>NC_134580.1:98077924-98401424 GCF_037038515.1 Microtus pennsylvanicus | reverse complement strand
TTGGTTTGGGCAGATCCTTCTAGGCTGGCACACTGCTTCTGGCTTTCCTCCATGGCAGTTGAGAAAAGAGCATTCGTGTAGTCTAGATGTGAACATCACTAGTGGGACTGTGACACTGAGTTGCCAGGTCTTTTCGTAGATTTCTGTTTACATTATATAATCTCTGGATTTGTACTCATTGGTAAAGCAGGCAAGATCAAAGGAAGTATTTGAAACTGCTCTATGCTCCTTTCCTGTTATGATTTGAGCTGAGTCACAAACCTGGTAGAGTCGCATAGAGAGGCTTAGAGACTTGTTCAAGAGGGATTGCCTACATCCACATCCCCTGTCTGTCATTCACCGCTGCCTAGCTCCCAGGACAGCCAGCTTACATCTCAGCTTCGTCACTTGTCACCAGTGGGCTATGACAAGCAAAAGCATGTAGCCCTTCCAAGCCCCAGATTGCCCTTTTGTAATGCCTCTCAGATTGCAGTAAGGATTTAATCCACGGACACATAAAATAGAGCGAGCCTGGCACATGGTCAGGGCTTAGTGCTGGTGTTATTATTTTCATAATAACTGAAAACTTTATAGTTTCATTGAAAAATCAAAATCAGTATTCAGGTATGGGACAATTCTTTTACAAATCTAGTTTTTCCGTTTTGTTTTGTGCTTTGAAAAAAAAAATTGGGGTCACACGTGGCCCAGACCAGTCTCCAACTCAGTATGTAGCTGAAGCTAATCCTGTCTTTGATTGTCCCCTTCTAACGCCCAGGGCTCCCGGGTGCTTGAATTACAGGCGTGAATCACAGTGCTCAGCCTACCAATTTCATTTTTTAGTTCTTAAAAAATATGTATTTATTTGGCGAGGGGTGGTCAGCTGTCTACTGTGAGTATGTGAGGACACTGAACAAGCTGTGGGAATCAGTTTTCTCTTTCTACCCTGCAGGTCGTGGGGATTGACTCGGGTCATCAGAAATAGCTGCAAGCACCCTTACCCACTGAGCCATCTTGACAGCCTGAATTTAACTTTTTAAACATTAATCATTAACTTAGAATTTTAGCTTTTGGAGGTAATTCTAAGTAACCTAATACTTGTACCTCCTTGTGTTCCTGTAAGGCAGAGCTAGCAACTGCTTTAGACCTTTGATACCTGCTGTTACTTTATCTTCTACACCTTTGCTACCCTTGGCTTTTCCTAGAGTTGGAGGTGACATGGAGCTGGGATAGTGAAGGATCTTGATTGTTTTCTTCTTATACCTTGGGGAAAAAAATTTATCAGGTTCGTGGGAGGGGGACCTATAGAAGCAGGGAGAGGCCCTGGATCTCTGCAGCCCACCTGCCTTTTGTGTGTCTGCACTGATTTCACCGCTCCAGGAAAGAGTGTGAAATTCATCTTGGTACAGCAGATCTATGCCCAGAAATGTTCCTGCAGAACAACTACCATCATGATGTTAGGGGTTCCTGGTTACAGTAGAATGTGGTTTTAGGATAATGCCCACATGCGTAGACCTAACCTTGCAGTACCTGCTGTGGTACCCTAGTGCTCTCTGCCCGCCTAGCCTTGCCTGGCTAGTATCTCTCTCTCCTCTGTCTGTCTGTCTGTCTGTCTGTCTGTCTCTCTCTCTCTCTCTCTCTCTCTCTCTCTCTCTCTCTCTCTCTCTCGGCAGCTGTCCTTGCTGCTGTGTGGAGTACTGCGTCTTGCTCTGTGGCTCACACACTGACCTGGGAGCTGTTGACAAGCTCTTATTGTTCATTCCAGGGGTGATCACTGTAGGAATTTTAAGTCCCTCTGTTAGCCTCACACCAAAATCTAGGGATTTTGTGTTTTGGAAATTTTGATACTGAGTGTGAGCTTGTGGTTTTGGAGCCTCCATGTGGGGACAGATTGTGTAAAATAGTTTCACAGTACAGCATGTTCAACCTGTTCAGCTTGTTTCAGGATAGAATGACAAGAAATGGTGCCCACCAAGTGGTGCTCAGAACTCTGTTTCTCCCTCAGTTCTAGAGAGCAGAACAGGAAAGTCAAGCTCTCTCTGGGAACCTAACAGTGACTAGTGGCCCTGGGTGCTCTGCTCACATCCTCGCTCTGCTCACGTTGGGCAGTTGGGCGTAGGGTACAAGAGGGACCAGAGAAAGGATAAATGAAAGGTTCCTCTTACATGTATTTGGATTTATTTTTCATATTATGGCGATTTTCAGTTTTCTGGCCTGAGTTCCACTCATCTGTCTTAGAAGGTACTAGCGTGTAGTCTCCGGCCAGCCACACATTATTGCCCCATGATGTCATGACCGATCTGTGCTTCAAAGAGCCTTTCCTCTTCTCGAACTGATTCGTAAAAACAGAAAAAAAAGTGTGACTACCTAGTGCTGAGCCCCTTAAAGGACACTTTTCATGAACGTCAGTGATAGCACCTCGGGGCTGGGTGCCCTCCCCTGCCCACTGGGCTGCTCTGGCCACAGCTGTGGAGGCTCTGAGGCTTCCTTATGGCCTCCTTATCCTGCATTCCCAGCATACTTACTTTCTGAGTAATCCCTACAGTTCCACTAAATGGAAGAACTGAGCTGTTCCCAGGCGTTTCCAAGCCTCTGCCCACACAGATACAGCAGTCAGGCACTTTTAAAACAGGAAGAGGAGAGGCACTGTTTCCCCTGTAAAACATACACAAGCCCAACAAAGATCCAAGCCGGGCTTTGCCCGAGGTGGAAGTAACAGAGTGCTTCCTGCTATTACTCACCAGCTCACGACGGGAAAGCTCCAAGGACACGCCAGATCCTAGTCTAGCTGTCTCTCTTTACATATAAGGAAACTGAGGCCCACGGGGAATGGCTTTTGTCTAAGGTCACCAACAAAGCCAAACAGACTCGGAGCCCAAGTCTGCTGGAGCACAGTTCAAAATTTTCCTTCTCTCCCACTGTGCTTCCAGATTGTTAGGACAGATGATGGAAGCCTAGCAATAGGGACCATGGGCAGAAGGAGGAGGCAGGCAAGAGAGACCAGGAAAGAGGCTTGAAGATGCTCAGTCAGGACCTCTGCTGACCGTCCCCTCACCTGTTCTCAGGGCACCCCTAGGACTTCTGTCTAAGCATCTGAGGAGTGATGTTTCCCAGCCTTTTGCTGAACTTGAAGCACAGGGGACTTTGGACTAGATGCTGGGTCATTGGGGCCTCAGAAAGGGACATCAGCCCTAGGTCCTCTAGCAGTCTGCAGAGCGCACAGAGCAGACTCAGGTACTCTGGCCTGGAAGTGAACCCTGAAGGAGGCGGCAGAAGCTGAGGGTGCTTGAACATGGAGGTGGGAAGGAGGTCGTGGGGGTAGGAGTCAGACTGAGCTTAAGGCCCGGTTCTGAGCGACTCAGCTGCTTAACCTCTCTGAGATTGATGGAAGAAGGTTAATTTAGGGATCAAAATAGGCGATATTTGGAAAATGCCCAACTATTTGATAAATCTTAGCTAAAACCACAATTACAATAAGGGACCGAGTGGCGTCTAGCAGTGGGTTGCAGCCCATCCCCCACTCCTGTCTGTGGAATGGCATCTATTCTGTGGTTCCAAGGGGTACCAGGGAAGCTGCCATCAGTTTCCCCCAGCCTCTCCCCTGCTTCACAGCCCATTTCTTTAGCCTCTGTCTCCTCCACATCCTCTTTTACAGACATCGGTGAGTAGAGAACCCATTAGAGACTTCCTCAAGGTCCAGTTCCTGGCCCCAACTTTGTTCTGTCTCTTCCAGATTCATGTGCTCGCAGCTGCCCAACCAGGTTCTGAAGAGCATCAGCATCATCGACAGCCCTGGCATCCTGTCCGGGGAGAAGCAGCGCATCAGCCGAGGTCAGTGTACCCCCACCCCCGCCCTCTCCAGACTATTTCTTCTCCTGCCCCTTCTTCCCACCCCTCCAGGACAGCCACAGCCCAGGGCCTCCCATAGTACCCTAGGCAGACAAAGAAGCTCCAGGAAACAAGTGAGGAGGTTTCATAGCTTCAGCCATTTCAGCTAGTTCCAAGCTCAGGTAAATGTCCAGCACCCAGGAGGGGAATACCCCTTGGTAACTCTTCACTCGGACACGTGGCGTTCTTCCCACTGGTATGGATTTCACCCTAGGAGCCCTTGAAGCATCTCGCCATGAGGAAGCTTTTGCTAGGCAGACATAGTCCTGTGCATACAGCAGAAACAGGCCTGGTTTCTGTCCTTGAGGAACTGGAAACGAAGCAGACATCCTTCATGTTGTCATAGAGCTAAAATGAAGACTGGGTGAAACACCACGAACTGCAGCCCAGTTTCCAGGTAGCAGGGAGCCTGGCCTGGTGCTAGAGTGTGGAAAGAGGCACCCCCGAGGCTCTGAAGGACGAGTAAGAATTGCTCAAAGGAAACTGATAAGAGCCCATCTGTAGGAAGATCAGAAAGTTCGTGGACAATGCCCTGGGTTCCATTCGCCTTAGCAGACAAGGCCATGGGTAGTTGATAGTCATTTCCAGACCTGGGCGTTGTGGTTTTAATGGGTATACTGCTGCCTTCCATAGAAAAGCTCATGGGACAGATCCTAGGACAGCAGCAGAGAGAAGAAAGGCCTGGCCGGAAGAGCGCAGGGTGGATCCCCAGGTTATGGTTGTGAGGTTGCTGCTTCCTGCTGATAGCTTCACAGCCCTTTGCACAGCATAGTGAAACCATGCATGCCACCCTTGAGTGGCAGCCACTCTGTAGTCAGCCGTGAGTGTGACCAGCAGTGAACTCCTCAGTCCAGGAAGCAAAAGCGTAGTTGCTCGGTAAAGGGAAGCTGCTTGCTGGCACCGGAAGGGCTTCTTTGGCCAGTGACCTCCTTCCTTCACCATTCTGTGGACTCACAGAGAGCTGGGTCTGCCTGGCTCATCCTGCGGTCTTTGCTGATTCTGGCAGGGACACCTTGAGTCTTCACACAATCTGATGGTTAGAGAGAAAGGAGAAAACAAAACAATGGAAACCAGGCTTACACTGGTCTTCTCTCCCGAAGATCTTTATTGTTGTTGTTTTCTGTTATAAAAATAGAATCCGAATGAGTAAGGGTATGAAGAAGCTCACGCTGTCCCAGCAGCTCTTCCTACACATCCAAACACATAATTTCTAGCGGAAACACAATGACCAAACACATTTCCCACAACTGACATTTTGCCGTATGATCTCCATGGGCTTAATAAAAGGAATGTATGTATTCTGTTTAACTAATAATGTGGCTGTCATAGTGTTAGCGGTTTTTCATTTTTACAAAGAGAATTACAGGTTTGTTTGGTTTTGGTAGAGCTCTGTAGCTCAGTCCCCATAGATGATTTTGTTTTGTTTTGTTTGAGACAGGGTCTCATGTATCTCAGGCCAGTGAGACCCTGGCTCAAAAAGCAAGGTAGGCAGCCCCTGAAAAATGGCAGCCAAAGCTATCTTCTGACTGCCACATGCGTGGGCATACACATGCACATTTGTGACCAAGTGTGTGCACACGCAACTCCCTAGTTTGGGACCCTTAATCTGAAAGGCTGGCGAGGTGTTTTATTTGGGGGAAAAACAAGTGAGCTATCCCAATTTACTGCTTCTGCATGTCTGACTTAGTATTCTGAGGAAATATGTGACCCTGATAAATCTTTTTACCACAGAATTTTAGGGCTTTTAGGGTGTGGCTTCCACCTTATCCCTTTTCTTCCCCAATGGCAGGCCTTTGTCAATGCTCACCTTCCATATTTTTTAGCGTTTCTCTTATGTGTAGTAATTACAAGTGTCTTTCAAGCTGTAGCTCCTGCCCGGTGGTGCCGAAGCCTGGCATGATGCTTCTACTGTGCTTTGAAGATCAGTTTCTGTCGACACTTGGTATGATCTGACTCACATCCTGGTCTGACTTACTGTCCGCTCATATCCTATGCACAGAAATAGCACGCGTGGCCCAAGCCCACTAGCTGGCCCCTGCCATTCTGAGGGACACAGCAGCTGTGGGGAAGGACCTTGGACTCTAAAACAGTGCTGTGGACTGTAGCCAGGGCTTCCAAACCTGTTGACACATGGTATTGGGGACATAGTTGGTGGTTGGAGTCACTCTCTGACATATTCATTACCAAAGAATAAATAGCGTCTTAAACACGCTTCAGCTTCAGCAGTTTGGCACACCTCACATGTGCTCAGACTAACGTCCATCCCTCTGTCCAGCTTGGACACAGCCCAAGCATGTGGTCTTAATTTGTTAGAAATTAAGGTCAGTCAGTACAGCCGATGGAGTACTTACCAATTGTGACTCCATGGGCATTAAAAACATTCCATATTGACTTTATTGTTAAGTGTCTGGCTCCCTTGCGAATGTTTTGTCTGTAAGAAGAAGAAAGTGTGTGGGGGCGGGTGCCGATGTATCATCCCCGTTCTCCATTTCCCTTTTTGCAGTTGATGGGTTAACCCTCAACAAGCCTTGTGACTTACTCTCTTATGCAATAAAGGAGACCACTTGAGGTGGGTATTTGTAATAATGTAACAGTCATAGCGTGCTAAGCCCTTGCTATATGTCACTATAAACACTGTTAGTCATATGGGCTTTATTATTTAATTTAAACCTGAACATAACCATGAACAGACAGAGCTAAAGACTCCTCACCCTCCCACTTCTGGGAAAGCAGCCTTGAAAGCAGCCATGAGCGTTTTTCCCAGTTGCTAGGCAGATGTTTGACCAAGTTTGAGACCTGAGGAGCAGGGTAAAAATTACCAACAGTGTTACATTTGGAGAACAGGCTCAGAAGAGTGGCTGTTCCGGTATTGCTGACAGTCTAAGATAATGTGGAAGCTAGCCCACCTTCCTATCTGTGGGGAGTCTGCAGAGAGCCTGCATGAAGGAGTGCTAACGATGCGAGGAGAGGTGTGTGTGTGTGTGTGTGTGTGTGTGTGTGAGCGTGTGTGAGCGTGTGTGAGCGTGTGTGAGCGCACGCATCCTGACTGCTGAGCACCCCCAGGAAGAAGTACTGACTCCTGCAAACCCAGTGTCTTCCTTTAGCTTGGGACAAGCAGATAGTAAGGAGGCAGTTGAGCATTACACTACCCTGCTGCGGTCACATTAGACAGGATGGACCTGAACTGGAGAGCTGGCTGTTTGTCACACTGGCGGTCCTCATACCACATTACCCAGAGTAGTGAGGACCAGGGTCCAGAGATTTAGGGATCAGGCAGCCTAGTGCCATGTGTATATTCAGGAAGGAGTCGGATACGTTAGTGGTAAAAGCAGAAATAGGAACTCTTGAACCTGGAGTTCAGTTATGTGCCTCCCTTCGCCTGCAGCTCTACACATCATGTTAATTCTCTCATTGCGTTATAAGCCCCGCATCTTTATTCTGTACTGGGCAGAAGGGCAAGTGTGGTTACCAGAGTGAAGGCAGTGTTTTGCAGCCATTCCTCTTCTCTAGGCCCATAATGGGGAGAGAAGAAACGTGTGAGCTTTCTGAGTGATACCTCGTATTCTGCAGTGTTGGGTTTGATGCAAAGTATGTCCAACCCCACTTTAGGTTATAAACAGCCGTAAAGCTTATAAAGCCATAAAGAGATGCCTCTGCAGAATCTGACAGACTCTAGCAGTGACCCTCAAAGTCAGGGCATTGTACTCCTTGCCTCCTGCCTCCTGTTGGACTGCTCTATGCTCCAGAGTCAACAAGAATGCTGACAGTTGGGTAATTGGTTTTGAAGTAACTGTTTCATACCACCCAATGTGGAGATCCTTTAGATGTGCCTTAGTTCAATCATAGTTAGCAGAAAACCTTTAGGAATAAACAATTAGGTTTATTTACTGAATGGTAGCTTTTCTTGACTGGTATGAAGGAGTGAATGCTTATCGAGCAGGAATAAAAATACTCAGATAGATTTATAATAATTTTATTGAAATCAAGTAATAGCTAACTATAAGTCCTTCAAATGTTCTTGCCAATAAAAGAATGTGTGGGTTCTTCAGATTTTTTCAGATTATTTTTCTGAATTGGGTGTGTAAATTCTGAGCTAGTTCACCCTTCGGCAGCTCCTTTGCCCCAGTGTCAGCAATTGTTGACACAATGTGATGAGCTGGGTGAGCATGCTTATCCACATGCACATCCTTGTTTCCACTCCCAGACTGTTATCATCCTGGCTCTCAGACTGTTTGCTTCCTAGACTACCGTTTATTCCATGCAGAACCTAAACATCACCTAGGGTTTATTTCTGAACTTGGCATGAAAACCAATGTGTTCTCAGCTACTTGGGATAAACCTCTTCAGTCTAACTTTAACCACAGCATCTGCATCTTTGAGCACAACACAGAAGAAAATTGTAGCGCAGCCATCAGTGCCCTTGGCCGCCTCTCTAGCACAATTGCACTGAGGTACTGTTTTAGCTGCAAATAATTCTTCCTGTGGATTCCGGAGGAGACTGAGATTTGTCTCTAAAGATTTGATTATGGCAACAAAAATAGAATAGTTTTTCCATCCTAAAAATGCAAATAACGCCAGACATGGTGGCTCATGTCTATAATCCCAGCACTTGGTAGACTGAGGCAGGATTTAGCAAGTTCAAAGGGGACCTAGGATACATAGTAAGTTTGAAGCCAGCCTGGGCTACAGAGTGAGACCCTGCCTCAAACAACAAAGTGAAGTTAAACCCTTGACTAGACATGGTGGCTCACACCTGCATTCTCAGCACTCAGGAAGCAAGGGTTTGAGGTAGACTAGCCTGGGCTATAAATGAGACCCTGTCTCAAAACAAAACAAAAAATGCAAAGAAGTCTAGAGGGAAAAACAACCTCTTGGCCTGGCTCTTCTATCAAATCTTCTTTTCCTCCCAGGGCTCATACTCATCCAATGAAAGCTGAATTTCTTCCTCTGATGTTGAAGCCTTGTGTCTGTTACTTCCCCGTCTGTTCATTAAAACCAGTGACTATTGGAGCTGGTAAGATGGTGAACAGATAAAAGGACAGAAAATGCCCTGCTAATAAAAGCAGCACAGTGGTGGTATATGAGACAAGGATTTAATGTCTTTCAGTGACAGCAGCAAACTTCAGAACCGTTCATTAGCGTCTGCACATTCACGCCTTTGAATGTGGCACCTGAAGATAGGCAAACCCTGTCAACAGGCTGTTTCAAGAAACTACCAGCAAACTCGAGGTCCTCAAACTTAACATCACAAAAGAATTGCCGGAGCTGGGAAACCGGGCATGGAAGTCCAAACTGTGATTAATAAGGGCATAGAAAGAAAGAAAAAATAGAAAAGACAAAAACAGATCGCAATCAGGGAAGCACAAACATCTACTTGACAAGTTTTTTTGAACTTTAAAGACAAAAGACCGGATTTTGATCGCTGCCCAGGAAAAGAGAGAGAACATTTAGAGATATCCAGATAAGAGTAACTTCCCCTCTTGGGTTTTGGGAGTGAGAAGAATTTAAGGGAAACACATACACTTAAGTCTGTTGTGGAAGACTGAAGGCCTGGAGCAACAGTTAGGCATCTTCAACAGTAGTGAAGACCAGTGGGAGAGCTGCCAGGGCCCAGCCGTCCCCGGTCCCAGCAGGTGTGGGTGGCATAGTCAAGACTGGCACTAAGTCCTGAGTTAAGAGTGTGATGTGTATATATCCACTCTTACCTGCCTCTTTGACCTAACAAACAAGATGGATACAGTCACCCCCTGGTAGAACTTATGTTACAGTGAGTCAGACGCAAAGAAACAAGTAAATTATTTTATCCATTGCTATGAATAAGTATTGCGTACTAGGAAGGCGATATGAGACTGCTCAGTGAGGAGTCAGTGAGGTGGACTAGCCGCACTTAGACTGCACGTGCATCTGTGAAGACAATGCTTTAGGCAAGACCTCAGTGCTGAGAAGGAGCTGGCCTTGCAGAGTTGGGGCCGGTCAAGACCAAAAGTTTTGGCTGCTCACAGTATTCAGATCTAACCCCATGTAGTGTTTAGATAGTCAAAAGCTTTTGCGCAGGACCTAAGTTTGGTTCTTGCAGCTAACAACTGACTGTAATGCCAGCTCCACAGGATCTGGCACCCTCTTGTGGACTCTGCAGGCACCTGCATACATGTGTGCATACACATAAATACAAGTAAAAGAGATTATTTGAAAAATGTTCAAATGTCATATGTCCATTCATTGATTTAAAATACTGCATGTTCATTTTGTTCTGAGATTGTTTCTGTAACAATCAGTATAAACCTATAATCAAATTATTTTCATTGGTCCAGTCAAGGGATTGAAGTTTTTAGAGTCAGTACCCGGTGTATCTTAGTTTGCTTTCTATTGACGTGATAAAGACCATGACCAAAAACAACTTAGGGAGAAAAGGGTTTATTTGGGTTACGGATCCCAATTACAGTTTGTCATCGAGGGAGCTCTAATCAAGAGGTGCACCCAGCAGGAAGCAAAGGTTAAGTACTGAACAAAGGTTCTAAGAGCAGGGTTCCTCTCCCTTTTAGGAGCATTGTATTTTCTTTCTTGCTTTAAAAAAGAAGTAATTCATTGGTTTTCGTAGAATTGATTTAGCCATCACCACCGTCAAGTTTAGACCATTTATCACCCTGGAAAATAAGCCATATCCTTAGTGGTCATACTGGTCCTCCTCTCAGCCCTAACTAGGCGATCACCGATCTACTCTTTGCCTCTTTGGATTTACCTACCCTGTATATTTTATATTAGTAGGACCACCTAGGAAGTGTTTGCATTTAAAACCAATCACATTTGCAAGGCTTATATGCAATGTAGTTTATACCAATACTTGCTGTCTTTTATGATGACATGTTATCCTGTCATATGGTTATACCATATTTTATTCACTCATCAACTACTAGATGTTTGAATTTTGTGATGTTTTGACTGTTACGAGTATCTTGTGAGTGTTCATATGTAAATTTTTGTGAGGACATATGTTTCATGTAATTGCCAGATTGAACTATAACTGAATATGTAACTTCTAAATTTTATTATATTTATTTACTTATTTCATGTGTATGTGTTTACCTGCATGTATGCATGTGCACCACATGTGTGCCTGGTGTCTGCAGAGGTCAGAAGAAGGCAAGATCTCTTAGAACTAGAGTTATAATGGCTACGAGCCATCATATGGGTGCTAGGAATAGGACCCTAGTCCTCTGCAGAAGCAGCAAGTGTTCTTAAGCTCTGAGCCATTTTCCTGCCCAACCCACACCCCTTTTGGATTGGGTCTCACTATGTAGTCTTAGCTGGCCTTACTTTGTAGACCAGGCTAGCCTCCAGTTCAGAGAGATCTGCCTCAAGTGCTGGGAGTAAAGGAGTGTTCCACAAGTTGGCCTGATCAATATTTAATCTTTGAAGAGTTACTGAACTGTTTTCCAAAGCAGCTGCACCATTTCATTTCCTATCACAAAATAACGAGGGTTCTCTACATCCTCATCAACACCTGCTGCTCTCTCTTCTCTAACTGTGGCAATGACAATCAGGGGCATCATACCACCCAACTACGCTCCCAGCCCTGAGTGTCAATTGATTCTGGCTCTTTGGTTATGAAGCAGGATCTCATTTCAGGTTTTATTTGCATTTCCAGCTGATGATGTTGAACATCTTCTAGATCATTTGCCTATCTTCAGAGAAATGGCCATGCGGGTTCTTTGCCTACTCTTTTTAATTGGGCCTACTTTTATCGTCAAGTTGCAACAACTCTTTATATATACTGTACTCTTGTCAGATACATAATTTACAAATGTCTTCTTCTACTGTGTTTTTACTCTCTTCTCACTGACACCTTCTGAGATAAAGACCATGGTCATTTCAGTTTAGTTCATCTTACCTTGCTGTGTTTTGGCTTCTTAATCTGAGAATGTTAACTCAAGGTCAGTAATCCCAGCACTTAGGAGATGGAGGCAGGAAAATCAGGAGTTTAAAGTCATCATTAGCTATAACCTGGACTACATGTATTTTGCTCATATGTTTTTCTAGTAGTTTCACAGTTTTAACTGTCAGATGAAGTCATCAATACTTTACACTAATTGTTTGATATAGTATGAGTCAGGGGTACAGCTTCTTTTCTTTTGTGTGTGGAAATCCAGCTGTCCCTGCACAATTTTTTGAAAAGATAATTATTTCCCCCACCAGAAAATCTTGGCACCCTTGTTCTAAAACTTAATTACTTCACCAAGCATAGTGATATATGCCTGTAATCCTAGCACTCAGGAAGCAGAAGGATCAAAAGTTAAGAACTCTGGACTACCTAGAAAGTTCCAGGCTAGTGTGTGTTACATAATAAAATTCTTTCTCAATCATCATCATCATCTATAGATGTGAGTTCATTTGGGGACTCTGGTTCTAACTAATCGATCTATTAGGCTGTCCTTACACAGGAGTCTCCTTGCTCAGCAGCAGGGTAAATGGGCAAGCTCACAGGCCAGTTACTATAGACAGCCAAGGTGAACATGAAGGGAGTTGTTGATAGGAAGTTCTTACCAGCATCTGTCTGGAGTGTAAGGCAGGGGAGATAACCAAGGCTGCCTTTACTGTTATCTCTTGTAGACTACAAAAAGAGGGTGGGAACAAAAATGTGGGAAATGGCAGCTTTGGGGAGGCAGGGAGTGGTGTGCGTGCTGGAACATGCGCACATAGCCAAAAGGCACACGTTAGGAGATTTGGTTCTGAAGATTACTTGGAATGCTGAGGATTAGGAATTGGGTGATAATGAGGTAGAAAATCCTGTAGAATGTGTGTCTGCAGGCTCAGGTCATGAAGCCGTTTTTACATTTAGAATCGAGTTTAGTGACCTCTAAACTTTGTTTGGATTTAGCATCAACAGAAAAGTGTCTATCCCCATAGCTGGAACTGGCCCCTGATGACTTGTTGACAGGTCCTGTTTTCTGGCTGGTGCTAAGGCCGGTCATTTGGAGCTGTGAGATGCTGGACATCGCTTGTCACTTGGGCCCCCAACAGGAAATCCTGATTCCTTTTTGTTTGGGAGAAGTTTGCTGACAAACACATTCATGTCTCCTTTTCCACTGATGCCACGGGAAATTCGTCATGACGAGTGTTGCTGCTTCTGATCCGAATGTGAACTCGTCACCACTGTGGCTCAGAATGGTATCTGCTGGGCCCTGGCAGATTTTATTAACATTTTTAAAGCATAATCAATCATGAGGAATGGGCTGATTTTTTTTCTAACCTTAAAGCCTTGACTTTCACTTACAAAACAAAGCAAAACAAACAAATATATATCTTGATGGTAAGGCAGACATTTTTCTTAGTCTGTGTAGAAAACAACTGGTAATTATAAACCATTTCGCAAACTATTCCATAGACATTGGGAAACAAATGAATTGCGAAAATGTTTCTTGCCCTGTGAGTGTGCAACCTGAGTTCTTTCCATATGTTAGCTCATTGCTCCTTGAAGAAACCCTCTGTGGTCCCATTTTACAGAAGAGAAGACTCCAGTGAGGCACAGAGATACTAAGCAATTTTTTTTCGCACCACTGAAGTTTTTATTCATGTGAATTGTTAAAAATGGGCATCTATACCAGTGTCAAATGAGGGTGGGAGAGGAAGTCAGGGTAGGCAAGGAGAAGGAATTCCCGTCTATTGGTAATAAAGCTCCAGGTTCATCCCATCATGGATTTCATAATCTCCCAGAGACACGTGGTCCTTAAAAATCGTGTACCACTTTTTAAGAACAATCTTATTCCACCGGTGCCAGTTTGGGCCGCTATCAGTTTCTTCAAGTCCCTGATGGTGTCATGGTGTTGCACTTGATGCGGACTTTCTTCCCTAGACTGTTCGTTGCAAACCACCTCAGTCATTGTGGCTGGACCTCTAAACCCCTCAAACTTACCGACGACACAACTCCTACCTCGAACACCGATTTCTGGCCGCTGCTAAACAATTTTAACATCACTGTGCCACAAGCTCTTCTCACCACCACACCCCAAACTGTGTCTCCAATACTCACATCCTTGTAAAGTCTCCTCACCTTGAATCGGGCCAATCTGACCCTCTAACCTCACTTTTTGATCAGCAGAATTGAGTAGGAGGGATACTTCGTGACGTCCCAAGTTTCAGCCATAGGAAGTCTCACAGGTTTCACCTGGATCTCTTGGAATGTTTGCTTGGGGAGAAGCCAGATGCTGTGCCCTGAGGCTCCTGTAGTTGGGGAGGCTCACACCCATTCCCCTGGAGTGGCTCAGCTAGCCAGCCACTCCACTGGCCTGACTCAAATGTGTGCAGGCACCGGCACCACTCAACCAACTCAGTCAAGCTGTCGGGTAGCTCCAGTCATCAGACCTCACGAGGGACCTCAACCAAGAACCACCAGTCAGTTCTCAGAGCTACCCGAGAAAATGGGTTTCTGTTTAAACCATGAAGACTTATGGTGACTTAAACAAAGCAGCTAGCGAGAAGCCTGCTGGTTCTAGAGCACATGTTGTGACCCGCGAGAGATATGTGTACAAACTGGGACACTTTCACCCTTGAGAAGGCAGCCTTCGGAAGCAATGTAGTCTATGCTTTCCTCTTTGTGCTCTCTCGTTTTTATGGCAACCTGACCCCAGCTAGGGTAATCTGGGAAGAAGGAATCTCATTTGAGGAAATGCCTCTGTGAGATTTGCCTGTAGGTGAGAGAGCCCAGCTCACTGTGGATGATGCTACCCTTTGGCAGGTGGTCCTGGACTGTTTAAGAAAACAGGCAAAATGAGTCAGTAAGCAGCACTCCTCCATGGCCTCTGCATTACTTCCTGCCTCTAGGCCCTGCCTTGACTTCCTTTAATCATGAACTGTGATGTAGAACTGTAGGCTGAAATAAACCCTTTCCTCCCCAAGTTGCTTTTGGTCATGGAGTTTTATCACAGCAGTAGAAACCCTAACTAAGACACGCTGCAGATACTATATCTGTTTCTTCAGAGATTTTGATGGCAGTCTTAGGGAAGGCTATATACCACCCTGCAACTCTCATATCAAGGACGGCAGAAGGAGGGGAAGGAGGTTTCCCTACGTTGGTTGTCACGCTGTGCCAGGCGTTCCTGGTCAAGCGCTTCAGCCCCTTCTATGCATGCCCATTGCTTTAGATTTCCGCAGCGAGACAGTCGCTTGGCTGACTGTAGAAAGGTTCTGTGCAGGTGGCGGATGAGCCAAAATACAAAACAAATGCATGTTGAAGCAGAGGCTTATAAAGAAAGTCTTGATATCCCACAGCCAGTGGTGTTCCTACGATTGTCGCCTAGGCAGGGGTTGTCTCTGAGGCTGGACAGACAGAATGGCAGGGAAGGGTGGGGCTAGGTAACGCTCACTGGTAGAGTTTGCCTAGGGATCTTGATGTGATCCCTAGGACCAACAAAAAAGAATGGGGAGTTTGCCTAACAGAGTTGCGAGGGGCTCTGCAGAAGATGCTGTATTGGCAAAAGCTACTGGGGAGGGGTAATAAGATCTTCTGAGTTCAGGGTGCATTGCTGAGTAACCAGGAATAGCAGATGAGGCAGTCTAGGCGGGCCCGCAGGTGTGTGCCGGAGGCCTGGAGGAGAAGCGCATAGATTTTGCTCTGGAAATAACAGGAAGCCATTGAAGGGTTATCTTCTTAACCTTCTCCTGATTACCCAGAGTTATCATTATGAACATCCGGACATTCTTGCCCGCAGACTACTGGTCAATTTCTATTGTTGACTGTGTTTCTCTTTGCTTGATACCAGGGTGTTTCTGGGTCTTGTTATATCCAGCCCTGTTTTCTCTGCTCCCCGATTAATTTTGTTGTTGTGAGTGATTTTTGGCAGACAGAAGTGGTGAGTTCCAGGCTGAGGCACAGTTGCCACCGCCTCTTGGTACCTAGTTCAAGGAGGCTGGGTGTGGACCAGAGGCAGCTTCTCAGGAATTCTGATGTAAGAAAGCCCCATTTTGAGGGTTTGGGAGCAGCATTAAACCACTACTTCTGAGTCAGATACCCTATACATGTAGTAATAGGGGCAGCGGTGGCGGGGCTGCGTCCCCAAACACCCCAGCCGCCTGCCCTGCCCGGCTAGCTTATGCCCCGAAATAATTACACGGACACTGTATTCTTTTATAAACTGCTTGGCCCTTAGCTCTAGCCCTTACTGGCTAATTCTGATATCCCAATCAACCCATCTCTAACAATCTGTGAGCACCGGTCTTACCGGGAAGATTCTAGCCTAAGTCCATCCTGGGTCAGAGCTTCATAGCGTGTGTCTTCCCTGGAGCAGGTAGCATGGCATCTCTCTGAATCGTCTGCTCAGGAGAGGAGAGCTGTCGAGTCTGACCTCACTTCCTCTTCCTCCCGGCATTCTGTTCTGTTTACTCCACCCACCTAAGGGTGGGCCTATCCAATGGGCCTAGCAGTTTCTTTATTGCTTAGCTAATGAAATCAACAGATTGATATATGACACTCCCACATCACTTCCCCTTTTTCTGTTTAAACAAAAAAAGGAAGGCTTTAACCTTAACATAGCAAAATTACATATAACAAAACAGTTATCAAGTAAAAGTTACATCAGAAACATTTATACATATAACAAAATTGACCGTAAATCTCTATCAATAAAGCAAAATCTATACTAATGCAAATTATTCATGTCTATATCATATCCCCCTTTAAATGTAAAAGAACATTTATAAACATTTTTTGGGAACATGGGCGCAGTTATTTCTCTCCAAACTGCTTCCTGCTGAATGGGGGCGTCGTTAATTAGGTCTTTCATGGTATAACCTGTGTGCCAGGGTCATCTCAGTTGGCAGTTGAGCAAAGCAATTTTCTGAAGATGTTCACAGCAACCCTTCAGGAGGACGTGGTCCATCATACCAAATCGGAATTGAAGAAATGAACAGGGTCTCATCCTCTGTGAAAACAAAATAAGAAACTCCTTTCCAAAGCATCATGTCCTTAGATCCAAATTTCAAAGTCATACCCTCATGATATCCATTCTGGTTCCACTTGGCAGCCCATATAATGAAATTTCTCTCTGTACTTAGCTCCTTCACAGTCAAAAATTTTAAAGAAAACACAATAATACAAAGAATCCAGACTCTCTGTGAATTTTCCATTTTTTACGTGGCTTATATTTCTTTATTTCTTTTAATCTCTTAACTATCTGTACTCTAAAGACTTTACCGCCATATACACCTCTTCCACCCCAGACAAACAAAGCATAATGTTGGCAAATCTGACAGCTCTCCTAGACTGAGAGCTATATCCCTGGTGCCTCTCCTTCCTCTAGGAAAAGTCTCCTGAGCCAGCACTAACCAGTATCTCCCAGGGGAGAGCTGCCAGTGAGAGCAGAGGTCACCAGGTGACCAGGTAAAGGGAGCCCTCGTCTGAAGCTGCAGTCCTCCGCCTGTCTCTTCACTCCGTGCAGAACGCCCTCTACACATTTCAAATCTCTTTGGAAGGGAGGGGTCTTACAAACTTCTAGTGAATATAAAGAAGATTTTTTTTCCCACATTCTCATTTGTACTTTCAAATGTTTAATCTTTTCAGATTGCCTCAATCCCTACTGTTATATGTGGGGAAAAAACATATAGTAGTCTCTGCTCCGCTCCTGGGGGAGACCCCTATGGTGAGTGAGATAATTACATTTCTGGGTAGTAGAGAAATGGCATTCTGAGAAACGCTTCCTGGAATAGCTACCATTTCCCAGACCCTCCCACAGACTGGGTGACCTAAGCAAGGTACTCTGCCACGCCAGGCCTCCATGCACCCTTCCACAGGAGAAGAAGAAAATATTTCACCAGATAGTCCATGTAAATACTAAGTGCTCCATAGATGTCAGCTTTTCTCAGCAGCCATGAAGCACAGAGAAAGATTTACCTCAGGCTTCACAGCCTCTTGTGCAGCAGCTCCTCTCTCATCCAGACCAGCTGCGGATGTGGAAGAGCTGAAAACAAGAGGGCTGTCCAGGCACCTGTGGTGCAGTCCTGAGAGACAGGCAGGCTCACAGGGGGGTCTGGAGGAGGCTGACGTGAGCTCAGATCCCAGCAAAGGGTCCTGAAGATAAAGGAGGTAACGTGTAGACGCCTTTTAGCTTAAAGCTGTGGTAAGTAATGGACATGGTGGTCGCTGTTTATTGTGTAGAGATATGGTTAGACCCGGGATAGGCGTGCCAGGATCTCAGGGTTAGCTCACTCAAGTCTGGGACTCAGAGACAGACCAAACTTTTTTCCATTTGTTCTTCAGGGAACAAAAGGAAAAAAGGGGAGGGGTAAATCGGATATTTATACTAGAGTTAGGGAAAGCCAGGAGTACAAGCAAGACTTGAGTTGGCTAGGCCTGCCACAGAGAGCCGCCAGGAAAGAAGAATTATTTGGTGACAGCCCAGTTCCTGCCACAATTCTAGTTTTTTTCTCCCATGGTCCCCTTTTCCTGTACCTGGTGATGGCCCTCACATGTGTCAAGGCAGCTTCCTGGAGAGACCCCACTGCACACTTTTCACCTGGGTTCTTTTTGTTTCTGTTTTTTTTTTTCAAAACCATCTCTTGGTTTTTGTTTATTTTTTTATTTTGTTTCTATTTTGAGGATCTCACTATATAACCAGGCAGTTTTAAACTCCACAACCCCAGGCTTTATTGACTGTTTTGTACTGCTGGTAACTATAGCTGTAACATGAACTTGGCGTGGTAAAATAAGTGAGTCTTTTATCTTTTTAAGAGCCCATTGTGGACTCACGTGGTCCCTGCTGATATGATCTGCCGTTTCATTTGTGACATAAACCCAGAAAATCTCTGAGCAATGTTTTGGCGAGCCATAACTTAGTTGCTGAGCTGATCGTCATCATCTGGCTGCTGCCCCGTGCTCCCAGATCGCTCGCACGGTGCAGAGTGTTTCAAACACAGGGCAGGGTGGGCTGGGGTCAGAAATGGCTGTTAAGGCCTTTCTTGATCCTGTCAGCTTGGTTTGCCGTGTCTCTTTAGAAAACCACGACTTGAGGAGTCATTGTCTTTTTGACCCTCTGAACCTGGGAATGACAAGATTCATTGTCAAGGTCAAAGCCTTATTTGTCAGTGTCTGACCTTAGCGCACTTGGGTGGAGTCTGATGACACTGGCATTTTGCCTCAAGAAAACTCAAGTAATGTTTGCCAAACTGACTCTTCTGATTTATAGATGTATAGTGTAAGAGTTTCTTGTCTAATGTATACAAAGCCCACTCAAAAAATGAGAAATGGGTATTTTTCGTGTATGACACTGATTCCTTGATGTTGTTAATTTTGATACAATATTGGAAGACTGGGGTCAATCACTTTTTAAGCATCCTTTGACCTTTCTTCTGGTAATTTCTTTCAGTATAGAATTGTTTGGAATTGGGTCACAAGGAAATTAAACTTTCAAGACAAACTATTTACCCCAATGAAAATATTCAAGGACCTTCAAATTAGACCAAATGCTGTAACACACAAGCTCCATATGGACGGAATATAACGAATGAGACTTGTTACTTGCTAATATTATTAGTTATTTATTCAGTACTCCTATAGCCCCCTTAGGCTGATCTTGTGATTAGTGAATGTATTCAGTGGACACTGAGCTAAACTGAGTTTCCCAAGCATCTGACTTTCATAGTCTCCTGTCCAGGACCATTTAGACAACTAGAAACTTCAGATTCAAACGATTCCTTAATGATCACCAGACTTATAGATGTGGAAACTGAGACCTGGCAACCTGGAGTAATTAGACTTGTATGTGTCATGTCGATAGATTCTTAGAGGGATCTCCAGAAAAGAGCCTCAAGTGAGCATAGCATTCTGTCTTTTTCCAGTGCCTAGCGCTCTTTAAGTGAGCCTGCT
This sequence comes from Microtus pennsylvanicus, assembly GCF_037038515.1. Lineage (NCBI taxonomy): Eukaryota > Metazoa > Chordata > Mammalia > Rodentia > Cricetidae > Microtus > Microtus pennsylvanicus. Next base: position 98,381,707 of record NC_134580.1, on the reverse strand, counting down.
TCTTGACCTAATTTTCAATCTGAGATAGAAAGGAAGATAGGAAACTATTTTCCTTTTCACTTGGCCACACTAACAAGATTTTACCTAGAACCTTCCTCTGTCCTGTGTCGATGGACTAGCCCTGCGGAGTGATCCTTTTCCTGACAGTCTGGACACATTCCCACAAATATGGTCTGCCATTATCCTCACCACCTTCCCGAGGACTGGTACAGGCACATCTGGGAGCAAAGGACACCCAAGTCCAGGCTCTTATGTCCTAGGAAAAAGGATTGGTTAGAAATAAGAATAAAGAGTTTATTAAGAAATGGAAAGTACCCCCGAGGGGAGTAAAGCCTTGAAGTTTAACCTCCATGACCCTCTATAGGACATTTAAATAGCACCTGCTTCTCCGACTGCGGGCTGGGGGGGGCAGTTCCCATGCATGCTTTGTTGTTATATAAAACCCAGCTAAGAAAGCGTCCCTGGCCTCTCTAGGCTGACTGGCTTCCTTCATGTGTTGATCTTTTTAACTTTATTTATTCCTGGTGTGCATTCTGTGGGCACACCACGCATGGTGCATGTGCGGTGGTCAGAAGACAGACTCGGGGAGTGAGTCCTCTCCTTCCGCCATGTGGGTTCTGGGTATATCACCAGCCTTGATATGTTGTTGTTAGTCTCCATGTAACTTTGTCCGGTCTCTATTCTCCTGCTATGGGGTGGAGAGACAGCCTGTGAGGCTGGCTTGTTTATTTTATAAGGAAACAGGCATAGACAATCTGATTTACAGGTCTTGGACTGAATCCCAGAGGGAGAAAGATGGGAAGGGAAACAAGTAAACAGCACGAAGCCCAGGTCCTATGCTTATCTGGACCTTGTTTGTATCTAAATTATGGCTCGGCCTCCTGCAGGCCAGGTGTGCCAAGTGCGGAACTGCTCCAGAGCTCAGGCCTCTTATTGTAGCTAGCTGTATCCCCAAGAGGTAGCCGTTACCCATTGAGATCTTTGAGGAAAACTTCACATTGAATTTCCACAAAAATAACTCTTGTCAGGGAATCTTCTTGTGCAGACCACAATGTGTTATTGTGATAACCACCTGTGTTACCACAGAGTGTGTTCCCTCCGAGCCCTGCTGCTCCCAGCTCGTCCCTGCTCCGAAACACACAGCTAATGGGGTCTTCTGGGCAGGTACTACATAGTTGAGGAGATGCTGCTCCACCCTCAGGGTGGTGAAAGGTATACCATTGCAGCCTATATCTTGAAAGTGCTAGAGATTGAACCCCCCCCCCCACACACACAAAATACCATACTATAGAAGGAAAAAGAATCCTCAGTCATGTTCCTCCCTCCCCACATCCCTGTGGTGCCACACAGTGGATAAAGGCACAGACTCTGGGGTCAGAAAGCCTTGTTTGGCTCCTGCTGCCCTGGGAAAGCACTGTGAACGTGGGGAAGTCAGTTCCTGTCTGTAGGTCAGGAGACACCATGGGCACGCTGCAGGAGTGTTACAAGGTCTGCTGAGATGAAGCCCTAGGAAGCTCTTGAAGCAAGACTGGAGCCAGAGCCAGTAAATTTGGACAGCTATTACGTATTTTTAGCCGTCACTCCGCTCTCAACAATGAAATGTTCAGAAAAATACTTTGTTAGCTGTAGAGCAAAGTCGGCCTGGAAACAATGCAGAGACTCCCCACAGGTCTAGCTGAAGTGGCCGTCATTGTTAACGCAAGTGCCCCCTTTTAAAAATAAGGTTAGCATGCCTAAGTGGGCCCAGATAGTTGATGTCTATTTTTAGATGATTTACACTTCCTGCAGCTAGGAACAGCCATATTTTAGAACTGTTTAAACAACTATGTCATCCAAATTGCCAAGAAAAATGATGCTTGTTCAAGTCAACGTGTTTGGCTAAGACATATTTGTGTGTTTTTTTTATTTTATTGTGGTAAGAGTATTTAGCAGGCAATCTTAGTCTCTTTACAATTGTCTTTCCTCCTTCCCCCACCTCTAATGGAAACAAACAGAAGTGCACTTATCTGAATGTTTGAGTCATGGGGCTCACACCCGGACCACAGCACATGTGTGGACGTCAGAGGACAAAATACAAGAATTAGTTCTCTCTCCTCCAAATGGGTCTCGGGACTCAATTTGTCGGAGACCTGGTGACAAGTGTCTTTGCACACTGAACCATCTCGCGGGCCCCCTTACCGAATTTTTACTTCCAGTATGGAATTAACTCTGGGCATGGTGGTGTTGAACCTGTCTCTAGGGCTTGCTCATGTGGCCCAGCTGGACTGTTCTGCCTGCTGGCTCTCTTCCCCTTGAGTCTGTGAGTCTGACTGTTCTGGTCTCTCACAGGTAGAATCACACAGCATCTGCCTTTGTCTGCAGTCTGGCTCGTTTCGTTTAGTATGTCCCCAAGGTCCATCCTGTTGTCACATTGCCACGTGCTGCAGAATTTCCTTTTTCTTTAGAGCTGAATGATATTTTACATTAGGAATATACCACATTCTCCTTATACATTCATCCATGCATGGACTCTCGTGTTTCATGGCTTGCCTCAAAAATAATGCCACATTTAACATGGGAGTGCAAGCTGACTGTCTTCATTCCACTTCTTTTCTATAAATACCCAGAAATTAGATTACCAGGTCATATGCTAGTTCCATTTTTACTTTTTTTGAAAAATAAGGCATGTTTATTAAACACTTACTATGTTTAATAGTAGATCCCGGGTATGTAGTGGTGGACAGAGTGAAGAGGGGAGCCCCCCACTGTGGGTGCTAAGAGCCAAGCTTGGGTCCTCTGGAAGATCAACAACACATGTTATTAACCACTTAGCCCTGAATTTACATCTTCAGGTCACTAAGTAGACCATTATAGACTCCGTGCTATGAAAGGAAGATTATTGGTGCTGTAGGAACCTGACTTAGATGGTGGGAAGCAGCTGCACTGGGATTTGGGGTAACAAACATAAGTAAGACCTCCCCTGCTCTCCGGCTTCCTGTAGTGTCTAGTCTAGTGGGTGCCTGGGCCAGGAGACACCCCAAAGCCTGGAGAAAAGGCCTATTGGGAGGCCACATGGGGGAAGTCCCATCCTGCTGCATTGGGGAGGGACCCCCATGGGGGTCGATGCAGGCAGAAGGAAAGTACAAAGGAATGAAGACTGGAATATGCAGGTGCCTCTGACACACAGCAAAGAGCCCTTGTGTGTGTTTGTAGGGTATGGTGGGGTGAGGCCCAGGCTAGTCATGAAAACACTGATTCTCAGAGCACTGAGGGGACTCTCAGTGTTTCGAAGAGCTAGGGGTCATTTGGGGGCTGGATTGGAGAGGAAGGAGTCTGGGGTCAAGAAGGGCAATCTGGCTGCGTGGGAGGGAGCATGGCTGGCGTTCTCGGTGCCCATCTCTAATGGACACTCACCAACTGGGTACTGGAGGACACGAAGTTGACCAGGAGGCCCAGGAGACCAGGCACCACACTAACAAACCAACATAGAAGTTTTGTGGTAGAGTATCAGGGCCCCAACTAGAACCAGAGCTGTTAACTCTGGGAGGGAGGACCAGTCTTTGTCAAGAGGAAAAGTTGGAGCAGGGGCTGAAAGCCACGCCAAGGCCACATGAGGGCCCAGAGAGAATCTGGCCTTGGTTCTGACTGCCCTCCATTGTTTTACATCCTTTTATTGACACATATCTTGTTTAAGACTTGTGTGATTAGAAATTTGGCTCTGGGGAGAAATTTAAGCCACCCCCCACCCATTAAAAACAGACTGCCAAATTTGCTTCCTCAGGTCCCCTGACTTGTATTTACCTGAGCCAGGGAGCAACTGCAAACCCCAGCTTGCATTTCCTGGCAGCTCTTTCTTTGGCCCAAATGAGGACCACAGTTTCCACAGGCCCTGTGACGGGAAACCCCTGATTGGATGAACGGGCCCCTTCCTTCCTGACCCTCCCTTTGTTCCTGGAACGGGGAGCCAGGAATGCCAAGCTGGAATCTTCCGAAGGGCACATACCCTTTTCCCAGCTCCCAAAGCTTTCATTGGGGCTGATTATATCTCTTTTTTGTTTCATATCAATAAAACTTCCACTGGAGGGCTTAAAGCGTTGAAATGTTTATAACTGAATAGGGCCGAAGAGGTGGCTGAGTTGTGAAGAGTGCAGTTGGGCTCTTGCAGAGGACCACACTCTGTTCCCAGCACCCACATGGTGGCTCACAACTATCCGTAACTCCAGCTCCAGAGAACCTGGTGCCACCTTCTCTTCTGCATGGGCACCAGGAATGTACATGGTGCACATATGTAATGCAGGCAGAGCACTCAGATACAGAAAATAAATCTAAAAACAAACGGATGTTTAAAAACCATCTTGATCATCAAAGGGGGATGTTGCTATGTAATTTCTGCAGCCTGCACACACGCATGCATATGTGATGCTCGTATAACATATAATAAGATGTATCTCTTGTAACGGCAGTTGGGAAAGTTGTACCAAGTCTGTGCGCACACGGAACCACTACCTTCATCAAGGGATAGAACTCTGTCACCCCTAGGAGGTCCCTCTTGGTTCCAGTCATCTAGTCCCAGCCCCACCCCTGCTGTAGGCAGCACTCAGGTGTCACCTAATCTTGCTGTTCCAGAACTTTGAGATGAATTGCTTAGTGTGTACAGAATTCCTTCACTGCAGTTCATGTGTTGGGTGGGCCCATGTTACATACAACCCTCTTTACAAGTCTTTCAGGAGACAGCTGGATTGTTACCTGAGTTTATAAAGTCCCTCAGGAACGTCCTCTTGCCCTAGATCTAGACTGGATTCCACTCTAGTCAGACATCTTTTGATAAACTTTCACTGTGACCTCACTGTGCCTCAAGCACTGGATACAGAATTTTGGTTTTTTACTATGACTAGTAGATGGCATCTTGGACAGTTTTCTAAGTGCTAAGACTATTCTAAATGCCCCATGTGTTAAGAATGCAGCCCTAAAAGGTATGTGGGTACGTTAGGGGCTCCATTTTACAAACAAGGTAACAAAGATTAAACCGCTTGCACAAAGTCACAAAACCACTATGATGTAGGCAGGATTAGATTCAAGGCATCTCTCTGTCTAAGCCCACTCTGCCCATAACAATGTGTACAACTATGAAGAAGATGGTTCCTGTGGTTAAAGAATTTATAAGCCAAAGAAGGGTACTGAAGAGATGGCTCAGCAGTTGAGAGCGCATACTGCCCCTCCAGAGGCCCTGAGTTCTGTGTTCCCAGCACCTACCTTGGGCAGCTCCCAACAGCCTGAACTCCAGCTCCGAGGGATCTGAGCCCTCCTCTGGCTTCCATAGACATCTGCACACATGTGGTATTCACTTATACAGACACATGCACACAGACAGACAAACATAAAATCTTTAGGGCCATGCATGGTGGCACATGCCCCTAATTCTAACACTCTGGAGGCAGAGACAGGCAGATCTCTGTGAGTTCCAGAACATCATGGCCAACGTAGTGAGTTCCAGGCCAGCCAAGACTACATGATGAGACTCTGTCTTGAGAAATAAAATAAGGTTCAGTGAGAAACCTTGTCCCAAGAGAATAAAGCAAAAAGTGATCAAGCAGGCAGGACACTTTATTGTCCTCTTGCCTGCACACAAGTTCACAGGTACATACATATGCATATACCATACACACACACACACACACTTGCTATAATCTAGATAATCTTTTATTATGCCATGTGAAATCAGCCAGTTACAGAGGACAAATATTGTATGATTAATTCCCATGCAGCACTGACAGCAGTCAGATTCATAAACCTAGAGAGGAGAATGCTGTTCTGAGAAACTGGGGAGGTGGGGGATCCAGCACAGCTCCAGGAACGGACCGGACTGAGGTAGTAAGCGAATGAAGAAAAGACAAGCGCAGCCAGATACACAGAAAACTGAGATTGGGTGGTCTGAACTCTTGACTGGAGAAAACACAGCACCCTGGAAGCTCAGTGTGTTTATTATATCCAGTTTAACAGACAGACGGAGTTGTTGTACACAGCTGAACAAGACTGGGTTATTACACACAGAAAAACTAGGAGGCCGGGCTTATGGTGGACAGCTGGGTGGAGGGCTGGGTTTAGTTCATCTCTGCAGGAGCAGTCTCTCTCTGCAGGAGCAGTCTCTCTCTGCAGGAGCAGTCTCTCTCTGCAGGAGCAGTCTTCAAACCATAAACATTGAGTGCTGGGAGGGATGGTGGACATACTCTGAACATACTGTCAGCATTTATGCTTAGTCCCTCTCATCCAAGGAAAGCTTTGCCATGCCTCTGAACCTCACCCCAGCAGGGGAGGCTTTGCCATTCTCCTGTGGGTCTAAGGCTCTGGGGTCTGACGTGGCCAGCTCATGTCAAGAGTCCACATTCTCTCAGGACCTCACTCGTTCAAGGCTCCCCATTCCCTATGGAAGATATAGAGATTTAGTATTGAATGGGTTTCGAGTTTTAATTGGGAGGATGAATGGTTGTGCAACAGTAAGACTAGAGTCTTACAAAATGACTAAAATGGTAAAAATCATTATGGTACAATGGGCAATTGAACAAACCAACCTTTCCCACTTTAGATAACTCTGTGCTCTCTTCTGAGATGTTCAGTGGTTTCTACTCTTGATTGTGTTGCCTGGTGTGTGGCAAGCAGTCCTTTTTGTTACCTGTTCAGTGGCACAAAACCACAGCTCCCATTGTTACTTTAGAAAGAGGAAATACAGACAGGGCCATCGCTCCAGAGATGTGTAATGGCTTCACCTAGCGTGGACTTGCATAGCAAGGATCTCACCTTAGCACTGGAAAGCTACTCACCGCCTCTGTGCTTGATATCTCTCTGTCTCTGTCTATCTCCCTGTGTGTGTGCACCTAAGCATCCAACCCAAGTCCTCATGTGTGCTCTATCACTAAGTGAGTCCCCAGCCAGAATCTTATTGTTTACAAATTGTAAATTTTAATTTAGGCTGTAGTTTAACACATGTTGCGTCACAGCAAAGTAGTCATCTGAGGTGGCCTGAGAGGAAGAGCCACCATGTCCGCATGGCTATGCCGACATTAGCGATGCTGCTCTTTCCATTTACCTGTAGGGATGACAAGCTTCCTTTGGCACTTATATAGTAATACCTATTTCAAAATCAAACAAACAGCCAGGCAGTGGTGGCACACACCTTTAATCCTAGCAGGCAGAGGCAGGCGGATCTCTGAGTTCCAGGCCAGCCTGGTCTACAAGAGCTAGTTCCAGGACAGGCTTCAAAACTACAGAGAAACCCTGCCCCAAAAAACAAAACAAAAAAAAAATCAAACAAACAAAATAAACCTATTACTAATTCTAGTTTCTTGTGTATCTGTTCCCCTCCCATACTCGTTTTTCAAAGGGATGAAAACTTTAGTCCACAAACCTCTTCACTTTTCCTACAAGATCATTTTTCCTTGGGCACTTCCTCATCTGCCCTAGGACCCATACTCCATCCCCAGCCAGCATCCCAGGTTGATACTAACAGTGTGGGCTTTTGCTGCAGTGTGTTTCCATAGGGTGCTGAGCACTGCCTGACATTTAACATTTTATGTGAATGCTATCATTCTGTGGTCATCTTTTTTGATGTGTAGGTTTTTTTGTTTTCTGTGTTTTTGTTTTTTTGTTTTGTTGTTGTTTTTTTGTTTTTGTTTTTGAGATGAGGGTAACTTTATAACCCAGGCAAGCCTCAAATTTGTAGCATTCCTCCTGCCTTCTCTTCTCAAGTGATAATAGCTTGCATATGAGCCACCATGTCTGACACTATTCATCTCTTTGAAACCAATTTCTACCCAGAGCTTTCTTATTTATGAAGGGTAGAGTTTTTTGGGGTTTTTTTTTTGCTTTGTTTTTGTTTTGTTTGTTGTTGTTGTTATTGTTGGTTTTTTTGCTTTGTTTTTGTTTAGGGAGAAGGTTTATTGTTTGTTGTGCTTTTTTGTTTTGGTTTTTGGTTTTTTTGAGACAGGGTTTCTCTTTGTATCCCTGGCTGCCCTAGTAGATCAGGCTGGCCTCAAACTCACAGAGCTCCTCCTGCCTCTGCCTCCCGAATGCTGGTATTAAAGGCATATGCCGCCACCACCTGGCTAGGGTTTTTCTTTTAAAGATTTATTAAATTTTTATATTATCAAAGTTTTATATGTACAAGCGGTTGTTTGTATGTAAGTCTGTGTACCATTGTACATCCAGAAGAGGATGTCAGAACTCCTAGAACTGGAGTTACAGGCAGTTATTAGCTGCCATGTGCTAGGAACCAAGCCCAGGTCCTCTGGAAGAGCAGCCAGTGCTCTTTACCGTTGAGCAGTCTCTTCAGCCCCCACCCCCACGGGTGTTTTGCTGTAGTTGTTGTGTGTTTGTTTGTAGAGACTCACCTCTGCTGACAGGTTATCTAGCTTATTCTTTTTGCTGCCTGGTATTTTCTTATCTGAATAAATCAAGCTTGATATTTTTTAAAAAATATTTTCAGTAAGCAAGGTGCACTGTTAAAATTGCATGGTAGCTACCTCGGCGCTCTTGGCATCATTCTCTAGACTTTGGCATGTGTCTGGAGTTATCGGGAATAGGAAGGCAGCAGGAGAGGCGACTGCTTCAGTGGAGACCATGGCTCTGCAGCTGAGCAGCCTGGGAGTAAAATAACCTTTGAGTATTGGCCTCCTGTGTGCCTCTCCTGGGAACTTGCTTCCTTGGGGGAGATGGCCGAGAGTCTTGACCTCAGGAAGAGTGTTTACTTAACTGCTTGATTTGGAACAGATTGGTAGGTGGCCAAACACGACCAGTGGAATCTGTTGTGGCCCTGTCCATTTTAAAGAGGAAATTGGCAAATGACCATATTGTGTGTGACAGATGTTTAAAATACTTTTTAAACACACATAAGCTATAAAAAGTCCTCATGATAAATATCAATCACAGTTCCCCCAGACAACCCTTGACCTCCTTCAGCATTCTGTAAACCTCCATTCCCGTGCTTGCTGGACACCCTGGGAATGCAGGTGGCCTCCAGGCTCCCTTCTTTCTTCATCTCAGAGGTTTTCTGGAAAGTAAATCTTGTCCAGAGAGTGAGCCTTTAGCCCACAGTCTTCAGTGTCAGGACTGGAGGTCAGTTCTGCCCCTCACCCAAAGACCTGTGCTAGGTGAGGTCAGAACCATGAGTGCCAAGTCAGTTTGCCTACACACAGGGCTTCATCAAGCTGACCAGGGGCCCCGTTTTGTCCCTTTCCCTGGGAGGGTGCCAGATCCCCAATATTAGCTACGTGCATCCAGCCCAGCCCTCTCATGAGAGATGGTTTTCAAGTCGTAGGCCCTGCTGCCTCAGATTCAACGCTCTTCTTCACTGGCGTTCTCCCACGGCCGTGTCCCCCAGAGTGTTCCGCACACTGACAGAGCTTTCTCTCCACCCAGGGTATGACTTCTGCCAGGTCCTACAGTGGTTTGCTGAGCGGGTTGACAGGATCATCCTACTCTTTGACGCTCACAAACTGGACATCTCGGATGAGTTCTCAGAGGCGATCAAGGCCTTCCGGGGCCAGGATGACAAGATCCGAGTGGTCCTGAACAAGGCTGACCAAGTGGACACCCAGCAGCTGATGCGAGTCTACGGGGCCCTCATGTGGTCTCTGGGCAAGGTCATCAACACGCCCGAGGTGCTTCGAGTCTACATTGGCTCGTTTTGGGCACAGCCTCTGCAGAACACAGACAACCGCCGGCTCTTCGAGGCTGAAGCACAGGACCTCTTCAGAGACATCCAGAGCCTGCCCCAGAAGGCTGCAGTGCGCAAACTCAATGACCTCATCAAGCGGGCAAGGCTGGCCAAAGTAAGCATCAGATAACAGGGTGGGCCCTGGGGCTGATGCTGGATTGCACTGCTACCATCCCAGAAGGCTCAGGGAGGGAATGTGATTGGTGCACTCCTTTAATCCCAGTACTTGGGCTGCAGAGCCTAGTGGATCTTTGTGAGTTTCAAGGCCAGCTTTGTCTTCATAGGAGTTCCAGGCCAGCCAGGACTATAGTAAGACCCTGTCAAAAAAAAAAATCACCATAATTTTGCTGCACCATTAATCTCATCATTCAGGAGATAGAAACAGGTGGATCTCTATGAGTTTGAGACTAACTAGGGCTGCACAGGCTGATTACACGCATTGAAACTTGGTCAGGAAGTAGAGTCAACTCTCCTTCTCTTGGTCTTCTGGTATAAAACAAAAAAGTGGTGGAAGGGGCTGACTTTGGTCTGGCCATGGTGTACTGGGTCAGCCTTCTGGGGTCCACCGTAACTGTGGTTCATTTAGTAGACAGATTTGGCATGCCCAGGCCAGAGCTAGAGTCATCTGGTGGAGGAGGAAGTCCCAGAGTCCCAGAGGGAGCAACTGTACTGACCAAGGAATGGGTGCTTGCCCATATGACCTCAGAGGATGGTGCCTAGGTGCCTGTCAGGAAGACAGGATGGCTCCCCAGAGGATCACAGGCCTTCCAACACCTTCTTTCTTCTCATCAGCCATCTTCCTACTGCAGCCAAATGTGCATGTTCCTATGTCTGAAGAGACCTGCCCCTGGCTGTCAGTGCCCAGGACACACTGCTACAACTTCCTGGTTCCCTTTCTTACGCCCCAGGCTGTACATACTTTTCCTCTGTGTGTCACCAAGCTAACTTGAGTCCGAAGGGTGCTGTATGAGTCACCACTCGCTGTCCTTTCTTCCTGGTATAAGCTACTTCTTCTCAGAACTCTAAGCCACTTTATTCTGTCCTGCAAGGCAGTTGCTCTAGCTAGTTCGTGAAACCACTTAGCTGCAGCTATTCTGAAAGGCCTGCTACCCTAGGCCTAGTGCATGGTAGCAGGAAATCTGTCTCATTTTGCTTGTTCAATGACCCTTTGACACATGGTATTTCTCTGTTCTAGCTGTTATAAATTAATTTAATTTCAGGGTATATAAAAATCTAAATTAGTTTTGTCATTGTTGGTTTTTGTTGTTTGTTTGTTTTTTGAGACAGAGTTTCTCTGTGTGACCCTGGCTGTCCTGGAACTTGCTCTTTAGACCAGACTGGCCTCGAACTCAGAAATTTCCCCTGCCTCTGCCTCCCTAGTGCTGGGATTAAAGGCGTGCACCACCACACCCTGGCTAGCCTAAATTATTTTCTAATCAAAGTCCTGTAGACTTTGTAAATTTCACGGGATTTAATGTCCATGGACATTTTAAATTTGCCAGTCGCTGCTGAGGGACTAGTGACTGAAGATACATCTATATTCAGTTATAGGGAAAAAAGGTGGGAGAGAAAGGGAATGAGAAAGAATATGAACAGAGAGCTGGAGAAAGAAAGAGAAGGACTGTGGATGTGACTGGATAGAGAGCTGCTGGAAATGCTGAGCACCAGCCTGTAGTGCTCCCGCCATCCTGAGTCCCTGGAGCAGACCAGCGTGGCCTAGGTTAGGGAGACACAAAATGCCTCTGTGTTCTGAAAGTGAATAATGGAAAGCCTTGTGCAGATGTGGGGGGCGGATGTTCAAATCTGCTGAGCTTACTTATAGGAAAAGAAATAGCATATTCTTTTCTTCCTAAGAATAGTGTCTGGCTTGTTCCTTTTCACAGAGGAAAATGTTTGTGGCACATCTACTTCCATCACCAGCTCCCCAGTGCCATTTGCACGTGATATGTCGCAATACTAGCGGAACATTAGGACAGGAAGCTGCCTGGGCTGGCTAAGAAGCAGAACTGAACACGGTGGCCCCTTACGTGGTACATGCTAAGTGGGTGCTCCATGAAGCTGTACCCCTAGCCCTCCTGCTGCAGTTGTAGGTTCCACTTTGGAACTTTGTCGTTTATTCTTAAAGAAGCAAGGAGCAGCCTGGAGGTGCAGCTCCATGGGTAGGGTGCTCGCCTAGCATGCCCAGAGCCTTGATTTGATCCCCAGCACTGCACAAGTCAGCTGCGGGGTACATACCTGCCGTCCCAACAGGACAGAAGGCTCAGAAACTCCAGGTCATCCTCAGCTACCTATTAAGATTGAGGCTAGCCTGGACTATGTGAGATTCCGCCCAGAAAAACACAAACAAAAATGTGGGGAAGGGGTAGGCAAGAAACCACTGAGTCACCCTGGACTACTTATATTTCCTTAAAATGCTTTTGTATGGGTCTGGTCATCTTTCTCTTGGCACAGTTTTCCTTCTGCAGCAAAAAAAAAAAATGCTTAGAAGCCATTTTTTGCTTGATAATATCAGTTACTTGACAGTTGGGCATCCTTATCCTTACTTCATACATGAAAACCTGACATTCAGAAAGCAGTGTAACTTCCTGGAGCTGATTGACAGCCTGGGAATATTACAGAATGCACATCCCAAACCCAGGTAGTCTGCTTGGTCCAGAAAGTCCTGATCTATATCCAGCGTACACATCTTCTGCAATATCTCCTTACTTTACACTCTTACTTTATATATTAATCTATAATTCTGCTTATTCTAGAAAATTCTCTATCGACAGAAAACCTACAAGGGACATTGTAAAATATGGGATGGGTAGGTTTTTAGATATCACCTAAGAGATAGGAGATCTGAGTCAGCTGATGGGATAATGATTCCAAAATTCATGGCCCACCCAGGGGAAGCAAATGTAGCCTCGTTTTTTTAAATGCTCATAGCAGATTCATTTAGAATAGCCAAGATGTGGAAACACCCCAGTGGCCATGTATGTAATGGATGGTACTCAGTACTGGAGAAGAATGAATATTGATGTGCAAAACAACATGGAAAAGTCTGAGCAGTGAGTTCTCAGCAGCGTGTGCCATCTCTCCGGCCTTGGGGGGGGGGGGGCATCATCCCTACCATTCACTCCTCTTCCCACCCCGGACTTGAACAGGTGCAGCACCCGTTTCCCATGCTGCCGGGCCATGCAGTGGTCAGTTAGAGTTCACATCTGAAATAGTGGTACATACTCCTGTAATCCCAGTGTGTGGAGACTGAGACAGGAAGATCAGAAGCTTAAAGACACCAAGGACTGGCGGTACACCTCGGTGGTAGAGCAGTTCTCTAATGTGCTCAAGGTCCTAGCTTTTGTCCCCAGCACACGGGGAAAAAGGAAGAAAAAACCGGACTAAGGGGTGGGAAAAGACTGGATGAGATAGCACGTATAAGTGTCCTGTGGCTGCTTTACCACAAGCTGAATGACAAATAAATTCTCGTAGTCTACAAACCAGAAGGCCAAAACCAAGGTGTTAGTGATCACACATCCTCTGAGAGATCGAAGTGTCCTGAGTTCTTCTGACTTCCTTGGGCTCAGTGGCCTGTGTTTTTATCTTAACCATTCTCACCATAATACAGGATTTTTAAAATACAAACAAAAAGCTTGGAGATTGGGTAATTTTACTGTCTTTTTATTTGTGTATTTTCAAAGCTGTTTTTTTTAAGACTTATTTATTATATATACAGTGTTCTGCCTGAATATATGCCTGCAGGCCAAAAAGGGTGCCAGATCTCATTAGGGATGGTTGTGAGCCACTATGCAGGTGCTGGGAATTGAACTCAGGATCACCTGGGAGAACAGCCCGTGCTCTTAACCATTGAGCCCTCTCTCCAGCCCCTCAAAGCTGTCTTCTAAGGAACAAGAGCCCGTCCTGTGCGCTGGGTTAGCCTCCTTGTCTTCCTCACTTTTGTCAGAGGGAGGCAGCCTGCCAGAAGCCTGTTTGCTCTGAGACGCCAAAGCTTACCGCACGGTTCTTCAGAGTAAGCTATTTTAGGAAAGCCTACATATGAGTTTGAGAAATAGAGTGTAGTTTTATTCTTCTGTTAACCTGTGCATACCTCAGTCTTCTTTACGGGATAAGCAAACTCAAAAGGGAGACAAGCACACCGGCAGACCCCATTCTGCACGAGGCTAGGAACGGCCACCACCCACTTGGAAATCTTTACTCAGTAGGGAAGCAAAGCAGCTTTTGAGGAAGGAGAGTGGAGGTTGAGAGCTCTGGCTTTCAGAGGTCACTAGAGTTCCGTGGAATTTAGTTTGCTCTTCAAAGACGCACTTTCCTCTTAGTCACATGTGATATGTGGGGCCTGGCTTCCCTGTTTGCAGTGTCAAATTCCTTTTTGGAGAAGTTGGGCATTTTGTAGCTCATCAGGCAGATACAGGCTAAGTGTGAGAATTGCCGTTCAGTGTGTGGTGATGCACCCTTCAATGCTTATCCACTGAGAGCTTAAAATAGCTCCATCCCTGCCTGGGCTTTGTGGATGTCAGTGCCCACGCCTATATATGGAAACCTGTCTCTCTGAAGGCTGACCTCAGATGCCTGCCGCTCAAGGCCCCCTTAAGCCCTCTTTAAGACTGTTAGAATCACATGTGGTTTTGGTGCCAGCTTTGATCTGAACAGAACGACAAACCCTTGTTCAGTAAGACTTGGCTGCTTCTCTCAATCTCACTTTTTTTTTTAACCTAAGCATTTTGTGGATCTCGGGTTTATTATTGAATTTTTTAAAGTGGGGACAATTGGGAGATAGGTTTCACTGGGTAGCTCAGATTGGAACCCATTGTGTAGCCCAGGCTGGCCTCAACCCATGGCAGTCCTTCTGTCTCAGCTTCCTGAGGGCCGAGATTACAGACATGAGTTACCATGCCCAATATTAACTGGAAAAAAGTATTACCATAAACCTACAAACAACAGTCTCAGTCTGAACAGAGGAATTTCAGACAGTTTATTGTCACCGCACGGCGTGACATCAGGCATAGTGCACAGTACACGTGTATGTTCAGAACCAAAGCTGCTGTGAAGTCACACAGTGTCACAGTGAGAAACACCTTAGAGTCCTCACTGGCTTGATGTGGACTTAGTCTCTGGGGGTGTGCATTCAGAAAGCTTGAACTGTTGTCAGATATTCTTCTAACCTTACATTCGGTTTTAAGGAGTTGGTCCCTAAGCTGTAACCATACAGCCCAGCATGTGTTTATCTTCAGATGGCCTCTGTGCAGTGCAGGTGCTTGCAGATTCTGCTGGGCCCACCAGTGTGCATGCACACCCAGAGGCCCTCGGCTGAGCTCTGGGATCCATCTCCTCGCTCTCCCCGATGTCCTTCTTCCCTGAGACTCTAATGAAATCTGTTCTCTTCACTAGCATTTTCCAGTCTACATGGCTGCTTTATTTTTTAAATCGTTGCTCTGTTTTTCATCCCCTCCTATTTTAACTATTTATTTGGCTTTTGAATTACTCTGTAGACTTAAGTTCTGTAAAGAAAACTTTTGTAATGAACACAACTTACTGACTTGAAGTCGGAAGTGGAAGAATGGAGAACTGAGAGAAGGAGGTGACACGGGCAGACAGTGCGGTGCCCTCCTGGGGAGACTGCTTGCCCTTCGGGGTTTGGGAGCCCTGTCATCCCATGTCCCTTATCTGCCACGTTCTACCTCCCATTGTCTTCTGGGTCTTCCCCCTTGCCCAGCCTTTGATGTTGGGGTTCTCTCTGCTCACCATCACTGTGTGGTCTCTGCATATCGGGTCCCTCTGGCCCTTGCTCAAGTCAGGCCAGCTCTCAGGAGCTCTGGAACATTCTTGCTCCCCCTAGGGTGCCTGGCTCCCCCTAGGGTGCCTGGCTCCTCACCTTCTCTTGCGGTCAGAACCAGAGTTCTGTGTGGGGATGGGTCTCATGTATCTCTTCTCAAGTAGCGTGGTGTGTGCTCACCCGACATATCCCCTCAGGTACATGCCTACATCATCAGCTATCTGAAGAAGGAAATGCCAAACGTATTTGGAAAAGAAAGTAAGAAGCGGGAACTTATCTTCAGGCTTCCGGAAATCTACGTGCAGCTGCAGCGAGAGTACCAGATTTCCGCGGGGGACTTCCCTGAGGTCAAAGCCATGCAGGTACTGGGAGCCCCCATTACAATGTCAGGAGGAGGTTGTGGGGATGGCAATTCCTTGCCACAACCAAGCCTAGCTGGTTATAGGAAATATAAGAAAGTCTCAGTTTAATGAAGAGGAATTCAATGACGTCGTCTTCCTAATGGTGACCCATGGTGATGGCCTCCTATGACTAAAGCAGCCATTGTTTGCCTTCCAAATGTCTTTTTAAAGAGGAGAGAATTAGCCAAAGGGCAGTGAAGCTCACATGAGAAAGACAGCCAGCCTGGCCTCGTAGGTGATGCTCAGAATTGGCTCTGACGTTTAGGTAACCCTGGGTTTTCAGAATCACAGAACCTGAAGGGAATTAGAGCTGGGCTTGGCTTTGAAGGTCACCGTGTGGCTCCTGCAGCCATACAGTGAAAAAGTGTGCTTGGACAGGCTGGCTGCCGAGCACCGAGCTGGGGCCCTGGATGGACAGGCTGGCTGCTGAGCACCGAGCTGGGGCCCTGGATAGACAGACTGGCTGCTGAGCACCGAGCTGGGGCCCTGGATGGACAGGCTGGCTGCTGAGCACGGAGCTGGGGCCCTGGATGGACAGGCTGGCTGCCGAGCACCGAGCTGGGGCCCTGGATGGACAGGCTGGCTGCTGAGCACCGAGCTGGGGCCCTGGACACAGCCTACTTCGCTGTATTCAGTAGCATTCTGCTGAAAGCCTAGTGTTGGTGGCCTCCAGCCTGATTGCAGAGTTTCCCGTTAGCTCTGGGCAGTTCCAGGCGAGCCATAATGGGGCTGCATTCAACTGCTTTGGCCCAGTCAGTGTCCACTGCCCCACAGGGATGGGATGTCCTTTGGAGCAAGGTCACCACCTTCTTGTCCGGTGTAGCACACATCTGCACAGGGCACCGTACTCTCTGTTAAGCAGATAACATGAACTCAGGTGCTTACAGCTACCAGCCGTGTAGCCACAGAGGAGGAAGCCGTGTCATCTTGTCACCATGTCTGCTTGTCTCCTCACATTAGTGGATTCCCAGAGCATATCTACCAGGAGGATGATTCTGCAGTTGCTGGGTGCGAGCTTGTTGGGGTCCTGTAGCCAAGGAAGACGATATGGCCTGCCTATGCGGGGACGTCCTATCTAGCTCAGTAGTCACTGTCCTATGGGAATATGAGCCCTCATGGGCGTAAAGGAAGCTAAAGTCTAGATTTGTATGTAAATCACCTTTCAAATTGGTTTCAAATTCTCAAAAACTCTGGGGCAAGGGATAATCCCTGGGGTGTGACCCCAAACATTAAGTTACTTTGTTGCTACTTCATAACTGTGATTTTGCTACTGTTATAATTGTAATGTAAATACTTGATATGCAGCCCAAAGGGGTCACGACCCACATGTTGCAACGCTGATCCAGACTGCAGTGGGTGCTCTGTAAATCCATGCTGAGCGTTCTCCTTTCCCTGAAGCTGTTGATGGTCCACCATCCTCAGCAACAGGCATTCAGTTAACACCACTGTGTGGGGGTCAGAAGTAGAAGCTAAAGCTTGGGTATTACAGTCACGACCTGGGCATATTTTAGGGTCATGAGGACGGTTCATCACAGCTGGCTTTAGGTCTCTGTTCCCCCTCTCAAGAGACCCCTGGTCAGGGGATGTCACATATATTACACTGAGCCAAGTGTGTGTTTCTATTCCCTTAGCACCAGGACAGACTGCCTATGTCTGTCCTGTGTCCTGTCCCAAGGGACGCTTGCCTATTGTGTAATGACTGCCCTGCAGCTTGAGAACACTTTACTCAGTTGTCCTGAAGAATTTGACCTCCATGTGGAGGAGTTACCATGTTTTAACAGCAGAGGGCAGCAGAGCCAGCCCTATCTGCTCCTCTCTATCACACACTGGAAAACTGCTCTGGTGAACTGTAACTGGGTAAGGCTGACCCAGCTTGAGACTAGGCTAGGAACCTGCTCTTTGGAAGGAGCAGCCCCAGTGGTACACTTGTTGATCTCTTTAAATCCCGACTGCATGACTATCCCAATGAAAACGATTGCTGTCTTAGGCCTGCCCTGCTGGAGGGCCGTAGCTTGTCCTCCCCACTGCTGCTCAGGTCTGTGAGGACCTGAGTTTCTTTTTTTTTTTTGGTTTTCGAGACAGGGTTTCTCTGTGGCTTTGGAGCCTGTCCTGGAACTAGCTCTGTCGACCAGGCTGGTCTCGAACTCACAGAGATCCGCCTGCCTCTGCCTCCCGAGTGCTGTGATTAAAGGCGTGCGCCACCACCGCCCGGCTGGACCTGAGTTTCTTAACTGTGCGCTTTCTGGGCAGACGTAGTGGTGCTTGCTAGTCGTTCCTGCAAAATCGTGGCTGTTGCCCTTTGTTTCTTCATACAGTTGCCGTCAGAATCGCTGGCCTCTGCAGGCTGGTAGACAGTTTGGGCAGACATAAACCCCACGTGTCTGTCTGCCAGACACAGGGGCTCTGTGTGCTCAGAGCTCAGACTCGGTGTTCCTGCACCCAAGGGAATTCAGACCTCTTACCCAGTAGCATTGGAATTCTTATGTGGGAAGGCCTATGTCCTTCCTCCTCATCTGGTCCTTTTTGTCCCCTAGGCTGACTGTGTGGCACTGTCAGCAGAAGACCTGAGTGTTGGTAGCACTCTGTAACGTGGGGAGCGGAGATGATGCCCTGGTGGCTCTGATCCACCAGTGAGGATGCAGGACCCAGAAAGCAGGACTGTCCTGCTCAAGTGCTCAGCCGAGTACAGACTGCCGAGTTTCAGCTCAGCAGGTTAGGTGTGCAGTACTGGCTGCCTGCAGATGTGATGGGAGATCTGTTCTGAAGACATTATAGGCAGTCATCTTTTGGCTTTGTCCCCTAAGTCTGAGTGCTGGGGCTTTCCTTCCAAATATGAACACAGAATTCCTGCCCTGCCACACACCTTGAAGATCAGTTTTTGTTCTCTGCTAGACACAGCTTCCATAGCTATCTATAAGGTGACTTTGCTAGGGAATTCAATTATATGTAGCTTTTAAGTATTAGATTAGCCATGTGTAGTAGCATACACCCATGATCCCAGCTCTCAAAGTAGAGGCAGTAGGACCTAGAGCCACGGAATTCTTACTGCATACACGCATGTGTATCTGTGGCTGTGAACGCAGTTATCCACAGAGGTCAGAAGAGGTCATCATATCCCATAGAGTTGAAAGTACAGGTGATTGCGAGCCATGCAATATGGGTGCTGGGAATTGAACTTGGGGTGTCCTGCTGCTTTTATATGGACATGTTCTTAACCACAGAGCCACCTCTCCAGTCCCCACCCTGAATTCTATTTGCTCTTTTGTTTGTTTGTCTGTTTAGTTTTTTGAGGCAAAGTCCCACTGTCCAGCCTAGAACTCACAGAGGTATGTACAGCTGCCTCTGCTTCCAGAGTGCAGGGATGAAAGGTGTTTACTGCTGTGCCTAAATCCCCACCCCAACCCCTCAAGGGCTCACCATGAATTCTTGACCCTCCTGCCTCCACCTCCAGGCCAGCACTTGGGAGGTGGGGGTAGGAGGGTCAAGAAGTGCTGGCCTTTGAGGCACGTGCTATGCTGTTGGGACCATTTGGAGTCCTGGCCTCCAGCTGCTCTTCCCTGCTAGAGATCTTTACTTTCCTTCTGATTTGAGTTACTGAAAGCTGTGTCAAAGTTGTTTACCAGCTCTGCTTCCCGAGCACGTGTGGCCTTGGCCTTGAGGATCAGAGGATAAGGTTTTCACCTGTTGGCCCACCTGACTGTTGGGTATATAAGCCTCTGTGGGCTTCTTACCAGGGACTAGAGGTCTGTGTCTCTGTATGTTTCAATCTCCAGCCCCTTGCCAGAAGCTCGCACACTGTATGATAGTGCATAGAGCACAGACAGGCATTGAGCACTGCACTATGCCTGCTGTAAATCTTTATTTTTACTCTCTGCTTTTTCTCCATTTTTTTTACAATGAAAGTATGCATTTGTCTATGCGCATTTCCCACCTTAATAGCCTGACACACTGCTTCTGTCCAGAATAGCCAAGATTGGCTTCTTTCCGGGATCTCTCTGTCTCGTCTCCAGGAAACTGCGAAACCTCTCTACCTCCACGCCTTCGCTCTACCCAGAACTGCCCATACTTGTGCACCCACATATATAAAGCTACAGCGAGGACTGGGAACACAGAGCTCGGTGGAAAAGCACTTGCCTGATGTGTGTTACATCCCAAGTTTATTTCCCAGCGACACACGCAGACAAAAACAAAACAGAACACAACTCTGCCGTTGGCTAGAGAAATGATAGGTGGCTCTGCAGTTAAGAGTCCTTGCTGTGCACGCATGAGACCGAGTGTTTGAGCCCAGCACTCATGTAAAAGCTGAACATGGTTCCACACGCGCCTGTGATGACCTCTGAAGGGGCTGGAACTGGAAGGTCACTGAGGCTTGCTCTGCCTGAGAAGTACAAGTCAAGGTTCAGCTCTGTTGAAAGATCACTCCTCCCAAAAGATGGGTGGAGACCTCCCGTGACCGGCTTATGGGGCTCAACCTGGGTTTCAGCTTGTGCCCATTTGAAATAACTGACTAGTCTCCAGCTGCAAGATTCCCGCAGCACTGACAGCGACCTTGGGGAAGCCTTCGCGCAGTAGGCTGTGTCTCTGTGGGGATTCGCCGCAGGTTCCTGTCGTGTAGTCTTCTGAGCTCATTCCTACCAAGGTTAAAGCCAAGGAGCGTGTGCCCCAGCCTGCATCAGTATTCCAAATAATTCAAAAAGGAAGTTCCTTTCACCAGGTGCTAGGGAATTGAGACAGGGCATGGTTATGTAGACCAGGCTAACCTCAAGCTTGCAGCAACTCTATAATCTTTACCTTCTGAGTGCTGGGATTATAGGTGTGTGGTACCACGTACAGTCAGCTACAAAGTTCTCAATTAATAGGATTAGGATTTTTTGGGTTTTTTGTTTTTTTCTAAATATAGTCTTGAGGGTTTTTTTAATCTTTAATTATTTTTTTAAAAATTTAATTCTTTGCAATACATCCCAATTGCAGCCTTCTCCACCCCCAGATCCATTGCTCCTTCATTTCCTTTCAGAAAAAAGCAGGTCTCCCAGTGATAGCAACTGAATTCGGCATAGCAAGATGCAATGAGACTAGGCGCACACCCCCTTATCAAAGCTGGGCAAGGCAACCCAGTAGAAGGAAAGGGTCCCATGAGCAGGCAAATGAGTCAGAGACACCCCCTCTCCTACTGTTAGGAATCCCACTAACACCCCAAGCTAAAGAATCACAGCATGTGTGCAGGCTCCATGGTTGCCGTTTCAGTCTCTGTGAGCCCATAAGGTCCTGCTTAGTTGATTCTGTGGACCGTATACTCCTGGGGTCTTCAACTCCTCTGGCTCCTACCGTCCTTCCTCCCCCTCTTCTACAGAGTTCCCCGAGCTCTGCTTACTGTTCGACAGTTGGTCTCTGCATCTGCTCCCGTCAGCTGCTGGAGGAAGCCTGTCTGATGACAGTTGGGCTAGGCACCAATCCCATGAGTATAGCAGAGTATCATTAGGGGTCATCTCATTGATTTTTTTTTTGTCATGTTTGAGTCTACCCTAGATCTCTGAGCCATCCAGCTTCCAGATCCTGACCATCCAGGCAGTGTCAGGCATGGGCTCCCTCTTGTCCCTGAGTTCTTTAGCAAAGTAAAGAGTTAGCAGATGTGGTCTCTGGTCTTAACGCCATCTGGATAGCCCATGAGTAAAGCAAGGTTGTAAGCTGCCCTTTTTCACTCCCTGGATCGTTATGAAAGTAACAAGTGTGCAGCAGGACCTTTCTGAGAGTGATCTAATTCTCTAGGGCATTAAGGGCAGGTGAAGGGTTTTTCTCAGTCTTAGGCGATGGCTGCAACTGCTGCAGCCTCCAGAGAGAACAGCTGCTGTACAGAAAGCCACATCTCAATCCGGAAGCTTGTTCCTTGTTCCTAAGCCCCTCTTTACATCTGGTGAGCTTGGACATGGGAGCCCCAACAAAGAGTTCTGACTGGCAGAGGGTGTGGTGGGATGTCTGCTTTAAGGGAAACCCAGCAGCACCTCCTGCAGAGAACGTAACACCAATTCTGGTTCCCTCCCGTAGGAACAGCTCGAGAACTATGATTTCACCAAGTTCCACTCGCTGAAGCCCAAGCTGATCGAGGCCGTGGACAACATGCTGACCAACAAGATCTCCTCCCTGATGAGCCTCATCAGCCAGGAAGAAATGAACATGCCCACGCAGATGGTGCAGGGCGGCGCCTTCGATGGCACCACCGAGGGGCCCTTCAACCAGGGCTATGGGGAGGGGGCCAAGGAGGGTGCCGATGAGGAAGAGTGGGTCGTGGCTAAAGACAAGCCCGTGTATGACGAACTCTTTTACACACTATCGCCCATCAATGGCAAGATATCAGGTGTCAATGCCAAGAAGGAAATGGTGACGTCCAAGCTGCCCAACAGTGTCCTGGGCAAGATCTGGAAGCTGGCGGACTGCGACTGCGACGGCATGCTGGATGAGGAGGAGTTCGCGCTGGCCAAGCACCTCATCAAGATCAAGCTGGACGGCTACGAGCTCCCGAACAGCCTGCCCCCGCACCTCGTGCCCCCCTCCCACAGGAAGTCCCTGCCGAAGGCTGACTGAGGGTGCACAGCTGGGGTGGGAAAGGAGGGGGTGCCTGGGCCTGAAGTCTGCCCTGCCACTGACTTGCTGAATGTCCTTGGCCAAGGTTCTGTTCTCTCCGTATCTCAGCTTCCTCATGTAGGACGGGGAAGGGCAGATACTGGATGCTGTATGAGGTCCCTTTACCTCTAAAATCCCTAAATTTCTATCAAAATATTGAGAAGAGCACTATATATGGAGATTTAAAGTCTAAGAAGAAAAAGAGATTATCCAAAGGAAAAAAATGTAGATGTGGACACAGGCTGGGGAACTCTGGGGAACTCAGGGAGTGAGCTGGGGACGCACTGAAGTCCAGGACTGTGCTGAGCAATCTGTTACCATAAACCTCTCAGTTCTTCAAAGGGCACTGAGAGAAAATAATTTATTTTTCTTACTGTTTCTTGCTATATTTAGAGGGGGAGGGGAGCAGAACAGAGGGTTGCTTCTCTCTGTTGACTGACACCAAAGAGAAAGAAGAGTGATGCCCAGGTTTGAAAGAGGATGTACCATATCTGTGTGTGCCCATCCCTTCTGCAGTGCCCAGAGAGTAGGCAGCCAGGCCAGGAAAACCTGCCTTGTTCACGCACCTGCTGCATGACCCTGCCAAGGTTCCTTCCAGCAAAGCTGGATTCGGCTAGGAATTTGGAATTCACAACCTCTGTCCGCCCCTGGCAAGGACTGTAGCTAATGTTTCAGATCATAATGAAGTCTGAGGATTGGCCTTTCTTCCCAGCTCACCCAATAGGTTGCAGCAGAGTCAGTTTATGAGACTTAAGAAAAGAGACAGTTCCCATCTGTCACTAAGTGTGCCCTTTGGCCATTGAATGTTCCCAAGGCTTTTTGGTAGGTGACAGAAAAGTGAGTGGCAGAATTTAAATTCAAGAAGGCCATGTCTTGAATTGTGTAGTCCTAGAGACTCTGGACCCAGGTAAAGAGAGACTGGCCCCATCCTGAGCTGTCAGTGGAGATCAGTGTCTTGATGATTGGCACTGCTGTTTGATTTTTAAAGAAAAATAAGCATTTTGTTGTGTCCAGTTGTGTTTTTCTCACAAGATGAAGCTTTTCTGTAGAAATCTTTTGTGTAATGCCTTGTCTTCCAAGCTAGTGTGCTTCTCATCAAGAGTGCCTCTCTGGGGCCAGGATTGGTCTGCGCACATACCTCTCCCCGAGCCCTTGAATTTCCCTGGCCCACTTATTCAGGTGCAGGGGCCTGCTCTGCAGCCCAGCTGAGGACACGTCCGCCATCACTTATGCAGTAGGAGTCACAGCACAGCGGTGCCCACATAGTCCACCCTGACAGCACCGGAAATGAGTGAATCTGAACAGGGCTCCTGGATCTTCAGAAAAACATACCCCTCCCTAATTGCCTCTGTCAACCTCGGGGTCAGACAATGCTAAAAGCTCACACCTGTTATCCCGGTGCTTGGGAGACTGATGGAGGAGGATTACCATGAGTTTGAAGCCCGAACTACGTTGTTAGTTTTGTGGCAGTCTGTTTTAAAACCAGGGAGAACTCTTATGTCACCATTCAGGCTCCCCACCTCACTCTCTAAATGACAGCTTTAAGAGGAGCGTGGTGTGCATTTGACTCTGCATGAGTGTGTTTTAATTAACTGGACACACAGAGGGGAATGTTTGATCCTGGGGCTGTAACTGAATGCAGGCATCTCTGTGCTGTGAGGACCCTGGTGTCCACGGTGGTGATGTCCGGGAGGGCTGCCTCTCCCCCCCCCCAGTTGTCTTGCTGCTTTTTTCTCACACTTGTCATATATCTCCATAAATATAATCACAAATGTATGTCTCAGGAGTGTCTCAAAAGTGTGTCTGTATGTTCTACGTACATATGACCAAGTCGCTTCTCTACAGAACCTCAGAGGAGGCCTTTCTAGGGACCGCAAGCTAAGATTTCTGGGGTCTCCCTTCCCACTCCTCTCCACCTTCTGCTGGGAGAAGCCTATCAGCTGAGCTTCACCACACTCTGACCCGGTGATGTTCCTGAACAAAAAGAAGTCATGGGTCTACTCTTCATGATATTCTCTTGTTTGTCATGATAAGTTTACCAGAAAGGAAAGCGCCAGGGATGGTGGCCAAGTGAAAGAGTGTACCTTCCCAGAACTGACACGGTGTTCCTAGACTGTCCAGAATACGCCTCCACGACATGCCTCTGCCCACCTTGACTGTATCGCCCTACCCCATGTGTTAGTTTTCTGAGTGTTACAGAAACACTTGACAGAATTCAGTTTCTAGAAGGGAAAGTCTAAGTTGTCAACTGTTTGGGGAAAGTCAGCACAGAGAAACATACAAACATATATGCATTCTGCTGGCTCCATTGGGCCTGGGGTGAGGCGGAATGTAACAGCCAGGAGCATGTCACAGAGGAGGCTGTTGCCAGCCAGGAAGCAGAGGGAAGGAGACCCAAAACGGGAGAGCTACTTCCAAGGCATGCCTCAGTGACCTGCTTCCTCGTCATATCCGTTTGTCTCATCCTTGGATAAACTCAGAACCCTTATGGTCCAACCACCATCCTATTGACCAAGCCTTCAGTACACTCATATCCCAACCACCATACACATCACCCTAGTTTTCAAGGAAGCCACCTCAGAGGGCTTACACACAGGAGGACAGGTTGGCATGTCGTCTGTGACTGCATGGCTACTTCATGCTCTCCCTGGTTCCAAAGACCATGTTTGTAACCACCACATGGCATCAGATGGCAGAAACCCCTGCAACTGAGGGGAAGTGAGCCCCTAAGCTAGGTCCTGCCATCCTCCCCTGCCAGGGAAGTCATAGAGTAGGCAGATGGACAGACAGTATGACCCCAGAACAGGGAGCCTGAGTTTATTCAAGTAACCCAGGGCCCAATTCAAGAGCATGTCAGAATATATAGTATTTAGCAATGGTAAGTATACAATGCCTCTATTTTATAAAACCTTATTTGAAAGTGTCCGTCCACACTGGCTCTGACTTGTAACTGTGCCCACTTCTCAAGAGGAAAGTGGTCCCTTGGGTCCGTCTTCTCCATGCCATCCCTGTAACCCCAGTTCCTCCCGCATCCTCTCTGGGAAGAGGTCTCACAGTGGGTCACATGACTGCGGACAAAGACCCTACTGAAGCTCACACCTTAGCTGAGAGAGTGAAAGCCCAGGCTGAAGGGACTGTGGGGATGGGGACTGCTGGGTTGTGCGGCGGGGAAGTGATGAACACACTCCTGAGATGCAGGCCTCACTCTCTCACACACTTCAGGTGTGTGCCACCTGCGCAACATTGGGCTTTTCCCTGTCACCCTCATGATGATGCCGACCTGGATCGTCATTCAGCACAGCGTATTCCTTTTTCCCCGAAGTTTGGGTACAGTAGACCCTGCCCTCTTTCCAGGATGGACCCTGTTTAGCTTAAGCCAATTGAAGTATTCCACTACAAAACAGGAACTGGTCCTGAAAGACTGCCATCTCCTCCAGAATCCTCCTTGGAGCTGACGGTGGTCCGGGGCTCCAGGCAGGCCATGCAGAGGGTGGTAAGCTCCCTCCTGTGTTGCGGTCAGAGGAAGGATGAGTACCTGCCCTAGGGGGTTCCATACAACTGGCTAAACTTGGGCCGCAGTCTCTGAGTGGCTGTGTGTGGATGTCCTTGAAGGCTCTGGGAGAGGGCACAGGGTGGGTGTCCCTGTGGCCAAGGCTCCTGAGAAGAGGGCCTCTGACAGGCAGCGCCTGGGAGGGGGTTGTTGCTTATAGGGGAATGAGTGGGAGCTGCCTCCTGAGAAGCTGCTTTCCCTGGTACCCTTGCCTGTCACAATTCATCTGTCACTGGCTGCCTTCTCAATGCTCGGCTGAGCTGGTCGGAGCCTAGGAAGCTGAGCCCAGGATGTTAGGGTCCCCGTAGTTGTTCTCAGGTTCGGGAGGGGCTGTCAGTCAGTTTGCTTGGCCCATCGTCCTAGGACGGAGTGCAGGAGGGAAGTGAGCCCACAGCTTTCAGCCAGAGACCCTGGCCATTGATGGCTCATTCAGACCTCAGCATCCTACCATGGCCTCACAGAGCCAACAAGACCCTCAGAGCCAAGACCCTCACCTGCCAACAAGGGAAGCAACCAGGGGATGGGGTAGAGAATGAGGGGGGAGACCCCCTAGCAATGAACCTAGAACATTCTCGAGCCACCCCCTCCTGTCTGGGCTCCACCCTGTAGCAGGTGGGAGGACAATGCTGCCTGTGTGGCATTACCCCTGACAGGCTGGCAAAGGGGAGGGCCGTGCTGTGGCTCCACTCCAGCCTGACTTTTCTGGTTGCCTTTCCCTCTCTCCCCAAGCCCTGCTATCTTGTATCTCCATCTGACTGCGGGGCCTCCTAGTGAGGACCCAGGCGCCAACTGCCAAGGTGAGCAGGCCCTGTCTTCCTTCCGTGCCAAAACTGAGCCAAAGAACAGGGGACAATGGCTGTGTTGGTAGGACTAGTGGGGGTTCAGAGAAGAATCTGGGGGTGTGTGACTCTGGGTCATTCAAGTGCAGGCTACCAGTCAGGCTTTTTATCTGCATAGGCTCCACCTCATATTCCTGTCCTTCCTGGGAATAATGCGGCAGGACAGGGCCTCGGGCTTCTGGCAGGTTCATCAGTGCCCACAGTGCTTCCCAGCCTCAGTGTTCCCACCATCTCCAGACACAGGGAGATGTCAGTTGCCATTCATCCTCCAAGAGTTATAGGGTCATAGGTTGGTTGTCCTTCAACCCTCCAGTTCCTTAGCATCTCTGAGGAAGAGACTCGGGCCCACAGCTCCACCTTGCCGAGTCCAAGTTTGGCCATGGACTCTGAGTATGAGGTCGGCCATGTCCGCAAGCTCCAGGCTCAGCATGCGCAGATGCAGGAGAAGACCTTCACCAACTGGATCAACAACATCTTCCGACTAGGCCGGGTAAGTGTGGCCTGGGAACCTCCAGTTCTGGTCAGCGACCTGGAGACCTGCTATGGGATCCCTGGCCTGCAGCTCTTCTGGCCTGCTCCTCCCAGGCTTTAAAGTGGGGTGGGCAGGAAATGCTGGGCCGATCCCACATCTGCCCCAATCCACTCCTCAGGCAGGTATCAGGATCCAGAACCTGTATGCAGAGCTCGCTGACGGTGCCCACCTCCTGCGGCTCTTGGAGCTTATTTCTGGGGAGGCCCTGCCAGCGCCCAGCCCAGGCCGCCTGCGTGTGCACTTTCTGGAGAACAACAGCCATGCACTGGCTTTTCTCAAGGCCAAGGTGTGTTCTGGGAAGGGGTTTCTGGGTGGATAGCTGGGTGAGCAGCAACCAGAGGCCATCATATGATAGGCCTCAGGCAGAGCAGGAGATCCGGGCCTGAATACCGGGTGCAGCCCAGGCACAAGAGCCAGCACAAAGCTCTCCTTGCACAGTGCACTTGACTCAGGCCACCAGCTGGCCACAGCAGGAACAGTCTGCATCCCAGCAGGACAGAAAGCATCTCTGTCTGATAAGGGAGGACTGCAGGGTTCTTTGCCAAAAGAATCTGAGTGTTTGTGATCTTCTCTCTTCTTAAACCTGGACATGTAGATCCACAGTGATTTATCAGGCAAGATGCGTAGTCAGCCACGTAGCAGAGTCCAGGTGTGTGTGTGTCCACAGGAGGCTGCCAAAGAGAAGGGTTCAGGAGGGCACCAGAGTCACCTGGGGAAGCAACAAATCAAAGAGATAGGCCTTAAAAAGAGGCAAGAGTCCCCACAGCACAGAGAGCCCCCTCATGACCAGCGCCACTGGTCTGTTGCCACATACACATATATAAACACACACCACCACCACACCAAAGTCTGAATATTTGCTGATTCCCTGCCATCGCGATCGAGTTCACTGATCCGCTGGTATTGCTAAACCTAAAGCTGGGAGAACTGACTCTGGAGAGCTGGAAGGAGCAGACGAGCCCTCCTTTAGCCAGGTGTCACACCTTCGAGCTGAGGTGAACACAGAGTGATGCGGGCCAGGAGAGGAAGTGCATGAGTGCATCATCGCTCAGAGACCTGTGAGGTGCAGCTGTGCCCACAAGGTACAATGCCTAGAGAAGCTCCTCGCGCAGGACTAGGGACCAGCTCACAGCTACTCTGGTCCTCAGGGCGCCTCCCCTTTGCTCCTTCAGCTCATCGTTCCTACCTGGTAGACACCAGTAATAAAGTTCTGCTAAGAACTGGGGTTGTATTGGGGAGCAAAACCAACACCCCACTAGGGGAGCAGTGGTGTACATCAGGTGTATGTTTGTGTCAGTAAACGGGAGCAGATGTGTGTGTCTAGGTGGGAGGGAAATGCATGGTTGCAACTTCAAATGGGATGGCTGGAGCAGCCCATGTTGACAAGGCGACACCACACTAGAGGCTTAAAGGAAGAAAGGGGACTAATCATGCCGACGTCTGGGGGGACAATATTTTCAGACAGCTGAGACAGCCAGCCTGTGCAAGGACACTAAGGCCTGTGTTAGGATCAGGCACCAGGGATGCCGCAAGCAAAGCCAGAGTCTTGATCTCACAGTTCTTCTCCTTGGTACCACGTGATTCAGCAGAGAAGATGGAGCCGGGGGGGGGGGGGGCCAGGCAGATCCCGTGAGGCCCTGCTACATCTGTCCTGAGTTAACCCGTCCTCTCCTCTGAGGAGCGAGATCTAGACCAGTGGTTTCACCCTTGAGCCACCCACTGTTTGCTCAATGCAGATTCCTGGGCCCAGACTCTAGAGAATCTGGCTGGGTGGAGATGGAGATCCTGGACTTCTAACGGCTCTGTTGGAGTTGAAATACCTACTGAAGACTGAGGTCTGGGGGCGATTCGGGGACCCAGCACCCTCTTGAGATGCAGCGGCACTGGGAAAAGGAGGCAGCACCACATATGAGGGTCTGCTGCCCAGGCTGGTTTACCTGCTCAGAGAGCACCGGGGAGACCAATGTCCCAACTATTCAGAATGCCATCCTTTTCCTGACATTGTCCATTGCCTGCTCTCCCTGGAGGACCAGTGGCTGGAGGAGGCCAAATTCCAGGACCCTCCCATCTCACAGCTCCTGGACTCCGGGTTTCTCGGGAACAGAGGCTTCATGGCTTAGCCCATTCACCCATGCCCGCAGGTGCCCATAGCCTTCATCGGGCCAGAGAACATTGTGGATGGAGACCAGTCGCTCATCCTGGGACTCCTCTGGGTCATCATTCTGCGTTTCCAGATTTCCCACATCTCCCTGGACAGGGTATGTCTCACTCTCCAGGATGCCACGGCCTAGCCCAGCCCTGGGTTCACCTCGGGCCCCTGGGGACAGAGCAGTTCCCCCCATGCTGATGATCCCACAGCAGACCCTTGGTGCTCTTGGTGCTCACTAACTGAACTTTCACTCCATCCAGGGGCAAAGAACCCAGGGTGCTGCTATGTGCCTAAATAAGAATGGGGGTTCAGGGATCAGTCACTTGCTGGTGAGGCGCAGAGTGGCTGGCCACCAACCCTTCCTGGTGTGTTACTTGGCACTGGATCCTGGCCACCTTTGCTACACCACAATACACCATCAGAGGAAGTTAGATATAAAAAGGGACCCTAGCCCAGAGGTCTCTGAAGTCCTCGGGATCTTGAAGATCACGGAGGCAGTATTATCATGGTCTCCATCTTTTCCTGTCCCTCCTTCCCCCTCTGCCTGGGTCAGAAAATACAGGCAGAATGTCCTGATATCTATCAAGTTTCTGTTTTATGATTTCCAAAGCCCCACCCCCATCTCCACCTGGGTTGGGGAAGTCAAGCTGGAGAGTGAGACCCTAATTTAAAAAGTCATGGGTCTAGCATATACAGGACGCCCCTCAAAACAAACCATCTGAAGGCCCATGAATTGGCTCAGTGGGCAAAGGCATTTGCTGGTAAGCCTGACAACCTGAGTCTGGTTCCCGGGGCCTCTGCGGCCACCTTAGGCCTTCTCTCTGCTCAGCTGGGTCCTGGACAGTATCTTAGCTTCTTTTACACACTTCTCAGCACCACCCGAGGAAATTAGATATGGAAAGAGACTTCACCTCAGAAGTGTACGAAGATGTATAAACCCTAACAGTAACTGCCACAGAGAATAGAGAGCTGAGGTGAAAAGGCCTCGTGCCTGGCCTACAAATCTGGGGTGACAGGAGTGTAGTGAGCCCTACCTTCCGTTCTGTGAGGCCTCAGGTCAGTTGGCTCCAGCCTGGCCCTTCAGAAGGTTGTAAAGGGGCTGACTCACAATTACTCTTCCGGAACTAGCTTCAGTCGGAAGGGCCCTGAGGTGGGAAAGCATGAGAAAGAAGTGTACTAAATATAGTACAGTATCCTAAAAACACCGTGATAGGGCATTGAGAGAGAGAGAGAGAGAGAGAGAGAGAGAGAGAGAGAGAGAGAGAGAGAGGCTTTCCTGTAAACCTGGAGTGTTAGACCATAGGCCTGCCTTAGACCTGACCACAGAGCCTGAATGAGGCCACACCTCCCTGCTGCTCCTCTGGGACAGAGTTTTGAAATGGTCCAGGCTGTGACTTGACAGGCCTCAATGTATGCTGTGTGGCTCCTCTGTGTTCCTGGTCACATGTGCTATACTGAGCTAAGTCACATGCCTGAATCTTCCCACCAACCCTAAAGGGTTATTTTTTTTAAAAAAATCAGACTTTTCCTTTCCTGATAATCTGAGAAACCTTAGGAAGACTGCTTGGGGGTTTGGTCCAGAGATGAAGGCTCCTTTGGCCTTCCCCAACCATCCTTTCTTGGAGAGCCCAGAGAGTCCCTGGCGTCCCCACCCCTCGTCTATCCCTATCACTCTCATTTTTCACTCTTAATAGAGCCCCTGTCCAGGCCTCTGAGCCTCCCTTGCCACAGCCTGCAGGCTCTGGTAGCTTCCACCCAGCGCACACACTGACCCCACCGCCCTGTCCTGCCAGGAGGAGTTCGGGGCCAGTGCAGCTTTGCTGTCTGCTAAGGAAGCCCTGCTGGCATGGTGCCAGCGGAAGACAGCCAGCTACACCAACGTCAACATCACTGACTTCTCCCGCAGCTGGAGTGACGGGCTTGGCTTTAATGCCCTCCTCCATGCACACAGGTGCGTCTTAAAGCCTGAAGGCCTCCAGCCACTGAGGCCAGAGCCCCAGGCTGGGATGCTGCCGGCTCTTCCACCCACCCTGCCCTCCGTGTCCCTGGGCCTGGAAGGAGGAGGACAAGTGGGGCTGTAAATGGAGAGACCCTGGGTCTGGTCCCTGCCGTAGGCCTGCCCCTCCTCCTTCCGACCCCTGCCTTCCCTACTTCCTGTGCTTTGTCTCTTCCCGGTCCTCTGTCTAGCTAGTGTCTGTCTACCCCTTGGGGATGCCCCACCACATCTTGTGTCCTGGCCCCTCTGCCACGTTAACCCTCCCTCCTACCAAGCTCTACCTGTCTTCCCACTATCGGAGGAAAAGCGCTGTCACACTAAGCAGCGGATAGCTAATGTAAGCAAAGCAGGCCATTATTCCGAGGAACCTTCCTGCTCTCTGCACAGGCCAGACCTGCTGGATTATGGCTCATTGAGCTGGCAGCACCCTCTGCACAACCTCTCCTCTGCCTTCCGAGTGGCTGAGCAGGAGCTAGGCATTGCCCAGCTGCTGGACCCTGAAGACGTGGCCTCCCTGCATCCAGATGAGCGCTCCATCATGACCTATGTGTCCTTGTACTACCACTGCTTCTCGCGCCTGCGCCAGGAGCAGATGGCCCAGAGGAGGCTGGCTAAGGTTGGTGATGAGGGGGCGTGTCTGGCTGGCTGTCCCTGTACCTTACCGGTTCCATGGCCTTGGCCAAATCGCCTCTCTTCTTTGTGCTCCACGTGTGGCATAGAGGTGACAACTCCTGAGTGATGGAGGGCTGTCTGGGTGCCCAAGGGAGTGTTCGTGAGCACCTAGCATGCATGGTGCCTGGCATACATGAGAAGCCAGTGACCCTTTCTGGCCTTCCGCCTCCACTGCTCTCGAAAACTGTTCCGCTTCTGATGGGATTAAAAGGTTTAGAGAGCTAGATCTTCAAGGACAGGCATAGAAGAGGCTCCGTGCAGCAGGCGCTACACTGAGTCCATGCTTTGGGGGGCTGTGGATGCAACGGCAGAGTCTGAGGCCTGGAAGGGCTGTCCTGGGGGTTAGTGTCCTAATGTTGGTGTGGGGTCAAAAACTGGGAGCTGGTTTAGGGAGTAGGGGCACAGGGAAGAAGGGGCCAGAAAGCTGAGGAGAGGCCACCCTGTAGGCCCTCAACCTGCAGATGAGGCTAAAGGAGCAAAGTTAGACGGAGGAAGATGTGGTTGCAGCCCAGTTGCGGAGAGAGTACTGCCGTCTGAGAGTACAATGTCCCTGCCACTCTGCCGGGTACAGGGGGGGGGGTGTTTTTGTGTATCCTCAGCTAAGAGAAGGAACGCCAGCCTTACGTGGACAACTCTGCCTGGCACTTAGCACCAGTGGTGGGGCTTTCATTCTGAGGCCCACCCCAGGTGCAGCCTGACCAGCGCTCCGCCCTCCTCCAGATCCTGCTGCAGCTCCAGGAGACAGAGGCACTGCAGGCACAATATGCGCAGCTGATGGCTGACCTGCTCCGCTGGATTGGAGAGAAGCAGATGCAGCTGGAGGCTCGGGACTTCCCAGACTCGCTGCCTGCCATGCGCCAGCTACTGGCAGCTTTTGCCTCCTTCCATGCCCAGGAAAAGCCACCTCGGCTGCAGCAGCGAGGAGCCATAGAGGCCCTGCTCTTCCAGCTGCAGACAACACTCCGAGGCCAAAACCGAAGGCCGTTCTTACCCGGAGAGGGCCTGGGCCCTGCAGAACTGGCCCAGCGCTGGGCAGAACTAGAGAGGGCGGAGACCTCCAGGAGCCAGGCCATGCAGCACAGGCTTCTCCAGCTAGAGCGACTGGATACTCTGGCCCGCCATTTCCGGCGCAAGGCAGCCCTCCGGGAAAGCTTTTTAAACGAGGCAGAGCAGATGCTAGCGCAGGCCAGAGACTCCCTCATCAACCCAACCACAGGGGAGGCAGCCACCCAGAAGCTGAGCATGTTAGAGGCTAGCATCCTGCCCCAGGAAGGGCGCTTCCAGGCCTTGGGCGAGATTGCAGCCATCCTGCAGCAGGAACAGTATCACGACTGGGCAGATGTGGCCCGCAGGTGAGCACCAAGCAAGTGAACCCGTTTGTCCTCACAGCAACCTCCAGAAGAGCAGGGTAGTCTGTGGCTTCAGAGACCTGCTAAAGAGATAATCCCCTGGACGCACAAATTCACACCACGTATAACTTACCCACGCTGGTAAAGCACTGGTCTATCTGGTTAGCCTCTCATTAGTTAGCACACTCACTAAACAGGTGTTTATGTGGTACACACTGTAACCCTACACACCATTATCAAACACTTAGCAGTGCTGTGGGCAAGCAAAAATTCTTTTCCTCCTGAGGCTTAAAGCATTCCCAAGGAACACAAGAAAGAAAATAAATCACATAAACTGTATGTGAGCAGTTTTAAAAATTAGGGGCTGGACCAGGTGTGGTGGCACACACCTTTGATCCCAGCAGCACTTGGGAGGCAGAGGCAGGCAGTTCTGTGAGTTGCAGGGCCAGAATGCTCTACTGAGCAGGTTCTAGGCCAGCCAGGGCTACCTAGTGGGACCCCGTGTCAAAAAACAAACAAAAAATTAGGGTCTTGAGTCTATCTCAGTGTTAGCATATGTGTATAATGCAGAGAGACCTTGGTTCAATCCTCAGAAAAGAAAAACAGAGGGAGGGAGGGAGGGAGGGAGAAAAGGAGGGAGGGAGAAAAGGAGGGAGGGAGAGAAAGACAGACAGGAAAAGCAAGCAAACATAGGACTATGAGAGACCAAGGCAAGAGGCTGTCAGTTGACTTTTGGTTAAAGATCAAGGGGAAGAAAGTGCGCTGGTTGTGTATATGTGGGGGACAGGCTGTCCTGAGCAGAAGGAAGAGCAAGAATAGCACCCCAAGGTAGTTACACACCTTACAAAGTTGAAAAGTAGCAGGGGGTGGTGGCTAAACGCCCAAGTCACAGGAGATGAGGGAGGGGGGTAGAGGTTAAGCCGGGCCTTAAATAGTAAGGCAAAAGCATTTTTGTGGATTTTTTTTCTTTTCCTCAGAAAGCTAGGAAATCACTGCGTCTTGAGCAGAGGAGTGAGCCACTGCAGGCTTGGTGCCTGTGGTCACCTGCGCCTATGCTAGGGCAGGTTGAAGGGGTAAAGGCTGAAGTGAAGAGCCCTTTATAAAACTGGCATAGAATCCTGGGGGAGGGAGCAGTGAGGTGGTGGAAAGTGCTGGCATTCTGAATACAACTTCCTATTTTGCTTTTGAGGCAGGGTCTCACAGAGACAGAACTCACTATATAGACCAGGCTGGCCTCAAAACTGGCAATTCGCCCTCTCCTCCTGTGTCCTGGGATTACAGTTGTGGTAGCCAAGATCAACTGATACATATGATAGTACCGAACAGGATTTGCAAACAGATCCGGAGTTAACTGAGCTGTCACAGTTTTAGTCTGTGTACCTGGAAAGATAATTTTCATTTTCATAGAGATGGGGACTAGGCATGGGGAAGAGGGGATAAGGGTCTGAACATCTGAACCTTCCAGGCTCCCTCTGACTGTGAACACACTCTCCCAACCATCCGTGTCTAGATGTTCACATTCATACCCTACCCTGGCTCCCGAGGTAGGGACAGCCATGCTCACTTGCCTCCTGTTCTCTAGGCAGAAGGAGATCACCCAGCGCTGGCAGAAGCTCCTGCAGTGTCTACAGGAGCAGAAGAAGCAGATCGCAGGCACACAAGCTGTGCTGAGCCTTCTGCAGGAGGTGGAAGCTACCACGGACCAGCTTGGGGAGCTGCAGGTGGGCAGATGAGCTGAACTCTGGGAGGTCCTACACCCTCCCCGCACGGGTGCTCACAGATACCCAGCTCCTAGAAATGCGCTAACCACTCCTCTCTGGCCAGGTGCTGGCCAGCTTCACCGCCTGTGGGCCACAGCTGGAAGAAGTGGCCTTGCTGCTTCAGAGGCATGACCTGCTGGAGGCCCAGGTCTCAGCCCACAGAAGCCAAGTGAACCGCCTTGCCCAGCAGACGTCCCAGCTGGACTCCTCTCAGGGCACCGGTGTGCAGGTGCTGCAGGCTAAAGCCCTGGCACTGGTGGAGCTTCACCACAACCTCGTGTCCCTTGTCAGAGCCCGGTAAGAGCCAGAGCCAGTCCTAAATTCTCACCGGTCTGTAGAACTTTCCTGAAACTTTAATTATCTTCTGCCCAAGCAGAAATCTTAATCTGGCCACCTCCTCTACCCTGCTCCTGAGCCTCCAAATCTCAGTCTTACTTGTTAAGCCATTCTGAGGAAATCCTGCCAAAGGCCATATCTGATGCAAGTGAGCAAGCCCCTCCCCGTGCTCTGCTCTTCCCCAAACCCTTTCATGGCCCTTCGGTCCCTCCTCAGACGCACCCGGCTGGAACAGACCCTGCAGCTGGCACAGCTCCTGCACAGCTGTGAGGAGGAGGAGGCCTGGTTGAGGGAGCGCAGACAGCTAATGGAGAAGGCAGCCCTGGGCCGGGACCTCGCTCAGATCTCTACCGCTCTGCAGAAACACAAGGTGTCTGTCCACTCAGTGCCTCGCTCTGACATCCCGACCTCCTTGCCTGTCAGGCTTGGGATTCCGGGTGTCACCTCTCCGTCCCTTCACAACCCACACCCCTAACCCTGCTAGGCTCTGGAAACCGAACTCCATCGCCGCCAGTCTGTGTGTGCAGATCTCATGCAGAGGGGTCGCAACCTCAGTGTCAGAGGGCCCCCGACACA
The DNA here is from genome assembly GCF_037038515.1 of Microtus pennsylvanicus. Classification (NCBI taxonomy): domain Eukaryota; kingdom Metazoa; phylum Chordata; class Mammalia; order Rodentia; family Cricetidae; genus Microtus; species Microtus pennsylvanicus. Next base: position 98,345,468 of record NC_134580.1, on the reverse strand, counting down.
GCCAGATCCTCTGGAAAGGGTCGAAGCCGTGCAGGGAACGTGGCAGCTACTCTGTACTGAAGCCGCAAGGAGGCGCGCCCGGCTGCAAAGTGCACTGTTGGTTGGGCAGGTAGAACGTGCGGGGCGGGGCGCGCACGGCAGGGGGCGGGGGCGCGGGAGTACCTGCACGCTCTCAACCCTTCCCCACCTCCCCACAGTACTTTTCTGACTCAGCCAAGGCAGCTTCTTGGCTTCTCCTGCGGCAGAAGCAACTGGAAAGCGCATCCTGCGGGAAGGACCAGGCAGAGGTCGAGGCCCTGCTGCAGCGCCACCGGCTCCTGGAACGAGGCGTGCGCGCCTTCCGGGCGGAGCTGCGCGAGCTAGAGGATCAGGCGAGGGCTGCCGCAGCCCAGGTATCACTCAAGGTGCGCTGGAAAAGGGCTTGGACTCCTGTCTCCTACACTACATGCGAGGCACACGCTGCTCCCTGCCCAGAGCTGATCGTTCATTCCTCACCCCCACGGCCTCTCCCGTCTCCAGTCGCAGGTCACTTGGAATTCTGTCTGTGGACACCAGACAAGGGCATCAAGGATAGCTGGACTTGGCTCGGTCTGCCCAGCATAGTTCAAGAACATGGAAGTTCTCCCAAAAAGCCTTATTTTCACGATCCTTCACCCTGAAGTTCCTTTGGGCTCTCTGATTTGACATCCCTCTCCCCTGCCCTGCCCAGCCCTGTCCCACGTATTCCCATGGAGGCTGCATTTAGGGCCTCTAGACCGCTTCACCTAACCCGGCCATGAAATTGGTACATGGATGGAGGAAAAACCTTGCCCTGCCTGCACATGGTGCCTCACGTTCCCAGACCTTATGGGCCCATCTCTCCCTTTTCCTTTGTGTTTATTCCCAGACCACATAATTAATCATTTAAAAACAGATGGGGGCTGGAGAGATGGCCCAGAGATTAAGAGCATTGCCTGCTCTTCTAAAGGTCCTGAGAGTTCAATTCCCAGCAACCACATGGTGGCTCACAACCATCTGTAATGAGATCTGGTGCCCTCTTCTGGCCTGCAGGCATACATACAGACAGAATATTGTATATATAATAAATAAATATTTGTTTTAAAAAAAACAGATCTATGTGTTAGCAAATATCTAGAACACCACCAGCCTTTACAAACAAGTTAATCAAGATGAGATTGGGGGCAGGCTACTGCCTAAAGACCCCATCTTCTCTGGCGAAGAGGCCTTTTTGATTCTTTGACCAAGGCTGTTTCTAAACATGCACACGCTCCCCATTCCTGCACCTGTGGGGCTTCACTCCTAGTACTTACAGTTCACAACACGGTGCATTTGGTCCAGGGCATCATGGTTTCTTCCTGCTCTGTGCACCTGCCTTCCCAATGTGTTACTTAATAATAGGAACCATCTCATCTCTTTTGTGTGTTCCTGTTCCACCCGGTGCAGGCAAAGATGGAGACCCCAGGCCTGGCCCCTGGCATTCTCAGTCTTTGCTTTTATCACTCTTGCAGGAGAGGCTTAGAGTCTGCCCTTCTGCCAGGTGGGGAGCCGCTTGGTCGCCTAAGCAGAACCTTGTCCCTCTATACAGGAGGAACCTTCAGGAGACTGGAAAAGGCTTGACGGAGACACAGCTGGAGAACCTCATGGTGGGACCCAGGTTTTAGCAGCAGCAGGCAGCCAGCATTCACACCAACAGATGCCCTTCTCCACCAGAGGTACAAGGTCATGACCCTTGTGAGAGCATGAAGTCTGTCAGCAACGAGGTCAAACATCTTCCCTGCGGCTGTGTCTAGGGCATCCCAAAGCCAAACCAAAGAAGTTCAGGGGAGGCCAATGTGGGCTCAGTAGAAAGAAGTAACTGGAGCTATCTGGAAACACGCTGTGTTGCTCAGAGCAGCCTGTTCCTGCTTCTAGACAGCCCAGGAAGGTGGTTTTCACACCAGCAAAGTTTAGATGAGATGGTTAGGCTGGCTCTGTGGAGTTTGAAGTTCTCTAGGTTCTCCTCTGATTTCTTCCCCTTTCAGTACCAATTCTTTTTGCTTGTTTGTTTGATTTGTTTTGATTTTGGTTTTTTGAGACTGGGTTTCTCTGTAGCTTTGGAGCCTGTCCTGGTATTCACTCTGTAGACCAGGCTGGCCTCGTACTCAGAGATCCGCCTACATCTGCTTCCCAAGTGCTGGTATTAAAGGTGTGCGCCACCACTGCTGAACTCTGTACCTACCGTTACAATGTCCATAACCCGTTCCTAAGTAATCTTATTGCTGCTGCTGCACTGCAGACTTGCTCAGGGACAGAGGACAGAAAGATAGAGACGGGGTGCTTATCCAGTCACAGGGAGGGGTGCTAGCTTGTGCTTCCTCTCTGCCTAGCTGCTACCACATCACAGCACTTCTTGGGCAGAGTCCAGTGGGCCTTGTCTTACCCTCTTTAAATACCCAGATCATCTGGCCTTTCTTTCCCCCAGACACCCATGGTGTCTGACATGACTACATGCTTTGCCTACCTACGTACATCCCTGGATACTGTCCTATCTGTTCTGGGTCTGTGAGCCCCGCAGCCCCAATGGGAAGGTCCAGTCTCAATTCTTTTAGCCCCTAAAAGCTCTTCACGCAGGCTCAGGCACAGGGAAGCAATGGGCACTGAACAACCTTGACCCACCGTGTAGTGAGCTACTGAGCAGGGAGGAGGAGGGCCCCAAACGCCCTTGAACCCTGTGCTCTCATAACAGTATGTGTCTCTTGGCTTCCAGAAGAGGCGCTGAATACCTGGGAGCCGAAAGACTTGGGGAGCAGCCAGAGCAGTGTGCCCACCATTCGCAGCATAGAGCAGAAACCCCAGGTACAACCACGGGCCCCATCTCGGAGATCCTACTACTTGGTGGGAGCTAGGTGTGGACACACCGCCTTCCTTCTGCACAGGTGGCGTCTGCCCTGTGCCTTCCAGGGGACGGCCCAAGGATGGCTCTTCAGACTGAATGTGACTTCGATGTAGACTCCACCACCATACTGCAGGCACAGGCTCACTTGAGCCAGATCTATGAGAACCTACTGGCCCTTGCAAAGGTAATGCTTCTTTGGTCAAGAAATGCCCATAGCTAAGCACGTGGCATATGTCCTTATTCCCAGGTGCTTCCAAGGTGAGAAGATTGAATAAGTCCAGGTGTCCTTGATCAGCCTGGGAAACACAACAAGATGAAAAACCCCAAAACAGCGAACTCATGTTTGCCTGGCATAATTGAAGTGCTAGGGTTCAATCTGCACCAAAAGAGAGAAAGGATGGGAGGTTAACCATACCCCTATCATAAGCTAGAGCAATATTCTCAACCTTTGGGTCATGACCCCTTTGCTGGGGGCGGGTGTCAAATGATCCTTTTACAGGGGTCACATATCAGATATCCTGTCTATAAGATCTTTACAAAGGTACAATATAAGTTATGCAGCAAAATTACAGTTATGATGAAGCAATGAAAATAATTTTATGGTTGGGTCACCACAACATGAGGAACTGTGTTAAAGGGCAGCAGCCTTAGGAAGGGTGAGAACCACTGGGCTAGAGGCTGTACATGATCCCAGGAACAAGGCAGTGACTGACATGTTCCCTGCTCTAAAAGAGTTTACATTATCACCAGGATCTTAAAGGGATGTGATATGATCGTGGAGTAAAGACTCGATCCTCCTAGTGGCCTGGGATAAGCAGGGGTGCACCCAGGACCTCTCGGAGTGCCCTCCCTTCCCGTGGGGGCACTGAGCCTTCACCCTGACCCAGGGCTGCTCCTTCAGCTTCACAGGGCCCGGCTAGAGGAGACAGCAACTCTGTTTAGCTTCTACAGCTCCTGTAGGGAGCTCCAGTCCTGGCTGGAGGAGCAGACATCCCTGTTCCGAACACTGCAGCCCAAGGGTGACAACTTAGAGGTCACACAGCTCAAGTGTGAGGTAAGCCGCTGCGCTAAAGGAGACTGCCCGAAGTTTCCACCACCCTGGCGTTGCTTCTGCCTCCATACTCCTCACTGTTTTGCCCCGTATTTCACGTTTGCTCTGGCCCTGTCTGGGGAGGGTCCCATGGCAGCAGGCCTGACTCTGAGGCTAGGGACTCAGATGCTTTCTGTCTCAGGGCCAGGAGGTTGAGTGTCTTAGAGCCAACCATCCCAAGGCCCTTTGTGGTCCAAAGAGGCAATGGGGAGAGAAGAGCCTGCCTCCCAGGGCTCTGGGTCCTTCTCCGCAGAACTTTCTCATGGCCTTGGCCATCAGAAAAGGCCACTGGGCTGAGGTCGTCAACACCGCTGAACAGCTGAAGCAGAGATGTCCAGAACATACCTCAAAAATCCAACAACAGGAGGAGGACCTGAACCAGAGGTGACTGACAATCAGGGGTGGGGATGCAGGTAGGGCAAAGCCCTTGCTTGGTACCTCTTCCATACCAGGTAGAGGGACTAGATGGTGTCAAAGTTACTGAGGAGCGGGCAGAGGACCACCAGCCTAGAAGCATCTGTCCTGCTAGGCTCTAAGACCTCAGTGGCTTAGTGTCATTGGATGGATGGGAGGTGTCCTTGTGATGGATACATTCCCACATCCTCTGCTCAGGTGGCAGCAGCTAGAGGCCCTGAAGGAGGAGAAAGGCCTGCAGCTCACACGCAGCATGGAGGTGCACCATCTTCTACAGCAGTCTGAACCCACACGCGCCCAGCTGCTAAATGTGATGGGCAGGCTGGAGGCTCTGGGGCCGGGAGGCTCTGAGGACAGTCACCGTACCCTGCAGCAGATTCAGCAGAAGGTCCTCGTACTGGAGAACAGGATCTCCTACCTCCAAAGAGCAGCCATCAAGTATGGCCAGTTTGGGGATGGTGGTGGTGGCCAGGGAGGCAGTTAGGGCAGAGGGAGAGAGGGAGGGTCCTAACAAAATAAGGAAGGGGCAGGAATGGGATAGGGAGAAGGTGACCAAGATGTATATTGGAAGGATGCTGGCAGAAGGCAGAGGCTGTTGGCATGAGAAAGTGCTTTCTTGACCTGCACTGGGAGATGGTTCTTCAGTGACAAGCCTCGAGTGAGAGGGCCAGGAGATGAGAGTATAAAGACCAAAAAACTGGAGGCCTTGCACAAACTGCCTTATGCCAAGCGAATTTATTAAGGACAGCATCTTGTATACTATTTGCAGGGAGAGAATGGCCGGGGTCAGAGGAAAGCTAAGTTAGACAAAGATGGCAAGAGAACACAGGATAGCTGACACAGTGGCCTCGGGACCAGTAATCACGGCATTTCAGAGGAGAAGGCCTGGTTCCCAGGAACCGACTCCTTAACTCCTTCGAGGCTCAGGCCCAGACTGGACCTTGCAAGGTCTACCCCAGGCAAGGATAGAGAATTAGCTTTCTCCTTGTCCTTTCATTAGGACCTCTGAGAAAGTTTTGGATCGGGTCTGGCTCCCACACTCAGAGAAAGGGAGAGCCCCAGGGTCATGCTGCTTCTAGCTAAGGGGGGAGCGGGGTCACATTCAGAGTTGTCACCACTTTCCCAGGAGACACCGGCCTGGGTCCTGACTGCGGTGGCTATCATCCTGCAGGGCGAAGGAGTCAGGCCCCAGAGAGGGCTGGCTGCTTCAGGAGCAGGTGCTGATGCTGCAGACTCTGCTAAAGCAAGTGCAAGGGCGAGTGGTCCAGCAGGTCCAAATCCAGACTGAGGCTCGGGTCCAGCAAGGCGTCCTACAAGAGAGCCACAAGCTGCTGCTGTGGGCGGAGGGCATCCGGGCTCAACTGTGCAGCAAAGAGGAGCTGGAGGATATGGCCTCAGCCCAGGAGCTGCTGAGGAAGCTTGGAGGCCTACAGGAGGAGACCTGCCTGTGGCAAGAGAGGTCAGGAAAGACCTGAGGGGGTGGAGTTCATAAAAGGAAGGTCAAGAGCAATGTCATCATGAGCCAGGCTGGTATCTAGCATGGCCCTGCAGGCAGATTTTCAGAAGATACCCCAGCCCACCTCAGGCAACCTGCACACTCTGGGAAGGGACCCCAGACACTGAGCTGCCAGAGGCTCTGAGTTCCAGCCCAGCCACTCTCCTTCAGCTGTGATAATGGTGCCTGCCCCCCAAATCTAGCTTCCCATTCTGAGCAGCGCATACCCTGCTAGCCTCTACAGTCAAAGGGCCCAGGACTCACCAATGGAACTAAGATTTCTACGTCACTTCTGTGACGTACAGCCTTATGAGCAAACAGAGCCACCATGTGCAACCCTCAGGCTGTCCCCTGCTCCAAGGAGCCTAATAGGTATCAAGTGGATCCTGAGAGTCAGACCCCTGCCTTCAAGACACTTGTCACACACACCCTTTGGGGTTGCAGCAGCTTAGAGGAAATGCTGGCTTTTCCTGCCTCCCACAGGCATGCCACATCTTTTCAAAATGCGGGGGAGAGCAGCATTCAGCTTAAAGGGGTACCTGCCATGCTGGGTCAAAGGTGCCAGTGGCCCTGACAGCAGCCATGTGCGGACTGAGCGATGTTTTTGTTGAGTTGTGCTGTCTCTGCATGCCACAGTCATCTGCCTAGAGGACAGTGTGATGTGGATCCTGGGCATTCTGCCGGGCCTGTTGCATTCCGTCTTATGCATAGGCCAGGACATAGCTGTCCTGTGAGAAAGTGAACCAGTAGGACTGAGCAACCAGCTGCCCTCACTTCAGAGCTCTGTGGTGTGGTGAAGGGCTGGAGGCGCTGGTGACGACCCAGGTGGGCTGGTACTATGTCTGTTATTTTACACAGGCTGCGGCAGCTGGAGGCTCAGGCCCAACTGGTGGCAATCTCAGACTCCCCACCGTCTCAAGAGGTGGCCAGTGCCCTAAGGCTCCTAGGTCAGCAGGGCCAACAGCTGAAGGCCCTATGGGGCCAGAGGGAGCAGGAACTTCGGGACAGGCTGGAGCTGCAGAGGTTTGGCCAAGAAGTGGATAGTTTCGTTGCGATCTGTACCAGCCATGAGGCCTTCCTCCACCAGGACAATCTTGGGGTAAAGAGTTGGGGGAGTGAAACTGGAGTGTCGTCATACCGCCCCTAGAGGGAGCTGGCCTCCTTGGGTCCAGAAGCCAGGGTGGGTAGGGAGGCCCTGGGGATGAGCTGACTTCAGGTCTCTGTACCAGGAGGATCTAAGGGAGGCCCAGAGCCTGCTGCAGCAGCACCAGGGTTTTGGGTGGCTCCGGAGCACCCTGGGATCTCGGGCTGAGGCCCTGCAGGCATGTGCTGAGAAGCTGCTTCTGAGCCAACACCCTGCTGAGCCCAAGTGAGCCACCTGCCTGCTGCCTTCTCTCTGCACCTGGGCAGACTCCTGCCCTGAGGCTGGGTGGGACGGGGTTCCCTTGGGCTGGGGAGTGGGGGGCTCAGGGCAGAGAAGAGCCTTCTCGTCTTTCTGCACACCAGGATCAGAGAGCTGCTGCACAGTGCCCAAGAACAGTGGGCCAGGGTCCAGGAGAGGAATGAGCAGAAAAGGGAGCGGCTTCTGGCTTCCCTCCGATTGCACGTGAGTTCCTAGGCCGCGGGAGAGACCTGCAGAAGCAGGGCCCTGGAGCCCACAGTACTGCGCTGAGCCAGTACGATCTTTTTTTTTTTTTTAAAGATTTATTTATTTATTATGTATACAGTATTCTCAGTACTCTGCCTGCAGGCCAGAAGAGGGCGCCAGATCTCATCACAGATGGTTGTGAGCCACCATGTGGTTGCTGGGAATTGAACTCAGGACCTTTGGAAGAGCAGGCGGTGCTCTTAACCACTGAGCCATCTCTCCAGCCCAGCCAGTACGATCTTGTGTACTGAGCCTTTCCCTACCTTGAAGCACAGTTCTCGGGTGTTTCCAAGAGGAGGCTGGAGCTGTGCTCACTGTGATTCTCAGAGAAGGATGCCTTGACTAACTGCCCCCTCATCCCCCTACACACCCACCCTCACTTCTGACACACCAGAGGCCTGCATGGTGAGAGAAAGCAGCTGCAGCTTAGCCTTGGTGTTTGTTCAGGCCCTAGGGCCAGGCCAGGCCTCCAAGAACATCAACCTATTTAGATCAAGACACCCGAGATCTGGCGTGGTCTGTAGGAGTTGGACCTGACAGGCATTTCTCTTTCTGGGCACAGTGTCCTTGCCCCATTTGTAGATTAGAAAAAAAAAAATCCAAGCTCTACCTCCCCTATACCTGAGGATTGGCTCTGGGCCTTATTTCTCACCACAGGGCCCCTCGCCCTAGAAGCAGGCGTGCCACCCCTCACTCTGGGTCCTGAGACCCTCTGTCTCCTGGTCTCCAGCAGGAGTGGAAGCAGGCTGTGGCAGAGTTAATGCTGTGGATGGAGGAGAAGTGGCCCATGGTGGCCGATGAACCCTCCGAAGCATGCAGCAGTATTCAGCAGAAACTCAAGTGGCACGAAATAGCTAAGAGTGAGCTATTAGCTACCCGGGGGTACATGGACGACCTACAGCAGGTGAGGATAGTGGACAGCAGGTGCAGGGCCCTCTTGTCTTCAGATTCCCAGCATACACTGCTCTTCCTGTTTCTATAGAGCACAGTTGCTGAAGGAAGGGACCCCTCTGCCTCCTTCACCTGAGTGTGAAGCTGGGTGTCCCTCTAGATAGGCACCCAAATCAGCTCAGAAAGCTACCACCATCCCAGGTAGCCAGCAACCTGCCTCCTGCCCCTGAGTGCAGCATGTTGTGGCTGGTGGTGGGGTCCTCACAGCTCAGCAAAATACCTGGGCCTTTGTCTCCACTCCAGGCTGGGAGAAAGCTGTTGCATAGCCACCCCCATGCCCAGGAGGACATACAGAACAGACTCCAGGACCTGAATCACAAGTGGGAAGAGCTGGACCACAGGGTGGCAGAGCAAGGAGACAGGCTGCAGCAGACCAGACAGCAGGGGCAGCTCCTAGAGCTACTGCAGGTCCCTGGGGAATGTGGGATGGGGGTGAGGATGCAGAAGGAAGACCAGGACTTGGCTGGGTTTGGATGTGAGCAGGCAGGACAGAAAGGGCTGACAGGGTGGCCCCATGAAGTCCTGTACAGAGCTCTGACCCAGAGTAAGCTAAGCCTGGCTTTGCCTGGCAGCAGGCTGTCACAGGAGTGACTTCTGTGTGTCTAGTGTGTGATAATCACAGCTTGGGTCTGCCAGAGAAGAAGGTGTATAAGGGATGCTTTGCACACTATGAGTTGGGAGGACATGATGGGTCCCTGGTAAATCTGGGGCTAGAAACATGGTACACTTAGAGCCCCAGCGGGGTTGCCTGCTGAGCTGGAGAAGAAAGGCGAATGCAGCCTCTTGCCACCCTCCCCAGGATGTCAGGGCGATGTTGGAGCATCTGGAGGAAGCCCTGCAGAGTGCAGAAATGGGACAGGACCTGCATTCCAGCGAGAGGCTGCAGAAACAGCACTGTCAGCTGGAGGATAAAAGTCAGGCACTGGGCAGCAAGATGGCTGCCCTCATCTCTCAGACCCACAACGCCTTCACTTCCCTGACCATCCTGGAGGAGAGCCAGAAGTGTCACCAGAGGTGGCCATTCCATCTTTACTATGCTTGAGGGTCATGCTTCTCCCTCCACGCATGCCTTGTGACCCCAGGGCGTGAGTGGCACCTACAGGACCTGAGGGCGTCCAAACCCCCTTCCTTTCTGAGTTGGGTCATTCTGAGGTGGGAGGGCTTCAGAGGCTTTCTGTTCCCTGGCATTATTCCTCATGGGTCCCTGGCAGGGAAGAGGAAAGGACCATGACCTTGTTTTCTTTTTCCTCCCCCAGCCACTTTATCTTTTCTCCTTCTACCAGGCTCAAGTCCCTGCAGAGCAAGCTGGCCACCCGCCACATACAACTGCAGGCCTCAGTTGAGCTCTACCGATTTAACTGCCTTAGCAATCTGGAACTCACATGGGTGGCTGAGCATATGCCCAGTTCCAGTCCTGCCTGCCCTGCCCACTGCTGGCACGATGCCCAGAGCCTTCAACGTAAGCACAAGGTAGTGTCACCTGTCTCCTCCCAGGGCCCCCAATACCTCATTCCCAGAACTTAAAAGCCCCCTGCACTACTCAGGGTATCCTGGCCTCTAAATATTTCTCCCTGGGTGTCCTGATTCCCAAATCCACTTTGCTCTAGCTATCCTTAGCCGAGTGATCTAGAGCCTAGAGAGACACCCACGATTCTAGTCTGGGCATCTGTGGTAAAGGAATCCAATTGGTCTGTGGCAGATGCTCCAGGCTGAGCTGAAAGCTCACGTGGGCCACATGCATGAGGTACTAAGTTCTGGTCAGAGTCTAGCCGTGTCCGGACACCCCCAAGCTCAGCACATTGTGGAGCAGTGCCAGAAGCTAGAAGGCCACTGGGCAGACCTGGAGCAGGCATGTGAGGCACGTGCCCATTGCTTGCAGCAGGCCGTCACCATCCAGCAGGTAGGAGACAGAGGGTGGGGTCTGCAGAGCAATGGAAGCTGGGTCTGCTGTGGGAGAGGGGAGTTGTGGGACCTTCATGGAGGGAGCCCAGTGAGGAGAGCGCTGTGCTAAGAATCAGCTGGTTCCAGTGAGGGTCCAAAAGCCTCTCTGTTAGCTGCTGGCCACCAGGAACGGGTGATGGAGGGTTCCAGCTAAGATCACCAAGGTGAGTCAACATCTTTCTTTGCAGTGCTTTCTGAGTGTGTCTGAAATAAAGACCTGGGTGGAGGAGAAGTGGCCTCTGGCAAGCAGTCAGGAGTATGGCAGTGATGAAGCAGCTACCTTTGGGCTCATTAGGAAACACCAGGTACTGTGTCCTGTGCATCTCCATGTGAGTAACCGTAGACCACAAGGACGTCTGCCACACTCCAAAGGGCTCATCCTATTTCTTGAGACACAGGCCCCTGCTGTTTCCTTCTAAACACATGGCTAACCCCCTCCACCACCCACTCAAGACCTTCCTCACCCTCCCTACTGAGCACCCCTCTGCCAGTCCACCCCCAGCCTTGTGATGCAGGAGTGTTTACCCCCTGGAGCCTTCCTGGACCCACCTCTCCACGCAGACTCTGTCTCCTTCCTGGCACTTTCCCGCTCCTCCCGGTCTCCAGCTTCCATCACAGGGGCCCTTTGGTTAGCCTGTCGCCATCCTAAAACCCATCTTCTCCCGTAAGCCTCCCTGGGAGGAAGGAGGGGGGCCAGAGTGGATTCCTAGAACCATCAAACCCCAAAGCCTCGGCCCCACTGCTCTCCTGCTTCTTGTCATGGAAATGTCCTCTTGTCTGGATACTTTCCTGCATGCCCCAGTGGTCACTGTTTGGCAGTGTCTTGTGGCTGAGGATTTTCAGTGAGCTGTTCCTGAAGGGTGTGCCCGCAGGCTTGGCCTCATGTAACCTCCCTGTGCCAAGCCTGCAGAGAGGCTTGCTCAGTTCGGTCTGTTTTTACACTTTGATATTGGGGCTCCAACATGATGGCTCCTGTGCCCTCCCTTCCTTGGCCCAGCCTTCCCACCATTTACTCTTTCTGGCTAAGCAGTGAGCCCTCTGAGGGCGGAGACCATATCTTCATTTTGTAAAAGAGTAAGTGTGCCATCAGTCTTGGGTAAGTGGGTAGTGGGTGGGTGAAGCTGAGTGGAACATGGCTGGGTAGGCAGCTGGATGAGTCCACCGGTAAGTGAATGAGTGTGTGAGCCAATGAATGAGTGCCGGGGGGTGAATTGTAGGTTGTGTTGGGGGTAGCGTATGGAGAGACAAAGAACCACCCAGTCTGGGCTCTTGTGTTGGCAGATGCTGCAGCGGGAACTAGCTCTTTATTGGAGCTCCACGGAGGATCTTGAGCAGAGATTCCAGACCCTCTGTGGACTTGATGCCACTGAGCATCTGGGTACGGTACGGGAGCAATTGCAGGCACTGCAGAAGTTGGCAGATGCAAGGTGAGGGGCACTCTGGACCCTCTCATCAGTGGGCACAGGGGCCCTAGGCGCAGCTGACTGTCCCCGGCTGTGGCCCTTTGCTGGCGGGAACCCAGGCCTTAGGATGCACCAGGAGAAGGCTAAGATTTCACATTGCTCACCTCTAACTTCTGCAGTAAAGGCCCACTTAGCAGGAACTGGGCCCTCAATTGCCAGTCCTCCATCTCTTGCCAGCATCCTTTGTCCCCTACCCTGGCCTTGCTATGTCTTCTTCCCACGTCAAAGGCTTGGGCAACGATCATAAATAACTCCACTCCTCAGCACCCCCACCCTCAGGTCCTACCATCAGGGGGATGAACACGCCGCTAACATCCGGGAAACCCCTGGCTGTCACCACAGGGGCCAGGAGCTGGAGGGGACCCTGAAGCTGCATGAATACATGAGAGAAGCCGAGGACCTGCAGAGATGGCTGGCCAGCTGGAAACAAGTGGCCAGCGGAGGGGACAACTTTGGAGAAGACTATGAGCGTGCGCTGGTGAGGCTAGGAGCAGGGAAGATGCAGGAGGCAGATGCTGGGTGACAGGAGCGAATCCTGTTGGGCTGGGTGGACAAGGCATAGTAGAATCATGGACTATGCCTTCGGGGTGGAGTGTGCTGGTAATATAGCCACACAGCTCTACACTGTTGCTGAGTACCTAGACTAAGGCTATCCTGTCATCTACTCCCCTCTCTCCTCAGCAACTCTGCACTAAGTTCGCCAGGTTTCAGAACCAAATTGAAACTGGTGCCCAGCGAGTAGAAGCCTGCCAGCAGCTGGCAGAAAGCCTTCTTGAGTGTGGGCACAGCGCTGCACCCAAGGCCCACCAGAGGCAGCAGGATCTCTGGTGAGTGTGATGGCCCAGGCAATGGTCTGGGTTTGGGGGAGGGTGCTGACCCAGTGTCTTGGAGTGTTAACAAAGGGTGGTACTTTCTGTGGGACACAGGATCCTGCTTGCTCAGCGAGAGGGGGCAAGGTCCCGGAGATACTAAAGCCTCCACTGTGGTCTGTGAAGGAAGTTGAGGCTGGAGATACTGTAGTAGGAGGCTGTTCGTTCATTCCCGGCTGCCCTGACCCAAAATAACCATAGAAACTATATTATTTAAGTCACTGCTTGGCCAATCACTTAAGCATATTGCTAACTAGCTCATATCTTTGGTTAACCCATTTCTATTATTTTATATTTTACCATGGGCTACATGATGTCTCGCAACTCTGCCTTCTTTCTCCCAGCATTCAGTTTAGTATTCCCTGCCTAGCTCTACTCTGCCCTATCATAGGTCAAGCCAGCTTCTTTATTCATTAACCAATAAAAGCAACACATGTACAGAAGGACTTCCCACACCAATTCCCCTTTTCTGTTTAAATAAAAAGGAAGGTTTTAACTTTAACATAGTAAAATTACATATAATAAAACAGGTTTCAAGCAAAAAAAAAAAATAATGGTTTGGGAAGCAAAAAAAAAAGGTCAGGAGCTAGACAGACCAGAGAAGGGAATACAGGCTGACCCTTGGCTGCTCTTCTGTGCGGTAGGGCTGCCTGGTCTGAACTGTGGCAGTCAACCCGTGCCCAAAGCCGCCTGCTCCATGACGCAGAGACTGCCCTCAGAGTCCACAGAGACCTTCTAGAAGTCCTTACTCAGATCCAGGTATGAACTCTAGACATGGATCTACCAGGTTCAGTGCCCCGCCCTTCCTTCCTGCCCTGCTCTGAGCTTTTTCTGCCCTAGGAGAAAACGACAAGCCTCCCTAATGATGTGGCCCAGGACCTACGTGGGGTAGAGAACCAGCTGCAGAGACATGAGGGGCTGGCACGTGAGCTGGCAGGCATGGAACAGCAGGTAAGCGGGTTGCTACCAGCCCTCCAAGCCTGGCCTATTTGTTCTCACTGGGGCTGCCGTGCATGGCAGAGCATGGCCCAGGAAGTTTCCAGGCTTGAGTACTCAGACAGGGAACCTACCTTGGGATGCCCAGATCCTTTCACCTCATGAAGAAACTGCTCTCTTCCCCTACCCTTTCCTGCTAGCTGCAGGAACTGCTGAAGGCTGGAGGCAGGGTGCAGAAGCTGTGTCCAGGTCCTCAGGCCCTGGCCGCTGTCCAGAAGAAGCAGCAAGCTGTCACTCAAGCCTGGAAGACCCTACAGTTGCGTGTGGAGAAGCACAGGGCCCAGCTGGAGCGAGCACACCTCCTGGTCCGATTCCACACAGCGGTGAGGGCTCTCAACTCTTGGGAGGGGTGTGTGTGTACACAGACATATGCATGCACCGAGGCTCTCCAGTTCTGGAGGGAAAATAAGTGTGGCCAGAAAGGGCAAGCGCAAGGGTCTGCAATCCTGGAAGGGCTGGGTTGGATAGTGAAGGAAAAACCAAGGGACAGAGGCTTGTGAGTTTCCCCAGAAGCTGTCTCAGGCAGCCTGGTGTCTATATGTGCATGGGTTCAGGCAGGCTGCAGTTCTTTGTCACCAACCCCATCTCAGTGGCTCCCCCTTGTGTCCTGGGGTCAGGTGAGGGACTACACCTTCTGGGTGGCCAGCATGCATCAGGAGCTGCAGGTGGAGGAGGGTTCCTGGGAACCCAGCAGTAACCTGCTCAGGCTCAGAGCCCACCAATGGCTGCGGGCAGAACTGGAAGCCAGGGAAGAGCTGCAGCAGCGGGCCGCTAAGCTGGGCCAGCAAGTGCTTCTGGCCGCAGGGGCACCCACTAAGGAGGTGGGTGTTTTTCCTATGCTCCCAGCCCACCCTGTCCTCCCATTGGGCTGTCTCTTTCCCACCCCCACCACCCCTTCTCCAAGGCCTCCCTGGGGATCTATTAGTGGCCCCCACCCCTACCGCCCCTTCTCCAAGGCTTCCCTGGGGACCTATTGTGGTCTTCCCCAGTCCCAACTGCCACTGTCTCATCTTCAGGTCCAGGATGGGCTTCAAGCCCTACAGGAGGAACGTGACCAGGTGTTCAAGGCCTGGACACTCAAGCAAGAGAAACTGCAGGCCATGCTTCAAGAACAGCGCCTCCTCAGACAGTGTGAGCACCTGGCAAAGACCCTCACGGGCCAGGAGGCAGGTGTTGCCGCCCCGACTCTGACTCTCCTTCTCCTCTTCCATGCCTCTGTCTGCTCCTCCCTTTCTTCCCGAGTCTCTGGCTTTTCTTGGACATAGGGATAGGGCTGTGGGTGAGTCCTCCCTGTTGGCTAGTGGAGCTCACCAGGGCACCACGGCATCCGCGAGCACCCGCAGGCCAGATCTAGCCCTGCTCTTCCCCAGCCTGGACACTGAGACCCATGGAATCCGATAGAGATGGCCTATAACCTCAACTTTGTCAGAGGCTGAAGTGTTGTTGGCCTTCCTGAGTTCCCGTTCCCCTCACCAGTCCCTGTCACGTGCAGTGTTTACGTCAGCTACTCAGGCAGCAGGGGTACTGTCCTGGAAGACAGCACTGGCAGCCTTCAGTGCTCTGACCTCTCCTCATACTGATTTAGGAAGTCCTAAAAGCCGGCACCCTGGGGAGCTCGGTGGAAGAAGTGGAGCAGTTGATCAGCAAGCACGTGGTCTTCCAGAAAGTGCTGGCTCTCCAGGACACGAAGGTGATGGACTCAGGGAGCCCTGAACATGGCAATGGGAGAGTCTCCAAGAGGGGTAGGGTGGCTGTGTGGTGGGTGTATGCCCAGAAAAGACCCAGGCTGGGGTGCTCCGCACTGCAGCCCCCCCCACCAAGGAGCATATACTTAGTCTAAGGTCACTGCAAGGGCCTTCAGCCAGCCCTTAACCACACAGAGCTGAGGGAAAGTCAGTGGCCAGGATGCCAGAGCAGACCACGGGAGGAGGGAAAGTCAGTGGCCAGGATGTCAGAGCAGAGCACATGAGGTGTTTATTCTTCACAGGAAGCAGCTCTGTGTGAGCAATTGAAGACTGTCCCGAGCCCTGAGGGGCAGAAGCTGCTTTGCCTCATGCTGGAGCACCGGGGGCGAGTGAATGAGCTGACAGCGAGCCGGGGCCAGGCCCTCCACACCTCCCTGATGATGGCCAACTTCACCAGGGCAGCAGCTCAGGTCAGGGGACCATCCCTGCCCATTGCCCAACACTTAGAGTACATTGTACAACCTGAGGTGACAGTCACACACACCAGAACACTATGATGACAGAAACAGTTTTGGGGGGTTAAATGGCTTCCTGGAGGCCTCGGAGCCCAGAACATTTGATTTGAAGCCCCTGTGGGCTGAGACCCCTCTGTTTGCTGAACACCGACAGAGCCAAGGCAAGGAAGAGCTATCGGAAGGAGAACATAGCTGTACACAGTCCTGCAACAGGGGGTTCACTCCTCTGAAATGGACTCCCATCCAAGTTCCTTGCTCAGGCTGGCCTAGGCCATGGCTTCCTAGGCTAGAAGCCTGGTTTTTATTTACTAGATACTGCTAGCTCTGCCCCCGAGGCCAGTGGTTCACCACCTGAACTTTGCAAGTGTGGAATGGGAGTTGAGGGAGAGTCGCGGGGGCGGCGGCGGGGGGGGGATCTTCAGAATGGGACATCATAGGATTTGTGCCCCATCCCTACCAGGTTGAGGACTGGATGCAGGAGAGGGTCCAGCAGCTGAGAGCCTGGAGCCCTCTTGGAAACCTAAAAGATTATCTGAAACACCTGCAGAAACACCAGGTTTTCAAGGCTGAGGTCCAGGCCCATGAGCAGGTCATGACCTCTGTTGCCAAGGTAACCCTAGCCTCAGCCCAGACTCAAGTGTTGATGGCTAAGGTTTCAGGTAAGAAGAAAGGTGCTGAACGCTCCCCTCTTCCTGTCTCCCAGCAAGGCGAAGAGCTCCTCAGACAGTGCCACCCTCGGACTGGAGAGGTCTCCCCGAAGCTGAAGGCCTTGTGGGAGCTCTGGGAGAAGCTGAAGCAGGCAGTGACCCTGCGGGGCCAGGCCCTGGAGGACAGATGCAGCTTCCTGGAATTCCTGCAGAGAGTGGACCTCTCAGAGGCCTGGATCCAGGAGAAGGTGAAGGCTCCCCTGAACAGGCGTTTGGGGACTGAGGGCTGGGGACCGGTAACTAAGGATGGGGTGGGGAAGAGCCAGGCCTGCAGTTGTCTGGTTCCTGGATGGTAGGAGGGAGCTCTGGTGGGAAGCCCCAGCTTCAGCTGCGAGTGGCCAGAGCTAAGCATTGCATCCCCACCCTTGGCCTCCGCAGGAGAGGATGGTGAACAGCAGTGATGTGGGCCTGAACCGCGAGCACTGCCTGCAGCTCTGCAGACGGGTCCGCAAATTACAGGTGAGAGGCTGTGCTCAGGGGGGGTTGACACGGTATCTCCCATTGGGAAATTTGTCTGGTGGACTCCAGAATCCAGAGAAAGCTCAAGCTCGGCTTTGTGTTACTTGGACACACTTAGGCAAGTTCCTGCACCTGACAATCCTTGGTTTCTTCATCTCCGAAATGGGTAGCTTGCCTTCCTCAGAGGTGAGCGAGTATAGGTGTGTAGCAGTGATCACATGATTCTACACCTATAATAACATTATCCCTCTTCTGGAGAAGTTGGTAGACTGGTTTCAGTGTTATGGTAAGAAGCAGGGGTGGTCCCTGGAGCCGCTGAGAAACTTCGGCAATCTTCTGAACTTATACAAAATTGCAACCATAACTTACTATTTCAAAATTACTAAAAAAGATGCAACCTCTGCCTGAGTGTGGTGGATCATCGATGCCTGCCTTCAGTGCGAGTAGTTCAGCATCTCCTCGCCCACACCACTGACCAAATACACCGGGAATCTATTTCTGCAATACAGAGGGGGGACACTGGCAAATATGTTCATGATCAGATGTTGAAGGAAGATGGGGTGTGCTAACCCGCTCGGGGGTCAGCTTGATACTTGTGCTAACCTTTATACAGATGCATAGGGTTTTGGTAAAGGCTGCAGTCTCAACCCCAATACATCCTTAGCTGGTGGTGGCATTTGCTGGCTGCGGTGCCACATGGTACAGCAGGAAGGGGCTCCCTGGGCGCGAGTCCTGAGACTCTCATGGCCCTGTCATGAGAGAGCACCAAGGCCCTTTGAGCCCCGCTGTGCTCTGGGATCGCCTCTCAGATGAGCTGCTTCACAGAAAGGGGCTTTGGGGATTAAGAGGAGTTAAATGGTACAAATGTGGGAACGGGAAGCCTGTGATCACCCTGCTGGGGCTCCCCTCCCTGAGGACCTGTAAGCCTGCCTGCGTCCAAGCTCCATTTTTAACTTTACACACTACTCATGGGCCTGTGGCCACCTTCCTCCTCCTACCCGGTCCTCGTTCTGAGAAGCCCTGTTTCCCCGCCTGAGAGCTGAAGCGGTGGTCTCCAGTTACTGCAGAGGAAGCAGCCACCTCCCACTCCCCAAATGTGCTGTGGTCGCTAAAATTCCTTCCTGGGGGAGAAATAAGCAGTATCTCCCCCCTTCTCCCAAGGCCCTAGGGACAAATAAAGACTTGAGACAAAGTTCATCCTGGGTTCACTGGGCTTCCTTATGGAGCACAATACAGGAATGTGGGTTCTCCTCCCCCAACAAGCTGAGAAGCCTTACCTGGAAGGGATGAGGGCTCTGAAGGAGCCCCCTCTATCCTCTTCCCCATGTGCAATTAAGGCAGAATAGCATGCAGCAGATGCTACGAAGCACCTGGATATTCAGGTGAGGGCCCTGTGAACCCCCCACCCACCCACGAGGGAGCGCAAACATCAACAAGCCCAGCTGGGATGATCTTCAGCTGACAACAGCTGAACTGAACCCCCCAAGATGGCGGTTGCGTTCGCAGGGCACGGCACTACAGCTTTTCCAAGGAGAGGCCCTGAACAAGTAGTGCTGATGTCCACACCTCCGCCTTCCCACAGGTCACGGTGGATGACACCTACGTCAGGAGAATCAAAAACTTGTCACTGCAACTCAAGAACCAGAGCCCCGAGGAATCTGAGACCATCTGCCAGCGGCAAAGCCAGCTCAACGATAGGTCAGTCTCAGGCTGGGGAGAGGAGTGGGGCTGGAAGAGGGGCCAGGTGCCACCGCGGGCTGCAAGGTTCACCCTCATCCTTTGGTCAGGTGGAAGACTTTCCATGACAACCTGCTCCTGTATCAGCAGCGGCTTGAAACAGCCCTGGAGATGCATACATTGTCCAGTGAACTGGATGACGTCACTGAGCAGATCAGGGAAAAGGTAGAGAGTGAAAGTCTCCTTGTGCACTGAGTTGGGAGTGGCACCGCCTTGACTCTCCCATGACCCCAGTCCCTGGCCCGCCTCGGCTCTTCAGATGGGTCCCACTAGGAGTCCACCAGAGAATCTAAACCCCCACCACACACACCTCTGCAGCTCCCGAGCCAGTCCCCCCTGCCTCTTTCTAGCCCAGGTCTGTGATGGGTCTAGAGGCCAGAGCACACCTGTTTTCCCTGGACCCTAAACAAGTCTAAAGTCCAGAAGAGGTCTGGTCCAGGATGGTGTCAGCTCCCACAGAGATGCAGGTGGACTGAGAGCTTGGGGAAAGTTCAAGTGAGACCTACCTCTGCAACCTGAGAAGTCCAACGGGGACAGCATCCTCTTCCCCTGGGTCCTGGCCTCACAGCTAACTCCATCCTCTGAGATCTCTTCCCGGAGGGATGAGCGACTAAGAGACAAAACTCAATGTGTCTTACCAGGGAAAGTCAAGACCCAAAGTCCTGCCCCAGAACTCTCGTGGATTCACAGGAGGAAAATGCCTCTGGTCAGGTGCAGGGCCCTGCTCCAGTCCCACCAAGCTGGCAGGAAGGGATTCGTGTAGGGTGTTTACATTCTCCACGCTAGGCTTCTGTGATGAGGGGACAGCTGAAGTTAGGCCTAACCTGCAATGGCTCCCCCTCCCACCCTGCCAGGAAGCCCTGATCCATGCCCTGGAGAGTACAGAAGATTTGGAGAATGTGCAGAGGCTGTCATGGAAACAGGAAATGCTGCAGCAGGGGATGGGCCTCATCCAGACGCAGGTGGAGGTGTGCGATTAGGGGATCCAGGCCCTAGATACATCCTCGGGAGCTCTAGTGAGACCCACATAGCCCAGGCCTCTGACCTTTATCCCCACAGTCTCTGGAGGGTAAGGTTGACCGCCTCTGCAAGAGCAGTCCTGAGGTTGCCCACGGCCTCAGTCATAAGCGACAAGAAATGATGGACAGCTGGCGGAAGGTCTGGAGCAGGGCCCAAAAGTGGTATGAGCCCTTGGGCCTCAGTCCCGTGCCGAACAGTCCCCCCACCCAGTTCTGAATCCACACACTTTCTTTGACCCCTCTTTCTCCTGAATTTCTGTACCATTTACCGATGAATTCCCAGCCCGCAGACCTTCTTGGGGATTAAAGGATACTGGGCATGAGGGAGTGGAGGCTCCATGATTCTAGCACTAACTAGAGAGTCCTGTGAGCAGGAGGGCGTCACTAGATGTGGGCCACAAAGCCTGGAAGCTCCAGATGCTGCTGTGGGATCTGCAGGACTGGGCACAGGGACTGAAGACTGCAATGGGCATGGGGGGCACCCCCTGCAGCCCCGAGAGAGCCCAGTACATGCTGCAAGAGCACCAGGCATACAAGGTGAGCCACAGTCCCAAGGTGCTAGGCCTTTCAGATGTCACCCCTTCACTACCCCCCATTCCTGTGACCTTTTTCTGTCTCCTGACCAA
This sequence comes from Microtus pennsylvanicus, assembly GCF_037038515.1. NCBI lineage: Eukaryota > Metazoa > Chordata > Mammalia > Rodentia > Cricetidae > Microtus > Microtus pennsylvanicus. The sequence continues at coordinate 98,324,978 of NC_134580.1, read as the reverse complement.
CTTTGTCCTTTTCCATCCTCCCGTCTCCTTCCTGCTGGACCTCTGCTAAGCCCCAGCCTACAGGGCATTGATGTTGGGCCTATTACAGGTTGAGCTGGATATCCGAACAGCCAGCCTTAGCCTGGCCCGAAGCATGGAGCAGCAACTGCTTGCGTCTGGATACCAACTGGCCTCTGTGGTTCGTCAGCCCCTGACTGCGGCCGAGCAGGAGTTGAGTAGCTTAGAAGAATCATGGCAGAGGCGGCAGCAGCAGCTCCAACAAGCCCTGGAGCAGCAGGTGGGTCCCAGGCCAGCTCCAGCCTACCCCAGACCTCCACAGCCCTGGTCAAGGCCAAAGCTGAAAGGAGTGCCTCTCTTGGGTGTTGCTGCCGTTCAACCCGCTCCTGTGTCATGGCACCAGGCCCCTAGTTCTCCAACTGAGCCACCAGAAAGACCACACCCCTGTCTGCATAGTCACTGGGCCCTCTCCTGACTTTCTCTTATTTTTTCACCAGCTACTTCTGAGCTCTGTGGAAAAGGTGGAACACTGGCTCGACAACGAGGAGTCCTCTCTAGCTAGTGAGGGACTTGCGGTAGGTGCCCAAGAGGAGTAAGAAGAATGGCCGGGAGCACTCATCAAGCTGTCTGAGTCAGGAGTGGTTACCATCCGTCCTAAGTGTCCTTGCCCCTTTGGGTAGGGTCTGAGGGGCCAAGGGAGTGAGCTGATGGTTAGGCTGGTCGCTCCCTCACAGCTCTCTCCCACAATCCCCCGCCCCCCTCTGTCCTCATTCCAACATTGCCTCAGCCCCAGAAACAGACAAGCAGAATTCACCTAGACCTGGAGGAATAATCAGGCCAACACAGTCCTACTCAGAGTGTGGAGAGAGGGAAGCCCTCAGCCCTGGAAATGGACACAGATGCTGTCTCCCCTATCCTAAAGCTAGGGTGGGAGGGTGGGTGGGGTTTGAGCAGTGTCCTTGGGAGGACAATTGCCTATGGAAAGGGAGGGAAGCAGATGGTTCACGGTGGAGTGGTGGTAACCCTATAGTCAGCATCAGCACCTCACTTCCAGCAGGACCCCTTGGCTGCCGTGGAAACCCTTCTGTTAAAGCACAAGAGGCGCAAACAGAACCTGAAGGCAAGGGCTGAAGAGATCAGTGCGCTGGAGGCCACAGCCCACAACCTGCACCAGAGTGGACACCCTGAGGCCCGCAGCATCCTGGCTAGGTGCCAGGGCCTACTCCTGAGGTACCTGTGGCTCTGGGATGATGGGAACTGGGCTGAGCTAGCTAGGATATCTATTATCCAAGCTCTTCCCTTCTCATTCAACTCCTTGGTTCAACTACTAGCATTTCCCAAAGCCTAGTGTAGGACACTAGGAGTATCCTCCGCCCCTGGCCTGGCAATATGTCAGCCTATTCTCCATCAGACAATATATGGCATCCACTTCCTTCATCCCAGCTTCCTCCACTAAGAAGCTCACACTAGGAAACCGAGAGGAAGTGATTTAATGACGTGGAAGGGACAGGAGCATGCTAGGTCAGTCCTGAGTAGTTCTGCTACCCAATGGGTGTACCTGAGGCAGATTCCACTGCCCTGGTTAAGTCTTAAATTTGCCTCTGAGGGCCTGGGGTCTTAGTACGGTGCCTATGCCCCGAGTAGGCTGAAGATCTCTTATGCAACTGAAGCTAACTGTAGACCTGCATGGCCTGCACATTTCGTGACACTAGCCTTGCCTTCCCCCTTGTAACAGCTCCTGTGGCTCAGCAGGCCCAGCTCCTCCAGTGTATAGACCAAAGCGGAGACAGTCTAAAGCCATGTCCCAGACTAGCTGGGGCTACCTTCCTTCCCACTTCTGTGGCTCCTTGGGCTGGTGCTCTGACAGGAACTAGTATATCTCCTCTCGGTTACTTACTTATCTCTTTATTTATATTTATGTGTGTGTGTGTTTTGCCTGCATGTATGTCTGTGCACCATGTGTTTGCCTGGTGCCTCTAGAGGCCAGAAGAGGGCATCAGGTTTCCTGGAACTGGAGTTGTAATGATTGTGAGCTGCCCTGTGGGTGCTGGAATTGGTCCTCTTTCGGGCCTCTCTGTTCTTGCAGGTAGATTTCCTGGGTGTCCATGGAGGTCTGAGTAGACAAACAGCAAGTTAGTTTGCCAGTCTGTTACATTAGGTGGTTCCCGCAGGCCTAGTCAACCGCAGCAGGATGGCACTGGCCCCTTCCCTCACCCCAGGCTGTGACATACTCAGGAGGCTGTTCAGCTTCAGTCTGCCTCGAGTTTCCCCAGCTCCATGCCCTCTGGTTAAGACCAGGGAAGGGGAAGGCTAATGAGAAACTATTCATGGCCCCTGGGTTGGAGGTATCAGAACTTTATTCTGTGTGCATCTGCTAATGTTTTTAATACATTGTTTTGAAAGTATGTATGTATATATATATAGTAACTTCCATATATCAAATGTGTTAAATATTAAAATATGTGTGTGTACTCTTGCTAACAGTATAATCAAATCCATAATCCAAAAAGTGGCTAAAGCCAGGCATGGTTACACACACCTGTAATCCAAGCACTTATTGGAGGGGCACAAGAGGATCAAGAGTCTTGAAGCCAGCTTGGTCTGCATAGCAAGTTTGAAGCTTTACTGAGCTACATAGTAAGACTCTGTCTTGAAAAGAAACGGGGGTGGGATTATCAATATGGCTCAGCAGGTGAGAGGGCTTGCTGTATGAGCTTCAGCTGGTGGAACCTCTGGAGGAAGGAGAGAACTAGCTTCCAAAATTGGCACACACACACACGGGGTGTGGGCACACACACTCTCCAGTCCTGGCAGCTGAGCCTGGGAGTCCATGAAACCCTCTTCTTGCAGGAAAGAGGTACTCACAGAGCGAGCAAGGGTGTGGGGTCGCCAGCTGGAGGAGCTGCGGCAGCTTCGGACTTTCTTGCAGGATTCCGATGAGGTTCCCATTGCTTGGGCTAAGGGGGTTGTCGGGGCACACCTTTCTCAGAGGCTCTCCAGAGGTTAGGGAATGCAGAGCCTCGTTCTGTCCTTGTGCTAGGTCGCTACGTGGCTGAGGGAGAAGAACCTGGTGGCTCTGGACAAGGGCCAGCAGGACCCAACCATGATGCAAACACAGTTGCAGAAGCAGCAACATTTCCAGGCTGTGCTGGATGCCAGTGTTCACCAGCAACGGGAGCTGCAGACGGTGAGGTTCCATGAGGCTGAGGGGCCACAGCCTAGTCCCCTACACCCCCGCAGCTAGGTGTGACTCACAGTGGTGACAACTGCTGTCCTCTGCATGCTCTCTGTGCAGGCTGTGCTAGGCTGTGTGCAGATAGTCCCTCTTCAAAAATGGCGCCTTTTCGATAACGTTATAGAGAGTATATTGGAACAATAAGACACAGCCAGCAGCCGTGCAGCTCAGGATATCAAAACAGAGTATCTGTTTGTTTGTTTATTTTGATTTTGTTTTAAATATTTCCTTCTCTGTCTGGAAGGGAATCCTGGCCCCAAGCTCCTGATATCAAGTGTGTTGCTAAGTAGTTTGTGTTCGGTTACCTCATTTAACCAATAATCAGTGCCACTCCATTGCCTGGGAAGAGGACACAGAGGCGTAGAGTAAGAAACTTGTGAGGCTGGGTGTGGACACACACCCACAGCACCAGTACTGTGAGGCTGAGGCTAGACAGTAGTGAAAAGGGCGGGGAAGACAGGAGGAAAAGCCAGTCTGGTGTGCGGACTGTCATCCCAGCACTCAGGGTTACAGAAAGAACTGCACAGCGAGTCTGAGGCCAGTCTGGGCTGTGTAGTGAGACCCTGTCTCGAAAAAGAGGCGGGGGGGGGGGTGGACAAAGGATGGACACTGGAAAGGAAGGAGGGATGGAACTTTGTCCCATGTCACACAGAGTGCAGGCTGGTCATTGGTACCAGGGTACCAGCATCCGTAGTCCAGGATGTCTGTACAATGTCTGGTGTAGGAGGGGCAGAAGCTGCTACAAGGAGGCCACCGAGCCTCAGAGACCATCCGGGAGAGGCTGCAAGAACTAGGAGGCCTCTGGGCTGAGCTGCAGGCCAACTGCCAGAAGAAGATGGCCAGACTACAGGGGGCCCGCAAGGTGAGGTTAGGGGCTGTGAAGCAACTCACTGGACAGGCCTCTAGGACACACCACCCCCATTCTCTGATACTCTCTTACATCCTGCCCCAGGCTCTGCATCTGCAGAAGATGCTGGAGAAACTGGAGAGCTGGCTAGAGACCATGGAAGCAGAGCTGGGAGACCCCGTCAAAAGCCAGGACCTGCTTAGGGTGGGCGAGCTCCTGGGGGTGCAGAGGGAGCTGGAAGCAGCTATCGCTAGTCAGACCAGGCAAGTGCAGGAGCTGCAGGGCCAAGCCCAAGCCTGCTTTCAAGAAGGCCACTGCCTCACCAAAGGTGTGGAAGAGCGAGCCCAGCAGCTGCTTCAGAGGTAGATTGTCCAGAGCCCCCTGGTTTGATACCCTGCCCCTCCTTTGCCTGCTGCCTTTGAGGGGCATCCCCCCCAACCCCTGCCTTCTTGGAGGAGAACCCACACTTGCCTTCTTGGAGGGGCACCCCTCCTGCCTTCTGGCATGGCTCTCATCTTTTCTCCTGCCCTCAGTGAAGGGCACAGAGTAGATGAGCATTGTTATAGTCTAGTTCTAACATGGATGGCCGTGGCCCTCTCTGGTTCCTTTTTAGGCTCCTGAGCCTTCAGGAGTCCCTACAAGAGCGCAGGGCGGTCCTGGAAGCCCAGAGCCTACTCTTACAGTTCTTCAGGGATGCTGATGAGGAAATGGCCTGGCTTCAGGAGAAGCTGCCCTCTGCCACAGCCCAGGACTATGGCCAGAGCCTGAGCACCGTACGGCACCTACAGGAGAAACACCAGGTGTTAGCCCATGCCGGGAGGCTCAGCTCAGAGGAGCTGGAGGCTCACAGTTGAGGACAGGGCACTGTGATCCAGCAAAGCCTCTGCTTTGGGGACATCTAGTTTCTTTGGAAATCCTGGGATGGAAACTCCTTAGAAGTCTGAAGGATCTTTTGGCCCAGCTCTGGGTGTGGGTTCCCAATTTGTTCGTATCTCTCTGGTCCTTTGTCCTTTGCAGAATCTAGAGAATGAAATCAGTAGCCACATAGCTCTGAGCCAGGTGGTGGTGGGTACGGGTCACAAGCTTGTGCAGGCTGGACACTTTGCTGCGGAAGAGGTGGCTGCCCGGGTGCAGCAGCTGGAGGTGGCTCTAGATCACCTTCAGACAGAGGCGGCACGGAGGAGGAGGATGCTGCAGCAGGCTCTGGAAACCCAGCAGATTTTGATGGAGGTGAGAGGATGCTGTAGATGCTGAGATGTCAGAGCCAGCCTGAGAACACCAGGAGTGTATGGATTGAAAGATGACCCAGGGGCAGGGAGAGCACTGCGGCTTCTGCTCACAACACTGAGCGCACTGGGCTTGACTTTCACCATTTCTTCCATACCTGGGGTTCTCAGCTAGAACTTGGTCAGTGTTGCCTGAAGCCATCACCTGGCAACTACATCTGAGCTACCCCTCAAACTAAACAAGTAGCAAGAAATGTGAGCTGTGTATTCTCAGCACCTAGAGGGCTGAGCTATATAGTGAGACCCTGTCTCAAAAAAACCAAGTAATTAGAAACCAGGCCAGTACTCAAGAAACAGGAAGGTCCAGTTCAAGTCCCAGGCCAACCAAGGTCTAAAGTCTCATAAAAGAAAAGAAAAATATGAAGTAAGGACTGTTGGCTAAAACTTGATTTTATTTTTCATATGCTTTTATTATACTAAATAGAAACCCTGTCTCTGAGAAGCAAAAGTAAATTGTATTTATGTTACATGAGAACTCTCCAATTTTCCCATGCAACTGATTGAGGACACCCTCCCCCAGTCCATCCCCTCACCCCACTCTGAAACCTGAGGCTGGGAGCCCTTGCCCGTGTTTCCAATTGAAGCACCAGGCCTAGGAAGCTAATTCCTGCTGTTACACTGCCTAGCTCCTGGAGGCGGGATCCTGGCTAGCTGAACGGGGCCATATTCTGGACAGTGAGGACCTGGGCCAGGATGCTGAGGCCACACTGGTTCTTCTGGGGCGTCTGGAGGCCACCCTAAGAGATTTGGAGGGGTTCAGCAGTCGCACTGAGCAGCTACAACACACAGTGGCCCTCCTGGAGAGTGGGCAGCACCTGGGCAGGTATGCCAGAGCCACAGTCCTTGGAGAGGAGCAGAAATGAGGATGCCGCTGTCACGGGGGCAGAGGACACTGGTCCAGACCAGAGAGGGAGGGCTGTGCTCTATGCTGTCCCTTTCTTCCCGTCCTAGTCCCAGGGTGCTGTCCCAGCTGCAGGCTGTGAGGGAGGCGCACGCACAGCTGCTGCAGAGGGCGGAGGGCAGGGGGCAGGCACTGCGTGAGCAATTACGCCTGCACCAGCTGGAGCGAGAGGCCCGGCTCCTGAACGCCTGGCTGACCACCAAGGTGGCTGCTGCCGAGTCCCAGGACTATGGACAGGACCTAGAAGACATCGAGGTGGGTTAGACCTCAGTAGGCCCAGGGGAGAGGAGGGGAAGGTTTCTTTAGGTGAAGAAGGCATGTGTTTGAAGATGGGGAGTCTGAGGGGTGAACAGCGAGGCTGGAGGAATCTGTAGTTTCAGAACTCTAGGGCCAAGTGATGCTGGGGCCACTGGTGTGGCCGGGCCCTTAATGAGCTTCCAAGTCTGCGGGTAGCAGCTCTGCAACCCCTGGGCTTCCATCCTTCCAGGCGATGGAAGCCACGTTTGGTGCTTTCAGCAGAGAAGTCCAGAGCCTGGGCCAGGCCAAGGTGCAGACCCTGAGAGAGCTGATGGCCTCCCTGGAAAGAGAAGCACCCAGGTTCTTCCCCCAGATCCAAGCCCAGAAGTTTCACATCCAGGCCACCTGGGAGAGGCTGAACAAGGCAATCGAAGCCCGTAGAGAGGTAGGCCATGTCTCAGGTAGTATCGAGCTGTGCAGTGAAGCAGAGCCCCGAGCAGGTTTCCCCTCTTTCTCTCCCAGAACCTGGCTGCAGCCTGTGAGCGCCAGAGCTTTGAGCAGGCCGTCTCGTCGCTCCAAGGCTGGCTGCAGGAGAAGACTACCCTGCTGGAGGGAGAGTTCCCCGGCCACAGCCTGTCACCTGCACAGCTCCTGCAGCAGCATAGGTGTCTGCAGGTACAGGTCTTACCCAGGGCTGCTCACCCCAGCCCCACTCTTCAGGCAAAAGATCTGTGTGCCTCATAAGTCTCTTGTCAGAGATGACAGATGAAGGCGTCCACCTGGGCCTTGCCCCGAGCCACTTCTCCAGGATATCAGACCACTCCCCTCTGGCCCGAGGACTTGGCACAGGCTTTAGAGCAGAACAGAGGGGGGTCGCCACAGGCCAGGAGCCACTGAATGGGGAGTGTGCCCTCCCCAAGAGTGAGGCCTGACCTCATGTTCTGGTTGCAGAGAGAACTGACAGCTATTGAGAAAGAGGTGACCAGAGTGCAGATGGAGACCCATCGCCTGGGCCAGCGCTACCCTGTGGCTCAGGAGGGTCTGGCTGAGTGGCTCACCAAGGTGCAGGGGGCCTGGGCCGAGCTGGAGGCCAAAGCCCAGGAATGGAGTCAGAAGCTGTTGCAGGCCACGCAGGGCCACACCTTTCTTGGGCGCTGTCGGGAATTGCTGTAAGCAGGGGTCCTGTACGGACTGTTAGCTTAGCTCTGCCCTACCCTGGCTTCGGGGGAGCAGCACTTCTGCCCTGGTCCCGGAGGCTGCCTGGTCAGCTCTGCTAGTAGCTCTCTTTCCTTGCCCAGCAGAGCATGGTCTCAGGAGCTGCTTTCCTCGGAGGAGCTGGCTAGGGATGTGGTGAGGGCTCAGCAGCTCCTTGAGCAGCACGAGGAGCTGGACCAAGAAATCCAGGAGTGCTGCCGTCAAGCCCAGAGCGCACGGCAGGAAGGGCAGCAGCTGCTGGACAACAGCCTCTTCGTGTCCCCGGAGGTGTGAACAGAGGGTGGGATGAGCCTCACTGCTAAGGCCTGGGAGCCCCAAGAAGGGTGAGAAAGGAGTAGAAAGGAAGGATCTGGGTGGGCATGGCTCTCTCGCTAGCCCTGCCAGGGTAGGAGCTCTGCCCAACCTTCCATGCCTCTTCCTGCAGGTGGCAGAGTGTCTGCAGGAGCTGGACAGACACCTGCAGGAGCTTCAGGCCGCACAGGCCCTGCGTGGGCAGCGCCTTGAGCAGAGCCAGGGCCTGCGGCAGCTGGGGCAGAAGCTGGAGCTGGCGGAGGCCTGGCTGGCTTCCCAGGAAGGCCTGCTGCTGGACCCCAGCTATGGGGTGAGCGGAGGCAGGTCTTGCCGTTGCCTGCTCATCAGCGCTGGGCTAAGCGTGGAGGGCCAAGGGAGGCTGGCACCCTCCTCTGAGCCATATCCTCGTTTCTCTCAGCATTCAGTGACAGATGTGGAACGTCTGCTCAGCAGACACGAGGGCCTGGAAAAGCTGCTGGTGGCCCAAGAGGAGACATTCACCCAGCTTCAGACGATGGCACAGGTCCTAGGGCTGGATGACGGGAGGCTGAGTATACTAAGAAGAGGCATATGGGGGTGGTCGGGTGGCACAGTTCCTCAGTCTGCAAGTTAGGGCTCCTTAGGGCACTAAGGCCTTGTGGTGTCTTCCTCAGGGTCTCTCCTTCAGGAAAACCACCAGTGCCCTGGAGAGAGGGGTTACCCCTGCCACCTCAGTGCCCTGGGGAAGGAGGTGCCCCTGTGGGCTGGCAAGAACAGAAGACTCCAAAGCTGAAACATAGTCATAGAGACCGGCACTCTTGGGTGGGAGAAAACAGGGAAGGACGAAGGTTATGGACCACACAGGAACATACACACACACACACACACACACACACACACACACACACACACACACACACACACAGGACCACACAAGATGGCAATCCAGTGCAGCCTTCCTGTAGAGGCTCTCTGAACTGGGGATTGGTTGCACGTCTAGGTAAGATGAAGGACCTGCTATAGCCTGGTGTCCCCACTAGACCAGTTATCCCCTCGCCTGGAGCATGTAGCTGGGCCACAGGGGCTCAGAGTGTCCAGGGTCCACACTCTAGGCACAGGGGCCAGGAGTTCAGGGCCCACTAGAAATGAGGAGTGGGTGTCTCCCGTCTCTTGTCTGTGCTGGGCCTGACATCTGGACCCCTATCTTGTATCCTCAGGAGGCAAAGGGCACTCCTGTCATGGAGTCTGTGGAACTTAAACAGCAGCCTCCTGCAGAGGGGAGGCAGGTGAGTAGTGGCCACCTGGCCTGGCCCTGTGGCTACCAGCAGACTCCTGGGTAGCTTCCTAGGTGATCTCAGGGAAGGCTACAGTTTCTATCCACAGGAGTCGGGAAGAGAAGGGGGTCCTTCTCCTCCCTCTTCCCCTTCCTCCTGGTTGTCCTGTCAGATCCTCCCTTGATCCTCCTCCCTTCCCCATGAAGACCATGGGCAGTACTTTCCTGGAGAGGTCTGGGGCCATCTTTCCTGTGTCTTCCCCACAGCCCAGCGCAGGCTTCTGGAACAATAGCCATGGGACGCTGACAAGCAGAGCCCTGAGCCTGTTCCCGGATAGGAGGAAGGCAACCGAAGTACCTGGTGGCACTGGGGTAAGAGACGTCGGGCAAATAGAGACCAATCTCAGGGGGAAAAGCTGAGGTGACCCCTGTGACCCTGTACCCCATCTCTCCCCAGGAGCTGGCTTACGTAGCCCCCCTTGTGCCTGAGTGTGAAACCAGAGGACAGGAAGCATAGTTTCTCCCCAAGGTGAGAACTGCAGGCCTGGCCCCTGACAGCAAGCTTGGCTGAGGGGCTGCAGGGGAAGGAAGAAGGTAGTGGGCGGGCCCCAAGCTCCCAGTGTTGCTTGTTTTTGTCTGTAGCTACTCTCTCTAATGTCTAAAGTGGGACCTGATGTTTTTCTCAAAGAACTCTGGAGGTTAAGAAATTTGCCCAAAGTGACGCAGCTACTTAGTAGCAGAGGTAGATTGTGTGGCCCTGTCCCCTCCAGCCTGGAACTTCGTGGGTTCTGTTCCTTTCTGGACCTCACAGGCTGGTAACTGAATGTTGGATCCTGAGGCCTGGACTGTGGTCAAGCTCCCACCAGCAGGAGGATGTGCAGAAAATACTCCTTGCCATGTGTGCCTTTCTGCGTCTGAAGGGTTCTCTGTGGAGCGATGGGGTCCCAGGGGTTCCGCCCAGTCCCTTGGCCCTAGCTCCCCTCCTGTCATCACCTCCCCTCCTCCCTGCTCTGGGTCTTGATGGGAGCTCTCATGGCGTCTGCTTGGGAGTGCCGAGTTCCCAGTCACACTGCAGGCCCCAGTAGGAAGGCACTTAAGTCTCTAGGACAGGGACACAGGCAGTGGCTTCTAGGAAGAAGCTGTCTTAGCTAGGGTGAACCTTCTCTGGTTCTACAGCCTAAACCCCAAGGCCAGGTTCCCAGCTGAGAGTGAGGATTCTGTGCTCAGGTAGGACAAGTGGGACGGGTTTTTGAGAGGCCAGGACTCAAGGCCCACCCTGCTGAGTGGGCCTGTGCCGAGGCCACAGGCTCCCTTTCTCGCAGGGGCTCACTGATCTCATCTGCCCTTGGCACCCTTTACACCTGGTGAGCCCCTGCTGGTGCCAGGTCCTGCTCTGGCTATCCCGTAGGCAAGAGCACTCTGGATGTCCACCCCACAGTCCTCATTCTGAGACAGCAAGACCTCAGCCATTGCTTGCCCCTCTGCTCTTCATCTTTCTCCTGTCTTGATTCTCTGTCCCTGATCCCAGGGCCTAGTCAGGGCCAATGGCCAGAAGTCTGGAGGCCGAGGAATGAGGCAGGCTGAATACAGGCTCTTCCTAGGGTCCTCAGCCATCTCACCCACGCCGTTCCTACATCCAGGCTAGTGGGCTTCAGCCTCTCTAAAAATGGGGGCACTTGAGTCACGTGAAAGAGACTGAACACCACCCCCACGGGTCCCCAGGGCCAGTATGACGATGTCATACATCTAGACTGATGCACAGCTGTGTGCCTGAAAGGCTCTCGGGTTCTAGCAGGTGACAGCCACAGCTGTGGTTCCTGGCACCTCTCCTGCAGGACTCCTAACTCCAGCTTGATTCGGAGGGTGTGAGCTGAAGGAACAGGGCTTGAATGAAGCAGTTCCTGGTGGCCCTGGGAGTGAGCCGAGGGCATCACACACATACTCTAAGGAGATACCTCCTTGGCTGTCTTTACAGCTCGCTAAGTTTGTCTAGACTAGCCAGCCTGGTTTTGAATTTGTGGTCTTGCCTCCGTCTCCTAAGTAGCTGGGGTTACATTTCAAGCATCCCAGAGACATTTCCAGGGCAGACCCCAGACCCACTTGCCTGGCTGACAGAGCTCGCTGGATCGTAAGAATCAAAGCCGTTACATCTGCTCGTCTCAGAGTGCCCAGCAGCTACTCACCACTCCTACACTAGGAGACGGGATGTCCAGGGAGGCAGAGGGCCGGACACCATGATAATAGAAGATTCTATGGTGCAAGGTTCCTAATCTCTGCTCTCCCAACAGGCCTGAGCCTTGAAATGAATGCTGAGGCAACAGTGAAAACACATCCTGGGGAACCCCTTGGCTCCTGGCCCGCTCAGGCCCAGTGTCCAGAGGACAAGCCTTGCCACTGCGTGTTGTTACCAACGAGGCCCAAGATGAGCCTTCACCTTTTAACTGGACCATGGCCTCACCCCAGGGTCTCTGTTTGGACAAAGATGGCAGTCTGTCCATTTGGACAGGGCTGGAATTTTCCAGAGGGGAGCTCACATCAAGTGTCTTGTGGAACTAACAGCCTGGTACAACAGATAATCTTGGGACAACGCCACCCGAGCATCTCCCGTTTATAAGAGCTCCTGTAACATGTCACAGTGTCCTGTCATGCAACCAGCACCGTCCCATCTCTCATTCCACGTGCTAGGCCCTAGCGCCTCTCCTTGCAGCTCACAGGCTCAGTGCCGCCACTGGAGGTTCCAGACATGTGTCTCTGGAGCTGTGCCTGGACATCAGAGTCCCCAGAGGCTCTGGGGCGCTTGGTGAGGCCGGTCTTCAAGTCAGAGCAGAAGGGGAAGGAGTGGAGGGTCGCAGGCTCCCAGATGGAAACCCCGCCAGGGAACCCCAGCTGTCACTCAGACCTGCGCTGCTGGGCGCGCTGTTTGCGCCGCTGCACGGCCTGGCGTAGGGCGTCCCGCAGCCGTTCCTGGTTGTTGCAGATGTTGTAATGCGTCAGGCGTAGCAGCTTGTCCACATCCTCCTGGCTGTAGGTCACTTTTGTGTAGTGGTACGGGGAGTCAGAAGAAGACAGGTTCACCTTCCCAGCTGCCTTCTCCTCCAGTGTTCGTGGCACCCCTGTGGAGAGAGGCCAGTCTAGGCAGGGGGCCTGGGGACACCTGCACTGAGGCCAGTCTGTAGGAGAAGTAGCCATGGCTCACCAGGGGCCGAGTAGTCCCGGAAGGAGTCATTGACCAGAGGGAAGTGCAGCACGGTTGGGGCTTCGGGCTGGGCGGGGTCACAGAACACATGGCACTCCTGAGGTTGGCGCTGCTCCTCAGGGCTGGGTGAGATGGGTGGGAAAGGGATGCCCTGCTCCTGGCAGAACCGGCTCACAAGCTGCAACTGCTGCTGGGCGGGCAGAGTGGGCATTAGAGGGTCCCAGTGTGCTCAGTACAAGGCATTCACTAAGATGCACGGGACTTGGTGCCCAAACACCAAACTGGAGACTCAGTCTCACTGTGCCCTCCCTTCCAGCTCCTCTAGGGCTCCCCTGAGTTAGTGGCCAACAGCCAGCCCTCTGAAAGTGGGAGCCGTCCAGAAGTGGCAGGTATGCCAGGACCTCTTCAGGGTTAGATACAGCAAAGAGAACTGTGGTACAGACAGATGAAATATCCCAGCTACTCAGTACCCACTCCCAGAGCAGAGCTAACTTTCCCCCAGTAGGGGGCGCCACTGTCATTCCCCCTAATGGGAGCAGGGCCAGATACTGGATCCTAAAGTAGGTTTCATTTTTCATTCTAGAAGGCTACGATAGATGGCCCACCATCTCCCCAACCTGAAAGGCTCCATGGAGGTTGTAATCCAGTGATAAGATGAGGTCCACATCCCGTGTTGGCTGCAGAAGGGGTGGGCAGCTAGTATTGATGAAGTAGCCAACATCCAGGAGGCAAAGGTGGGGTTCCATGGGTGTCAGCTGGTTAGGGAGCCCGTCCAATTTGGTAGCTACAAAGGTTTGGGGTGGGAGAAGCATCATCTGTCATTGTGGGTCCAGGCCTTAAAGACAATCATGGTCCCTGCAAATCCTGCCAGAGAGGAAAAAGGAGGTGGGGGTGTCGTGAGGCTAAGGGATGCTGAGAGCCTAGACCACACAAGGTACCTTTCCAGGTGGAGAAGTGTGGGTGGTGGAAATAGTCCTTGTGGAAATGGAGGCCACGCATGAAGTTGTGGGTGGCCTGGGCAAGTGGCCGCTTTGTCAGGAGGCCAGTGAAGAACTCGGCAATTCTGCCAGCTGTTGCTGGTGGCTCTGCAATCTTCAGATGGGGGACCTGCTCTTTGTCTGCAGAGGCGAGAGGGGATGGGGTAGCCTTAGGAAAAGAAGGCCTCCGATCCTTTGTCCCAATCTTTGTGGGGACCCTGGACAATAAGCAGCTGAGGTCCACAATGCCTTAAAGATACTCCCAGCTGGCTGCCCACTTCGCTCCTATGGAAAGCCCAGGTACCTACCCAGGCTGGCCTGATCCTGAGCCCAGCGGTCCCAGAACTGGGTGGGTTCCGAGGCCCAGTACAAGCTGTCTTGGAGGCTGGCTGCAAACAGGTTGCTCCAGATACCTGAGAAGGGGGCGTCAGGGAAAACTGCTGCTGCAGTCCAAACCCTCCCTCCCTCTGGCAGATCCGGGCATGGGGAGGGCGTCCCTCTCACCCAGGCCCCCTCTCCCATTATCTAGCCTCCTCACCTTCCAGGAAGCAGATTCGGGACTCAGGGAGCTGCTTCACCAGCCGCCCCATGAAGAACTCGGAGCCAAAGAGCTCAGAGGGGATGAAGGCCCCATACTTGGGAAAGCCGACTTCATAGGGAGAGAACTCACACCATTCTGTGAGGACAACACACAGCTCAGACATGGAGCCAGGGACCTTGGGCTCCCAGACACCCACCCTCTAGACTCACTCTATTTCAGGGTAGTGTGGGGAGCGGGAGGCTCAGGCCTTGTTACAAGCATGGGATTTAAGGAGCTGGCAGGATGACAGACTTTGGTACTTGAATCAGGAGACAAGAGCATCAGAGTCAACTCTTCAATACAGGACTAGTCACACTGAACCCTACCACCCATAAGAGCATGGGCCCCGGGTCTGAAGCCACTCACCCCCAAATTCAAAGGTGGTCAGGCCCCGTTCCTTGCTGTTGAGGGCACAGTAGATAGGCAGAGGGTTCTGGCCTCGACTCAGGGCCTCCCGTTGGTCTGAGAGTTTATGTTCATGGGGCTGAGGGAAAGAGGAGCTCGACCTAAGCCCTCTGCTTCCTGATGCTGGAAGTCTTTCCCACGAAGCATCCAGAGATGGGTCCATTTCCAGACGGCTTTACCAACCCCAGGCCCACCTCTCCCTACCTCATCATGCAGCAAGGCCTCATTGATGAGGGCCCACAGGTTGGTAAAGCAGGTCGGGTGGCCCAGGCGGGCACGCTCAGCCAGCTCCTGCCGGTACCTCCACAGCTGGCTGGGGGCCAAGGCGCCCAGCTTGCTCTTAGTCACCTGGGTCTTCAGCAACTCGGTGGGCCCTGTCAGGTCCTTCTGAGACCACTCTGGGTCCTCATAGAGGTTGGCCAATGCCCTGAGAGAAACCAAAGTTTAGGATTAGGGGATTGTTGTTACCAAACGACCCTCCACCTGGACTTCTCATGTCTGACTTTCTCCTGAAGGCCAGGTCTGGCCAGCACCTTCTTGTTCCCTGGAGTACGCTGCGCTCTACTGCCAGCATTTTTCTCAGTCTGTGCAGTTTGCGCAGGGGCCCACGGGGCTTAGGAAGTCCCTTTCACTACAGCCCTCCCGACTCTGCCCCCAGCATGCTCACCAGGTGGACCCTGAAGCCCCAGTGATGTAGGAGATGCAGTCCAGGAGACCGAGCTCCCTCAGGCCAGCTAGCTGCCCATATAAAGAAGTCATAGCCCGGATCCCTCCGCCAGTGGCCATAACAGCAATCACGGGAATCTGGAAGATGAGAGCCAGGTTCAAAAAAGGCCCAAGGAATAGAGAAAGCTACACTCTGGGAGGAAACATGACAGTCAAGGGGCCAGTCAGTCAAGATGTGATTGAGTCCTGGGACCAGCTCTGAGTTAGCCCTGTTGATCTAGTCAGAAACAAACTCCTAAAGGCCTCATTGCTTCAAACATTGGGGCTCCAGAAGAATGGCCTAACAAGTGCCAGCCCACAAGGAGCCTGAGATCACTTTCTAGAAGCCACCAAGGCTCCTGTGAAAGTCTCCAAAAGGCCCTGCTCTCCAGTGCTGGAATTCATTCCCCTGGGAGCCAACTCAGGCTGGTCTGAACCTCTGGGGACCATTCTGAGTCAAGAGACCATCCTCATACCAGTTGTCTCATCAGCCACATCACCACAGTCAGGTGGGATGGCCTATGTGGAGACTCTCACCCTTGAGCTGCAAGTGCCTGATGTATCACCCTGATAACATCGAGGAAGAGGACCAGGGAAGGCAGGGCTTGCCAGTGACGACAAGCCTGAGCTGATACCAGCTCCGGGCTGTACAACCCTCCCAGCCCTGGGCCTAAGCAGGCATGAGGAAAACTCCACCCAGTAGTGCGCAGCCCCCAGACCTCGTCATCTTGCAGGTCCTGGTCCAGCTGTAGGGCCTTTTTCAGGGCAGCAGCCACCACCTGCTTCCTCCGGCCTAGGAAGGCCTGCTCCTCAGGGCAGAGTCCACAGCCCAGCCGCACTGCCAGCTCCTTTGGTCTGAGGAGAAAGAAGAGTCCGGAAGCAGTTCTCAGCTCCCTCACAGAAAAAGGAAGCGCTGACTTCACCTGCCAGACCCTTGCCCTCTCTCCTCCCTTCTCAGCCCTCGCCACCTCCTGCTGTGGAGTGAGGGGAGGGAGAACCCAAAGCCATGCACACAATGTGAATCTGGCAGAGCAGACCATGGGACTAGGGTTGTTACTTCCACATCAAATCTCTCCCTCACCCACAGCTCCAAAAATGATGGCAGAGGAGGCAGAAACGAAGGCCCACTGCCTCACCTATTGGTGATGAAAAGCCACCCTCCCTCTTCTGAAGACCATTTAAGCCTCCATTCTCAACAGCCTCCATGCCAAGGTTCATCCCTCCCTCTTCCTCTTGGTGTCCTAACCTCCCTGCCTGCTTATCCAGACAGATACTGACCCTGAATTTCCCAGGCTGTGTGCTGGGCAGGGCCCGCCCACGCACTGTAGCAAATTCAAGTGGGAACACTGAGAACGGCCTATGCACACTGAAGCCCCCCCCCCCCGCACCCAGGAGCTGCTGACCCTCTCCCACGATACCTGGGCACTGTCTCCTGCTCTCCCATTCCCCAGGCAGGCTCTTACCCTTCTTCCTTCTTCAGTTCCAGCCTCATCAGTGGTTCCTGGAAACCATGAGTACCATGATCAGAAAGACTGGCTATTTCCACCCACTGTGGCCTCAGTGCACCCCAGTCCATCCCAAGAACCATTGGGCCCCAAGCACTTTACCAGGGTCCATACTTCCACCCATTGATTGTCTGAGGGCATGGCCTGAAGGGAGGATCAGCCACAAAAGAAGGCTGATTGCTCCAAGGCCAGGCCAGTGACAGGCCTGTGAACCCAGTTTCTCTATGACAGTTACCTGGGACGTGGGGAAGACGAGTCTCACCAACTCTGAAGAGGGCAGGGTGCGTAATGGTACCTTCAGCTGCTCCTGGGGGTCATCCTTAGGAGTAGGGGGAGAAGGGACCTTAGCAAAGACCCCACCAACTCCCTGTGGCAGGGACGGGAACAGGAGGGGCTCCAGGGGTCTCAGGAGTAAGGTGCTACCTGCAGATGAACACTCAGATCTTGTTCCCAGCAGGCTGGGTAGTGGAAGCGGTAAGAACTGGCACCCACAGAGGCAGCCTGTGGGCCCTCGCAGGACCCAGCAACCACAAGTTGAACTCTGCTCTCTGACCCTAGAAACGGGAACCAGAGGAGAAATTCAGGAGGGGATCTCTGTCCACCAAATTCATTATCAAGTGTGCAGGGAAGTCCCTCTCTGACATGGTCCGGCTGGAGAGATGGAGCCCGGAGAGTCCCAGCGTGGACTGGCCTCACGAGTTTTGCTCCCTGAAAGCAGCCAGTACTGGGTTCCCCCTCAGAATGGAGGAAGAGACAGGAATGAGAGCAGAAGGGCCACCGAAGGAGAATGAACTCACCCTCTGGGTCACCTGTCTTCTTCAGTTGAACATGCAAACAGGAGAGCTCCCGAGCCTGTGGTCAAGAGATCCCCTTAGATACACACTGCACCCCTCTCTGGACCCCTTCTCCCCAGAACACTGTTATCACCCTCAGTCATTAAGCATTTTCTTGAGATTTATTCCCTTGGGGAACGTGCATACCAAGGTCCCCAACTCAGCCTACACGACCCAGGCTGTGGTGCGCCTACTCAGCTTGGGAGAAGAGCAGACAGCAAGAGGAATGAGCTACCAAGGGAAGCCCTAGGCCCTCACTCACCACGAGGATGCCATTGCTGATGAGCTGTTCCTCACGGTCTGTCCTGGAAAGAGGTCCCCAGTGACTCTCTGCAAGAGCCCAGGCACCCCTCCTCTACCAAGGAGGGGTACCAGTCTCGGTGAGCTGCACTGCCCTTCCCAGAAGGAAAGTCTCCACTGCCACCCACCAGGCGCTCCCGAGCCCCTACTCACAGACTCTGCAGCCGAAATTCAACTTCTAGGCGCCCGTCCTCCTGGAAGAGAAGCAAGTTAGAGGCACCATCAACCCAGATGGCAGTGGGAGATGCTGAGGCCATAGAGCTGGGGAAGAGCCACTGTCCCTTTCCATGACTCTGTCTATAGGCTTTGGACTATTCCCAAGAAGTTGTGCTTCTGATCAGGAGGTGAGATAGAAGTTGGGGACAGGACTCTCCTTGGTGAAAAGCTGCCTGGGAGGCCCGAGCCACTCCCTGAAGCAGGGGAGCCTCTGAAGCCCTATTCTCAGAGCTGCCCCCCACCCCACTTCCTTGCACACAGCTGTACCTGAGTGCTCAGTGAGAAACTCTGGCGCCGAGATTCCCCGGCTCGCAGAGTCCCTACGTCAAACAGCACTGATAACACGGGGTCATCTTTAGTGAGCAGGTCCTGGTCAAAGACTTTCAGTTCCACGACATTCTGGAAGAGGCGAGAGAGCAGCAACTTATACAGGAAGGGGGGACGAGAGGCAAACAGGGCAGGGGACATGTGGTAACGGGCACAGGGGAAATGGCAAGGGCGGACTTGGAGCCTGAGCTACCTTGAGCAGCCTGTGGATCCGGAAGTGGAAGCTCTGATTCCAGACAGGGTTTCTGCTATTCTTGACTGTGCGTGTCTGGAGCGTGTGGCTGGAGGCTGTGGGCAGGTCCAGAGTCACATAGCAGTCGGAGGATGTCACTGCAGGAAAGAGGAGCACATGTCTTGTAATGATCAAAAACCCTTCCCAGCCTACCACTGAGTCTACTTCCTTCTTCCTGAGATGCTGTATCCATAGGGCCAAGCCTTCTGCCACTTTTGGGATCCTTCTCTCCAGTGGACCCCTGCAGGACCTCCTACCAGCCCCTCCCACAGGTACTAACTCCTCTCAATCAGCCCCCACCTGTTCTCTGGGCTCAGCTAAGGGCCAGGGAAGCAGTGTGCTTACCTAGGTCCTTGGAAGGCAAGCCATTAGCCTGGAGGACACGAACAGTGAGCAGGCATGTCCCCGCCACCTTTGCCTGCGGACAGATGGGGCAGGTTTGCTATAGGTGTGACAGGGCCACAGGGGAGGTTGGGACAGTCTCTTCACCCATCAGAATCCCAGAGCGACAAGAGACACTGAATCTACACGATGACACCTTCTCCTAATTAAACACCACACCGTGCCAGCCACATACCAAGGACTCAGCATGTGTTTACTCAGTTGTCACACATCCTATTAAGGATGCTATGACCATGACCAACCGTGGAAGGAAACTGAGGCCACTCTTTTGAGGCATGGTTGGGACTGGAACACGGGCAAGCTGACCTTTTAATGGGTATGGCTCCTTCTGTCTTTTTATCCTATTGCCTCACCTCTCCACCCCACCCCACCAAGCAGCTTTGTGTCGAGGGAAAGAAAGGACTACATTGGGGCTCAGGCAAATGCATGAACTGTAATTGGTGCTATCTACCCCATACTGGGGATGGGTTCTGGGTCAAGATAGCAGCTGTCAGCCCAGACCATCCCACACTGCCATCCTCCAGATCTGATGGGGGTCTCCAGAGCTCCTTCCAAATCCCCTCTGCTTCTAGACATGTGGGCATTTGCCAGTGTGCCCAGGCAGGGGAAGCTTGTGCCACCTGGTCCTTCCTTTTGGTCTTCAGCCATATCTCTGGAAAGGTGCCAACAGTCAAGTTCAGGGAGCTCCATGGTTGGGAGCAAAGCTGAGGAAGTTCATCTCTGACGCAGCCCCCGGTCTCCCACATGCCAGAGGCATGGAGCAGCTACTTCTTTTGAAGCCCCCAGAACAGTAGCTAAGATCCCCCGAGTTCCCAGGACAGATCCCATCCCAGTTCTGGCTTTGCTCCTGGCTTCTACTCTGTCTGATCCTTAAGCTGGAAAGCATCCCTCCCTCTGCTTAGAAAAGCCCACAGCTGCTCTTAGAAACAGTAGCAACCAGGCCCTACATGGGGAGCCAAGTCAGAAATGGGAGCCCAGTGCCCTCTAGAGCCTTACCAGAGCCATGAGATCAAGTCCACGGGAACAGGTACGATGGGGGAAGTGGCCACAGGACCAACGACTGTCAGCTTTAAACCCAGAGCCGAGGTGAGCCAACTGGCCACACATTCCTCTCAAATCCCTCCCACAGACTCCTCGGCTCCACCCAAGCCCCACGCCCACTGCTGACCCAGCCACCTGCCCAGGAAGTGAGACACCTGAAGCCGATGCTGGAATCAGTGACACCCCTGGAGTTAGCACAGGCTCCCTGAGGCCCCACTCTCCCAATGAGCCCTAACTTAGAGGGGTTCCAGGAGAACTTGCTGCCACAGGCTGAGCAGGCCAGCAGACCATGGCTCCCCAAAACAGCAGTGAGCAGTGGGGCCTGAGCATCATGTCGCCGTGGTCCTTTCGCAACCTTCCCAGTGCCAGTACGACAGGAATGCCCAGTCGCAACTGGAGCCCTGGGCAATCTTGGAAGAGTACCTCGGGCCCCATCAACCGTAAAGGGGAGTGGCTTTCACATCAACAGCTCTTCAAAGCCAAGCCGTGTCTCAGCTGCCTCCACCCCTGGAGCTGGCTGGCCAGAGATGAGGCCTGTGGGCTGGCATGACAGGATAGCAGCTCTCCCTGCTCTTCAGCTGAGTGAGGAGAGGTCTGGATGTGGAGATCAGCTCTTCCCTCAGAGAGCAGCTCACAAGGACCATGGTTCCCATCCCTTCCTGTTTAGACTTCTAGAATAGGGGTCACTCTCAGGGTTCCAGATCTGCCGGCTTCCCAGGAACTGGAGAAGGAAAAGCAGTCTGGGACCAAGCTAGAGGCAGCATTGGTGGCCCTGAACCAATCAAGTTCCAGCCAGCCAGTTATAACACAACTGTGTAGGTAGCATCCCAAGCCAGGATCTGGCTTGCACCCCTCAATCAGGGTCACCCTGAAACTTTTACCTGAACATTTAAGCCCTTGGCAGGCCATGGAAGGCAACTGTGACAGGGAGCATGAGAAGAAAAATATCAGCGCCATCTTTTATTGACTGATTCCTCCAGCTGGTCCATGTCTATCCCCACAACAGCCCTGGGAGCCAGAGCCATTATTATCTCCACTTTACAGTCGGGGGACTGATGCTAACACGCAGTGACTCACCCAAGGTCATAGCACCGGTGACAGGCACTGCTGTACCTGATCCATGCTTCCTTGTCCCTATGTGGCAATTTCCTGGGCACCCTCACCCAGACCTGCCTGGGTGAGGCCCTCCAACTATATTTCAGGTTTCTTCAAGGCTGATCTCAGCCCACGCAGGAACCCCGGCAGCAGCCAGTACATAGGCAAACTCTAGGTAGCTTCTAGAATCAACCCCCAACACGGGCTGTCCTCTGCAGTGTCTGTGAGGGTCCCATCAGTCAAGGCCTGCGGCCCTTGTAAGGGAGTCCACCAGCTGGTAGTAACTGTACTTGAGGTCATACTCCATGTCATACCAGAAATTCACTGTGGAGAGGAGAGGGACCTGGAGGTGAGGGCCCTTCTTTTCGGTCGGAGCCAATACTTTGTTGGGCACTGGTTGCCCTGGGTAACCTTACCAGCAATGCAGCCGTGGGACTGCTGGACATGGTGGAACCAAAGGGCTGGCAGGTACAACAGCTCACCGGCCCGCACCGTGCAGTGAAGGGCCTGTGCCTGGCTGTAACTGGGGTACCGGACCAGGTCTGGAGCCAGGGGGTCCAGTGGGATCCAGGGCACCTAGAGACACAGCAGCTGCCTGGGAGCAGGCTCTGAGGATCCCACGATCTCTAGCTCTGTCCCTTCTCCTACTTGAAGAGCCACAGACTCAGGATTTTCAGAGTGGGGTGTCACCTCCCCAGACCCTTTGTGCCTACTCCCCAGGAGCCTACCCTTTCCCCAGAACCCAAGAACAGAACAGACACCTTCTCCATGGCCTCCTCGTCCACCACTCTAAAAGTGCCCTCTTCGGTCAGCTGGTAGGTTGCTGGTGTGTACAAATCTGAAGACAAGGTCAGAGAGAAAAATGACCAGCAGCCTTTCAGGCTCTCCCCACCATAACCGGTCCAGGGTTCCCTGTACACAGAGACCAGAGGGCTGGGAACCTGAGGCTACACCTCAGGCCGAGGCATCTATAGCCCGCCCTGGGCTCCCGCTGCCCGCCCTCCACCACTGGCTACCAGCTCCTTTTAGACCAGGTCACCTACCATAGGGGATGAAAGGCCGGTCACTGGGTGGATGTAACAAGAAGTGTTTCTCACCAGAGACCACACAGTACAGATTCTCATAGTGGTCCTTGTGCACTGCCAACACATGAAGGCCTGGAGTTGAGGGGAGGAAGGCAGCCCAGCCTGCCCTCAGCACCACACCCCAACAGAGCCTACAGAGAGAGGGAGAGCCTACACAGGATCGGCAGACTCGGAAACTCCGAGGACTCTAGCAAGCATCACAGAACTTGGCAACCAGAGACAGAATATGGACTCCCCTTCATCAGGAGGGGAAGCAGAACCAAGAGGCTCCATGTCCCAAGCCCTGCTCTCCTATCTGACTTTGAAGAGGCTTCTCAAGACCTAGAGGGTATGGTGTACCCTGTCCCCAATGTCCCCACTCTCAAGAGACCCTTTATGGTGTCCTAGTCCCAAAATACCAAAAGAAATCTGAGGACAGCTAATCCTTCCGAGGCCCACCTTTCTTCTTGTGCCCCATCAGCTCCCTCCCCACACCTACAGGAAGTCACCGCAGCTGCCTCGCCCAGCCAGAAGTTCACAGCATCAGGCATCTTTCCTGTGAGACAGAGTGAGTTAGTACCAGGCCTAGGATGACCCACGCACAGGGCAGCTACTCAGAAATCTGGGCGGGAGCACAGGCATGCCAAGGAGTCTGGGAGAAGGTGATGCTGGGAATGTGACCTCTGGGGCAGAAGGGAGAGCAGCCAGGTGGCACCTAATCCCATAGAACCAAAACTAAAGGCAGAAAATGGGAAAGCAAGCTGACCCCTTTCCCTCCACGTCATCCCCATGCCCCCTGCCTCTTGCCCCTCCACTCACCCAATGACTCAGAGGCCCAGGGCACATGGGACTCGATGTCTGACAGAAGCTGGGGCAGCTCGGTGGGCAGGTTGGAGCACTGCTTCTGCACGTAGAGGACTCCTGGGTGCTGCGCCCGGCCCTCCAACACATCCAGCACATGGCTCATGGGCAGGCGACGTTCCGCGGGCATCACAAACCGGTCCCCTTGCACAGCGTCTGCATAGCCATCTGGGGTCACAGCCACGCTCACCTCTGTGGAGCCCACTGTGGCTCTGAAGGAATGGGCCCTTGGTTTGTAATTTGCTGCTAATGGCCACTGGTCCACCCTGCCCCAGAAGGGAAACCTTACCTTAAGTAGGAGAGGGACCACTTCTGGAGGGCTGGCCAGTGTTGCAGCGCATTGCGGATAATGCAGGGCCTATTGGGGCACACCCAGTCCCGGTAGAAGCACAGTGGACTTGGGGGCCCATCCAGGTAGGGCACAGCACGAGATACACTGAGGTCTTAAGAAAAAAATGGGGAGCGGGGGCCTGAAATCAGTGGGTGGTACCGTCTGTCACACTGCACAAGAAATCCTCCATCATGGACGCCCTAGGCAAGGCTGCTGCTGACCAGGGAAGCCTGCAGAGTCAACCCCTCACTTCTCTTCCCTGAAGAAGCAATCGTCGCTGAGCTGGTGGCCACAGGCTGACTGTGATGGGGCCTGGCCGCTGTGGATATCGGGTGATTCTGTCACCTCAAGCAGGTCACAGCCTAGCTGTCTAGGGAGATAACTACCCTGTGATAACACCAGAAGTCAGTCAGGGGCTGAGCTGAGCTTTGCGTCTCAACGGCAACAGCAGCAGCATCTTCAGCCACCTTGGGCCAACACTTGGCCACTGCGCCACCTATGGAGACATTTTAAGTGGGTGTGGTGGCTGACAGGTGCAAACCCAGCACCTGGGAGGGGGAAGGAAGTAGGATTACCAGCTCAAAGCCAACTCAGCTACAAAACAAGTTCAAGGACATCCTGTTTGTGTGCAGGAGCGCTGCTTTCACAGAAATCAGGATTCTACTAAAGAAGCTAAGTACACTTTCCTGAAAATGTGCTTACTATCCCAGAATGCGGCATGCAGTGTACTTAGCGGACACTCATGATACTGCTGACGATGGCGTGACACCACACCTGGCTCTGCAGTCTCTTGATGTATCCTACCCAGTCCTGCCCTTGGCCTGGCTATCTTGAAATCCTGTAGATTGTACCTCTTTGTCTGTCAAACCACCCTTTCCTTCCCTCTGCTGCTCCGGGTCTGGTCACACTGACAGGCCCCCTTCCCTCTGACAGGACCCCTTCCCTGGCCACCCCTTTTAACTAACCTGTCACCTGTCAGAACAGTCCTTATCTCTGTGCCTATTTAGTTTTCCTCCACGGATTTCTCATTACCTGACCCTGGATAGCTTTTTGCCCATTTATTTACTCATTCTCCGTCTCTTTCAGAACAGAAGCGCAATGGCTTGAACGATCGCCATGGTTCCTGGTGCATCTCTAGCGCCTTAGCACGCAGTGGGTGCTCAGCAAACATAAAGCCAAAGGAAAGTGCCCCGCAGTCCCTGGCTGCTGCTGCAGCAAACCAACTGCTCTTTCTGGTGGGACCCCACTCCCTTTCACGCACATCTACCCGATCTCATCTTGTCGTGCACCTAGTGAAGACTCCTCTGACGGCTCGCTGCTGCCCCTGGCAGAATGCAGTCCACCCTGCATGCGTTCAGGCTGCTCCACGACTAAGTCCAGCACACGTTTTCCAGTCTGGTTTGCTACTGTCTCATGTCTGACCCTGACCACAGGCCCTTGATTCTGGCTGGGTTTCATGGCTGCTGTTCCCTCTCTGGGCTTTTACGAGAGCAGAGTGCTCTGCTTTGTTACCGTTCAGCCTTACTGTCTGACCAAACACTTGGGACCAATCAGCAAACCCCAGACAATCGTCTACGGCCTTCATTTTACCCGAGGTCATGCCCATTCGTAGTTCCATCTGCATGCCGCCTGCAATCCCTTGCAATCAGTCAGAAAGTGAGTATCTTTAAGTTGGACCTGGGAACCACATGACACTGGTGGGCCCACGAAAACTGCGGAGAAGAGCTAGTCATGTACTTGCTGTCCTGAACAGGGGTAAGAATCACCAAGCAGACCCCCAAAGCAGTAATCTCAGATGGGAACTGGGGCTCAGGACAACTAAGTTGCTTTTTGCAATGCCTGGGATTGAACCCAGGCCCTCCTACATGCTAGAAAAACATTACCACTGTGTTACTCTACCCTGGAGTTTAAAACTGACTTGCTTTGTTTTTCGGGAGAGGAAGTGGCTCTGGCTTCAGAGATCTGCCTGCAGCTGCCTCCTGAGTGCTGGCATTAAAGGCGTGCACCATTACCACCTGGTGTGAAACTGCCTGTCTAGCCTTTGGGTTTTAACTATACCAGTTTTGTTTGCTCTTCCTTTCGAGAAGAGCTATTTTTCTCCCCTAGAGCTTCACACTGCACTCCAAACAATTCCTGTGACCCAGCAATTCGGTTAAGAATTTAACTGACAAGCCGGGCGGTGGTGGTGCACGCCTTTAATCCCAGCACTCGGGAGGCAGAGGCAGGCGGATCTCTGTGAGTTCGAGACCAGCCTGGTCTACAAGAGCTAATTCCAGGACAGGCTCCAAAACCACAGAGAAACCCTGTCTCGAAAAACCAAAAAAAAAAAAAAAAAAAAAAGAATTTAACTGACAAAAGTCAACATGAACCCAGAGTCTGGGTCCTCCAGACTCTGCCTCCCAGCTCTGGAACTGTGGCAGACATCCTCATCAGGCGCGGGATCTGAACTCAGGTCATCATGTGCTTAAGTACTTTACGCACTCAGCTAGCAGGCTCTCCAGACCTAAATACCCTCGGACTGGTGAGATGGCTCGGTAGATAAAGACGTTTGCTGCCAAATTTAAACACACTGAACACACACATTCTGGCACACAGAGGTACTTAAACTTTGTTAAGTGAACAGCCAAGTATTTGCAGCTGAATTATTGAAAACAAAAGGTTAAAATACCTGCACGCCTAACAATAATGGGTACCCTGGTTCACGGGTGTGAAGACTTGAAGCAGAGGCACTGGAATGCCCTCTAGGACCCGATGCAGCGAAGAATGCTTAGCAGGACTGTCTTTCTGGACAGCTAAGGGGGTGGCAGTGAAGCTTACTTTATTTACATTGCATACAGAGGTGCCTGCACTACTGTTCAGTAAGAAACGACTTAGTAAAGAGTGGGGGAGGAGGAACGGGGTAGTGAGGATCGTGGAGGAAACAACACCGAGTAGTGAAACAGCCAGTATTGCTTGGCTTGGAGTTCGCTCTGAACAAATGATCCCAGTCAACGGCTTCTCTCCTCGGAACCCACCAGCATCAGAGATATTTGAGGTCAAAGAGTCTTCGGTACCAAAAATGCAGCAATGCAGAGCACAGGGACTCAGCACCCGGCTGGCTTTGAGAACGGCAAGACTACCGTCGGAGCTGGGCTTTGAACAAACCCACAACTGCACCCCACGAAGGCACCGGGACGTGCGACGTGAGCTGAGGGCTGGTCCACTAGCTAGAGAAGGGTGACACACGAAATGTGTGGCCACCAGAAGGCTACTCATGCACACACGATCTGAGTTCCGGTACCCCAGGATCTCTCCACGTTGTCACCACGCGGACGCCACTCACCGCGAGCCGCAGCCGGGAACTCTTGCAACGCCCTCCGCACAGAGTCCAGTGCCGCCTCCGCCATGACGCCCGCGGGAAGAGAGCCCGCCCCTATTTCCGCTCTAGGCTC
Source organism: Microtus pennsylvanicus (assembly GCF_037038515.1). Taxonomy (NCBI): domain Eukaryota; kingdom Metazoa; phylum Chordata; class Mammalia; order Rodentia; family Cricetidae; genus Microtus; species Microtus pennsylvanicus. The sequence goes on along the minus strand of NC_134580.1, from coordinate 98,298,216 downwards.
CCAGCCCCGCCCCCATTTCCGCCCTCGCCCCGCCCCCCAGGACGTGCGACCAGCGGCGCTTCGGAGTTTTCTAGCCAATTAACAAATGATTGTGTTTATTGACAATTTCATATTTCGGTATAAACGAGACATTAAAACAGCCCCGCCCCGTACAGCCGAGGAGGAGACAGGCGCCACAGTATAAAAGTTATAAATAAGGGGCTTTTCAAAACTGGGATGGGACAAATCTGGACGTGGGCGGCTGTTGCCAGAGGCTTCAGACATGCAAAGGAAACTAAGCGCCGCTGGCCACAAGACCCCGTCCGTGCAGGGTAGAGGCGCAGGGAAACACCGGCTCCCTCGAGAAGGGTACGCTGGCGAAGACCCTCTAAGAACCTGGCAAGTCAGGGCAGCCTTATTGCAGTGGGCGGATTTCTAATCCTCTGGATGACAACGGGTCGGCCCTTAGCCGATACTGTTCTTCGGGCTAGAAGTTTGGCCAGGCGGGTAGAAAAAAAAAAAAAAAGGGAATACATGGTTTGGGTGTACTTAGGACACTCCAACTGAACCTCCAAAGCTAAGCACCCATTAAAACCGTTTTTTAGCCTCTGCCTCCAGAGCTTGAAAGGCGCTTGGGCAGGTTTTTGTTGTCTGCCATACCTGATGCAGAGGGAAGGAGGGCCCAGAGACACATACTCACCAATTCTGTAACTACGTCACTACTTGTCCCTGCCTACAGCCTGCCTATGCCTTCTCTTTACCTTCTAACAGTGACCTTAATTCTGTCCCCTACCTCTGCCACCTGCCTGTCCACCTATCACTTTTCCAGCTTGTCTCTTGCCCAGACCCACCGCTCCACAATCTTCAGCATTCAGTATCTCTGGGCACCCAGCACTGCCTTTGAAAAAGAGCCTCCTCCATGAGCCAGGTGTCCCATAGCCATCTCCTGTCAGCCTGGCTGTGGACAACCAAGATCCCAGAATTTTAGTGTGCTCCTTTTCATGTTTCTGGATAGGAGTTCTAGCGAAGCCAGGCTAGTGAAGTTGAGGCCAAATGTGAAGAACCAGGTACATGTACCAGCCAGGCAAGTATTCTAACAATGAACACTCAACTGTGTATACAGTGTGTGTGTGTGTGTGTGTGTGTGTGTGTGTGTGTGTGTGTGGCCAAAGTCCTAGGAAGATGGGCCAGTGCCCTGTAAACCATGAGGGAACTCCCAATACAGGTTCCTGATTGCGCATTGCCCAGGATAGAGGGAGAAAGTGGTCCCGGGGGCTTCAGTAGTCCTCTAGAGACCAGGATTAGAGAATTAAGAAAGCCTAAAGGGTCGAAGAAAGTAGACCAGGCTTTGTGTTTGCCCAGCAGAGGACTTTACTGTCCTGCAGCAAGATCCCACAACTGGCTCCACAAGGAAAAAAAGGGATGGGGGTAGAAAATGCTGGGCTCTCTTGCAGGGAGAATGGGAGTGGAATGTGGGGGCTCAGGTCCTGATACAACTCAAGTCTTCTAAGGGCTGGGAATCCCCTGGAGGGCCAGGCAGCTCTACCTTTCTCCACTGCCAGGAACTCGGGAAAACCATGCCTGCTTTGGCAGCCAGGAGAGTGCAGCTGGTGCAGGGGTAGAGGCAAGGGTCTACAGTTGGCTTAGGGCACTAAATAGCACATCGCCTTTCATCTCTACCCCGAGTACCCTGTGTATGCTCCACCCCAGGGAGCTGATCCCTGAAGTAACTTCAAATGGCTTCTGAGAAGGCCAGCCCTTTCCGATGTCCCCAGATGAGGCAGGCTGCCCTCCTACCCCTCACAGCACCAAGATGACTTAGACTCAAGACTGCCCTGCTCATGAGAGCCACTGGAGGGGCTTTAGAGGCAGGAGTCTCAAGTGAGGCAACAGTCAGGGAAATAAATTAATAAATACAGGGGCCCCAAGAGGAGCAGCTGGGAAAGCTGTTTTGCCTCTGAGCGTGGATCCCTGCCATCCACTCCAGACATTCTCACAGGTTCTGAGGAGTGGAAGAAGGGCTACAGTTTGGAGTGGGAGCATTTCTCTCGGGACAGGCTTCTGGAACTCAGAGTCTGCGCTCCATACGCCGCTCCACAGCTCGAAGCAATAGTTCCGAGTACTGCTCCAACAGGGCCTGAGTTTGCTCAGCCCCCACAGCCCCAGGGCTGCCACCCGGGCTGGACAGCGCAGCCCCAGTCAGGGCCTCTAGCTCCTGCCGCACTGAAGAGAAGGTGTCTCTCAGGAGACGGGAGATGTGGCTGTGCTCTTCTGAGGGAGTCTTACAGCTGGTCACCTGCAACAAGAGCACCGCCAGTGAGGTGGAGAACCAGCGGAGAATGGGTACAGGAAAGGGGGCTCCTAGCCTGCCCAGAAGGGACTAGCTAGGAGTTCCACACATCAGTACGATCAGAGCCACTCTGATCCGTGACCCAGATGAAGGTCCCTCCAGATGAGCAGAACCATCTACTTCTTCTTGACCACTTTTCCCAACCACCCACCCAGGCTGCACTTCTCCTTCAGATGTGGGTACTGTTAGATCGTTTCCTATATCTAAAGAGCCCACACCATTTTGGGATATGAAAAAGCATACTATTAATAGATACACTGAGACAACAGGCACAAACTGGGATTTTCTTGAACAAGATGATGTTCTAAGCTACAACCCTGTCTTGAGTGCTCCAGTTTTTGGCCAGAAATGACCAATAGATAGTGGGGTTGAGGCCTGACCTGGCTTCTCGGAATATTACTGAGTGCTCCCCCCCACCCCACCACCACCCCCGTGCGTAGGAGAACCCTGATGCTGTTCTCTCAGCAGTAAAGCACGCAGCGCTGCCGACAGGCTGTCTTCCCACCGCTTGCTGCCTGGTACTCACCAAGCGGTAGAGCTGCACTGCCTGGCGCACATTCCCCTGGAGCTCGGCCACAAGCTGTTCACATTGCTGCAGGCTCAAGGCCAGTTCTGAAGGACAAACACCAGTGAGGTCCAGCTGCTCATTCAGGCATCCCAACTCGGGGCTCTCAGAGCAGTGCTGTAATCCCCGCCAGCCCACAGGCCCTGCCACTTGCCCATTCTCTTCCAACACCTTTCCTGACACCACACAGACAGAGCTTAGAGGAAAAGCCAGCCCCAGCATACGGAATACATTAAAGGGTTGAGTGGATCATAGGGAGATCATGAAGGGTGGCAGGAGTGTCACACCACCAGGAGTGTGACTTATAGACCGAGACAGGAACAGACAGGACGGAGAACGCCAAAGGCTGGATGCACACACATGAGATGGAGTCAGAAAGCGGCCAACAGAGACAGGAAGAAGATAGGATGAGAGATGAGACTGGGGAGCTGTGCACACCTGAGTCCTGGCTCAGGGCTGCCCCTGGCCTGGTGCATTCCATGGGGTTAGGAGTCTTCTCAGGGGATGGGGGCTGCAAGCTCTCAGGGTCTTGGAGGAGGTTGCTGACCAGCAGTTGCTGGGCACAGGGGTGGTTGGGGCCAGGATGAGTCTGGTACTCTGTCCTAGGTTTAGGAGTGGTACCCTCCCCTAGACAGGCCCGCCTTTCCAATGTAGTGTGAGCCTTTCCTAGGCTCGTCAGGGATCCGGATTGTTCTGCTTCATTATGGACTCGGCCCTTGGTTACAGGTGAGAATGTGGTCAAGGTAGGACGGTCAGGCAGTGGTTTGGGGATGTCCAGGACAAGATGAGCCCGGCTAGGCAGAGCTAGCTTGTTGAGTGGTGAGGTTCGCATTGGTGCAGGAGCTTGAGGTTCAGCCGCCAGGCCCGGGTTCTCCCCAACAGAAATGCTACGAGCTAGCTTGGCTGCAGAACTGGTGGTGGGGTTCTGGCAGGAGTGGGACTGAGATGGGTAGCTATCAGCTTGTGGCAGGGATCCTAAGCTGCCCTGGATCTCCACCTCTCGGAAGAGCAGTGGACGTGATAAAGGCACCTCATCTGCACAGAAGACAGGGACAGATGCAGGTCACGTTGTGGGGAAGGTGTGCCAAATGCTAGGGCTCAATCCCTAGTTGCTACTTTCCCCCTGAACATGACCACTTCAAGGGACATGCAGTGACAAGCACAGAGATACACCAGGGCCACACTGGGCCCTCCTTCCTCCAGCATGCTCACATCCATGGCCGTATTCCCCACAGCCTGGAGCGGAGCACACCAGGTTACTTACCCTGTGGTATGAGATTGTGCACAGACTGGGCTTTCTGGAGTCCAGCTAAGGAGCGGGCTGGAGCCATTTTCTTGGGGGCCCAGGTGTTATCCAGGTTGTTACGCCGTCGTGGTAACAGCACAGGAGCCACCTGCTGGGGGCCGGAGTTCCCAGAAGAAGGTTCCATTTCTGGGGGTGCTCCTGGGGGAGTGGCACCACTGCCTTTCAGCTGGTCACCAGATACCTGTGACACCTGGTCAGATCTTGGTATCAGGACCAAGCTTGAGGAGGATAAAGATGGTTCCCTACAGGGAAAAAGGGTTTAGAATGGGTCCAGAGAAGACTCAGTGTTTTCCTCCCTCTAAAATTGCCTGATGTTCTCACAGACAGAGAGGCACCAGGAGAGTACAATCACAAAGCAAGACAGGGTTTGGGTGAAGCCACTAGTTCCAAAGCTAGGAGCACTTTGTACCCTTAGGGAGAGGACGGAAGGCTATATGCTGTGCCAGGTGCAAGAGCCCCAGGCTAGCAGAACCACATGGGGTATACCTGAGGGGGGAGGTCTGCACTTGCAGTAGAAACCGTGATGAGATGCTCCGAGACTCTGTCCTTTCTAGGACCCGTGCTGGACCCCCTGCAGGAGGCACAGAAACCATGAACTGAGTCAGAAGTTAAGTTCTTGCCTCAGGTCTTGCCTCTTCTTAGAAACCTAAGGCACTGCCTTCCATACCCTCCCTTTCAGGTAGGCATGGAAGGGAGGCGGGCAGACTCCACTGACTGAAGGATGGCCCACTGACCACACCTGGAGCAGACCCATTGGCCAAAGTCTCAAAGTGTTGTTTTAGAAACTGCTCCTGGTCCGGCGTATGAGGGCTGCCTTCTTGTAGCCCACAGAGGCCAGTGCCTCCCTCCTCTTCTTCTTCATCACCCTCCGCTGGCTCTTCGAGGTCTGAGGAGATGCCATCCACACTTAGGGGCTCTGTGCTCTCAGAGTCTGGATGTGGGGGAGGGGAGAGGCATCCGACTGTACCCATCTGTCACAGGTACCCCCCGCCCCCGCTTCAGTCAGTCGTCCCTTCCTCACACCTTACCTTCATTGGGGTGCTCAGGACTGGAGAGCCGGCTGCTGCTGTAATCCACAGAGCACGCGCTGTCGGGACTGTGCTTTTCCGAGCCCCTGATGCCTGAGTAGACTCTTCCTAGGGAGCCTCTGCTTGGAGCCTGCACCTGGAACACACTGCCAGGAAGGCAGCAAAGACAAGGAAAAACAGTAAGCCGAATCAGCAGCTCCACTGAAGTGGCAGGCAAACCCTTAGGGCCTGGAGGCCAACCATTGCCTAACTGAAAAAACTCAGAGGGCTTCATGGCCTTATGTGCTCGGGCCAGGGCACAACCCTTGCCTGGTCTCCATGGTGGGGCTGTCGGGCTCTGGGTAGACAATACCCTCTTCAGTGGGTGAGGGCTCCAGATCTTGGGCAAAGACGCCTTCTTCTTGTGACAACAGCTGAATAATGTGGGGGCAGGAGCAGGGCTGGGAAGCCTGAAGCCGAGGGGTCTTTTCCTTCTGGAAACACAAAGAAAGGGGCACCTATGAGGGCTGCTGATGCGAGAAGAGAGTGTTGAGAGGAGGCGGTGTTGGCAAGGATTTGGTGAACACCAATTCTGAGGAAGCAGAGTACTCCAGCTCTGGGAAGAGGCAGCAGAAGCCAGGCTGGGCTCTGGCTGGAGAAAGCCAGCTCACCTGGACAGCACATGAGAGCGCGGGGACCTGCGGGCCATGCTTCCCAGGACCAGATGGGGACACAGCCAGTGAGTCCTGGCTTGGGCCTGGAGGGCTTGGAGCCAAGGTCTCCAGCTGTCTCAAGTCCAGCATGGAATGAACACTCAGCTCCACACCTGGCTGAGCCCAGCGCCCTCTTCTTTTGGGTCCTGTGTTGGCTACAGGGGTTGAGCCCAGGAACTCCATGGTCTCTTGCTCCTGGTGATTGTAGGTGAAAAAGGAGTAATAATTAGAATCACACTATCAATAAATAAACATGTATGTACATATAGTCTGCATGCCCAGCACCTTCCATTACTAGTTCATTTCATTTTTACAGCAAGGCTACAGAGAAGGCCACACCATTATCCCAGGTCTTACAAGGGACAGAACCACAGCCCAGATTTCAGTGAGTAGCCCAAGCTCACGGAGGATAATAAGTGGCCTGCAAGCCAGGCTGGCTTTAGAGTACATGCTCTGAGCTGCATTCTAGACAGGATATCTAAAATAGGAACCCTTCTAGTTTCTACCTCTATCTGGTGTCTTATTTAGAGCTAGGGTTCTAAATAATCCTGTTCTCTGAAGACACCCATCAGAACCCTGAATCTCTTCACAGCAGTAAGGACAAACCAACAACAAAGAACTGAGGCCCAGCATGGCCAGAGAGTACCAGATTCCACATCACCAATGGAGTGCTAGACTCAAAATCTCAACTTGGAACATGCGAGGGCTGGACTGCTTTGGGGCTTGCTGAAAAGATCTCGCCCTCTCTGCCACTCTGCAACAGTCAAAGCCACAGATCTTGTAGCCTTTCCCTCTGACCGTTCTGAACTTACCTCCTCAACTGGGGTCTGCAGAACTATAGTGTCCCTAGTCTTTTACTTGCTGGACCCTTGCTTTCCTGGACTTTCGTCCCAACCATGTGACTCAGCACGTTTCTACTCCCCAGCACAGGCTGTGTGTCTGTTACTGTTGCTTTGCTCTGTTCAAGCAGAGCGTGGTGGTGCAGACCTTTAATCCTAGCACTCAGAGGCAAAGGCCCTGTGGATCTCAATGAGCTCCAGGCCAGCCAGGCAGACACTTGCTCTAGAACAGCTAGTCATCTGATACAAGAAGGAAGACTGGTGCTCCCTCAGCCCTCATCCCAGACTAGACATAAGGTCTTCTTTGGAGACAGACTGGAACATGTGGGCAGATCTGATACCCAAATGCCTCATGAGGCGCAAGGGACTCAAGAGGCTACCCCTTCACTTCCAGTGACTTTGGAAGCACATTTCAGAGATGGCCACTTACCCGACTCATTTCCCAATGGGACAGGCTTCGGAGCAAGGCTGGACTCGAGACCGAGGCTAGACAGAAACAGGCAACCAGAAGTGTTTCCCACCTACCCACCTCTGGGACCAGGAGCCCACAGCATCCCCTTCCCCATGTGATCACTGTGATGGCCCAGTTTCCTTAGCCTGTGGTCCAGATGGGGCTCATCTAGCCACTACACCAGCTGTGCCATCTGCCTCATCCCTGACTGCCACAAACCTGGCTCTTTCTTGGTACTCTTTCCAAGAATGGGTAGAGCTGGCAGTTCTTCTTCTTCAGTCCCCTCATCTTCCCCCTCCTTGTCACTGTCTGAGGAAAGAGCTGGTCCAGGAGGGGGAGCCACTGGAGCCTGGTGCCTGAGTCAAGACAAGACATGGGAGAGGGCTCGCACATGAGAAAGAAGGTCTAGGGAGACACAGAAGCTGCTCAATACCAGGTTCTAAGGGAGGAGGAACAGGGACAGCACACCAAATGATGTGGACAATGGGCAAAGCCAGTCTCTGTGCCACTTACTGCTTGGGTCCAGAAGCCCTTTGGGGAGAGGTTGGTCCTTGCTGCTTGGCCCCTCGCTGACGCTGGCGCAACTCAGCCAGGCGCTGCCTCATGCTGATGGTCATCTCAGAGCTCAGGCGCCAGACAAATATGCAGCTGGGGGGAGCCACAGCATGTGTGAGAAATCTGGAGGCAGCGACGCCTGTCTTCCCCAATTCCCATGAATTGGTAAAGAGATCCAAGCCACCCTCCACTGCCAGGTCAGGCTCCACCAAGAACTATCCCTATTTAGACCCACTTCCCAGAGACATCATGAGCTCACCTGTCCCCTGACACAGAGATGAGATGTTTGCAGTCGTTGCTAAATTTCATGCCAGTGACAATCTCTGTGAAGAGTAAAGAATATGGTCTCTGAACTGCCATGGAAGCCTAACCAAATCCCTGCCTGTTCTACAGTGAAGATAGGCACTGACTGCAGGGCAGGGGCAGGCTCTAGCCACACTTAGGGCCTTTGCTCTAAGAGTCTGGACGGGAAGGGGAAAATACCAACCACACTGTCCCCTTCTGCTAGCAGGCTTCCTACCATTGCTTCAGTCAACCGTCTCCTCCCAGGGCAGGTGGGCAGTCACAGGGTGGCAAATAGACAAGGGAACAAAATACAATTCTGGATGGGGAGGTGAGTGCTGCACTTACCTGAGTGACCAAACATAGTGGCCACACACTCGCCTGAGGAGAAGTCAAAAATGGAGAGGTTCTTATCAGAACAGCTGGTGGCAATGTAGATCCCTGAGGGGTCTGTCTGCACCTGGGAAGACACACAGGGAAAAAGTGAGGAAGCCACGCCCTCTTCATTCAGTACCTCTCTATCCCGGAGCGCCTGGCCCTTACCTTAATGAGAGTGCCGTCCTCACCCTGAGAGCCTTTAAACAGCTTTTTCTGCTTCCCGCTGCTGATGTTAAAGATGCTGTGGAGGAAGGACTGCTCACATTAGGTGGGGTACAGCACAGGTGGCACAGACCTAGCGTTCACCCCGTTCTGGGAGACCCTCTTGACCACCCAAGGGCTACTCTCTCAGGTAAGGCATGGCACTTTGTTGCCTCAAAGAGAGTCAAAGGCCCAGACAAAAGGACAAAAATGGGGACAGAGCTGCATGAAAGAATGTGGCCCCAAAGTCTGAGAAGTGGAGGCCAGAAAAATGACCCAGTGGGTAAAGCCAGACCTGATGATTCAAGTTTGATCTGCAGGACCCATGTCCTCTGATGTCCACATACCCACCGTGGTATGTGCACACCCTTCCCTGCCGCCCCACACAAAATAAATAAATTAAAAATGAGTTTTTGAAAAAGTCTGAGAAGGGAATGCCCACCGAATATTTCGGTCTTGGCAGCCGATGGCCGTGTACTTCCAGCTGGGCTCCACATCCATGTCATAGAGGGTTGTCTTCCGTACCACGTGGTGTGTTCGCGTAAACTGTACTCCTTCTCCAGACTGCAGCAGGGAGGACATGGGCAGGCCACACCCAATGCGTCACCAGGTCACAGAGCTTGCGTTGTCTCCCTTCACCTCTTGTAACCTGAGACCCTTTTGCCACCCCTGCCCTGTCAGGGACACCCAGTGGCCTTACCTTCTGTGCAGTTCGGAAGTAAATGCTCTTGTCTGCGCCACAGCTGATCATGCGCACTTGCCCATCACTGGCTATGGGGGACAGAGACGTGGATGCTTCCACCATATGAAGGCAGCCTTTCTTCTGCCTTCCCTTACTTCCCCCCATCTAGCTACTCTACGTGGTGGGCCAACCAATTAAAACAGAATGTATTCCACTAACCCTACGTCCTCACCCTCAGCCCAGCCTGTCTGACTCAGACTCTGTATTCCACCTGTCTTCCCACCTAGCCTCACGACTCCCAGGTACTTTCCAATACCTTCCCCCGCCCCCCACCAGCAGACAAGGTGGTAGGTGGAGGGATGTACAGCCTCCGTTTCCCAGGCCCCACCTGCAAACTTGACGGCAGTAATGGAGGATGAATGCTCGTCCAGAGTCTGCTGTAGGCTGTACTCCCGCCCAGCATCCAGCACATGGATCAGACGGTCCCGGCTTGCTGACGCCAGCAGCTTCAAACCTGGAGTTGGAAGAACCCCATCAGCTCACAAGAGCAGACTCTTAATGATGCCCAGTAAAGAGTCCCAAGGAGATGGCGTCTCATAGCTGTATAACCATGGAACAGGGACAGGGCTACCCTGTGGTAGTTAGTTTGAAAGAAAATGGCTCCAATTAGGAGGTGTGGCTTTGTTGGAGTACGTGTGGCCTTCTTGGAGGAAGTGTGTCTCTGTGGGGTTGGGCCGTAAGGTTGCTTTTGCTCAAGCTTCACTTAGTGTGACACTCAGACCACTTCCTATTACTGCCAAGATGTAGAACTCGCAGCTACCTCTCCAGCACCATGTCTGCCTGCATGCCCCCATGTCCCACCATGATAATGGACTGAACCTCCGAACTGTAAGAGTTGCCATGATCATGGTGTCTCTTCACAGCAACAGAAACCCTGACTAAGACATACTCTTTTCTTAAAGTCCCACAAACACAGAATGATCCAAAAGATTACAGGACTCAAGATAATCAGGAGCCAAGACAGTTCTAAATGGCATTGGCAGGGCAGGAGGTGCCCTGTGCCAGAGCTAGACCTTACCTGTGTCTGGCTTAGAGTACTCCAGGCACAGGATCTCAGAATCATGGGCTTCCACCTTGAGCATCTCACTCAGGGACTGCAGTTCATGTACCCTGCAAGGATGAGAAGTCACTGTCAGGCTGCAAAGGGAGGGACCTCCTTCTGTTATATCCTTCCCCACCTTTAAAAAAATACCTTAAAGCTTAAAGAAAATTTTAGATAGTACAAATGTTCTATATTTCTCTTCTCCAGTTTTCTTAATTAATATGTATAACAGCAGCACATTATAAGAGCCAGGGCATTTGTGATTAATTAAATATCATTCCTGTGTCACCATTTTTCCCATGGTCCTTACAAGAATCCAAATGGCATTTAATTATCACTCCTCTTTAGTTTCCTATAGTCTGTGATAGTTTCTCCATCTTTCCTTACCTTCATGACCTTGACATTTTTGAGGAACACTGACAGTTACTCTGTTGTATGTACCTCATTTAACTCATGAGTGAACTGAGTTATATACATTTTTTTTGAAGAACACCACAGAAACATAAAAAAAAAATCATGTCCTTCTTAGAACACTGTGCCACGGGTTTCCTCATGCTGCACATGGCTGTTAACCATGCCCACTTGCTGAGACTTCTTTTCCTGAGCTTCCCACCGTAAGCTCATTCTTTCCCTTTTAGGGAATAAATATTTTGTTCCTGAGTGTTTTGGGGGAAACACCCCTCCTAAAGCACTGTCTTTGAGGACCCAACTATCCCAGCCACAATGGGAGACAACCAGTACCAAGCCCAGAACTGACATTACCTAAGCGTCCCCATGCGGTCTCCTGAAGCCAGGTGTTGTCCGTTGGGGCTGATACACACAGAACGGATGCCTACTCGGGGGTCCATCAGGGACCCATCAGCTTTGTCTCCTCCAGGCAGCTCAGTGTCCAGCAGAGGCTGAGTGTTCCCGTCCACATAGATAATCTTAATGAGATCCTAGGGAGGGAGGAAGACATGGGTGAGGCAATCCCAGCAGGACAGCTGCAATACCGAGGACTGCTGGGTAAAGATCAGCCCTTGGCTCACAGGGCCCAGCCAAACAAACGCTGAATGATCAAGATTGGGGAAGCTGGTTCCTGAAAACAAGGTCAAAATCTGTAGGCATGGGGGGCGCTGAATATGAAACGGGGGCCCAAGCCTCTGGCTCACATTGCTGAGGATGTTTCGGTGCAGGGTAGAGCCATGTACCCCAGAGCTCTCTGTGTTCCACAGGCGGATGGTGTTGTCTGAGGAGCAGGTAATAAAGGAACTGGGGGGCAGACAGGCCTGATTGCTGTCCTTTACCTCGGGGTAGACCTGAAGGGACAGAGGGGAAGAGTTAGGCTCCATTTGGGGGACAGTTTTGCCTATTCAAGGAGATGGAAATGGGAATGAAATCCAAGACAGAGCACTAAGACTTCTCCAGACACCTGACGTGTATAAGGAGACCAGGTATACAACATACACAGTGAGAAAAAGCCCAGGAACCTAGCGCCCTCTATGTGCCATAGTATCTCAGTTACATTACATTGTTTCATTTCATTGTTACAACAATTGCATGGATTGGGTACATCATTTTACAGTTAAGAAATCTGGGGCTTGGTTAAGTTCAGTAACTCATCCAAGATCCCTGAGCCCAGGGTGAGGCAAACCTCAGGCTAGGCAGAGGCACACATGAAGAAGCTGATATGCACAGGCACTGACATTCAAACTCTAGACCCCAGGATCCATGACAGGGAAGCTACTGAATCCGAAAGCTGTTCTTGGTGCTCTCGGTCCTCTATTCTCACAATGCTACTCCAGCAGACCTATCCCACATACCTCCACACTCCAGACACAGGAGGAATGATACAGAGCTGAGTACACCTTGCCCACTTTCTTGGGGTCTCTCACGTCCCAAACATAGATGCTGTGGTCGTTGTACACACACGATAGCCACTGATTAGTTGGATCAAAAGTCAAGGCAATGGTGTCTGGGTACTTAGCATTGGCCCCTCCAGAGAAAAGGCGACTGTAGGAGAGAGAACAGAGAGTTACAAGAAAGGGATGGAACACAGGACAGTGTCTCCAAACCTACAGATCTGGAAGTAGATTTGAGAAGACAAAAGCAGTCCTAGAGATAGCACCCACGAGCTGACCCAACACCAGCTGCTGAGCATTGAGTTTTCTAGAAGAACATTAATGAGTTCATAGGCCATGAATATCAGATGAGGCAATTCTGTGGTAACAATGGGCACAAATTTAGATGGTTCTATAAACATCTCTGCACAGATCAAAACAACATCATCATACAAATCACAAAAATGAGGCTGGGGATATAGCCTGGTGGCAGAGCACTTGTCTAACAAGCAAGGCCCTGGCTACTCCCTCCAGCACCTCAAAATCATCGTCATCATCACCATCGTCATCTACTGAGAGCACATGCCTAACCATAAAGTCACCAAACATCACTCTTTCCCTTTCAGCATGATTGGTGGCTGTGTCTTTATCCCAGTGCTTAAAGATAATCAAGGTGACCAATTGTAAAATTGACCCCATTTCCTTGTATCATCCAACTAGCGGCTTCAATCCCTTCAGTCATTCCTAAGACCACCCTCGAGGAACCAGATTGATAACAGCTCTTCCCTCACTCACTAACTGAGCCACTCTGTCGTCCTTCACAGTATGCAGTCTCCTTGGTCCTGACAAAGACCAAGAAACCCAGATTTCTTTGTCTACAAAAGTGATCGTTAAACATCAATACATTTTTCATTCTGTTCCCTGAAGTACTGACTAAAATTCTGAATGGAACTGTGGGCCCCACTTAGCTCACCTGGCCTCAGTGATGCTGGCAATGTCTGTTCCCAGGGCATGGGGTCTGGGTAGGGTACTGAGGAAGTGCAGGTTGGAGGGGTTGAAAAGGCGCACTGTGCCATCAGCACAGCCACAGAAGATGTATTCTTGGCTCACAGAGATGCAGTGGGCCACAGTGGTCTGTGGGCAGAGTAGCACAAGTCAGTAACATCACCTTCCTATTTAGCCTTGTTTGATCATTGCCACGCCCTCTGCAGCAGTTTCTTGTAAAGGAGAGACAGGCCAAGGCAGGGGCAGCCCCTCAGTTATTATCCAGGATGCCCTCCCTCCAGCAGCATGTGCTCGTAAGGCTGATAGCCCTGTACAGTTGGGAAGTGGGGTAAAAATCGGGGACTCGTCTAGGCATCATAGGGGCCAAGATGCTAAGGTAGGAAAATCCCAGAAAGGAGAAAAAACAGCTGAGGAAGAGAGGAAGACCTAGGAGCACTTACTGTGATGCTGTCAGTGTTCTGAGCACAAGAGGAAAGCAGGGGAGAGAGATGAGAAAGAACAAGAGGAGGCAGTCATACAGGTCATGGGACCAGCCCTGGGTCTCCTGGAAATCCAGCCCCTCTGGCATGCACGGAGGCCCAGCCCCAGGTCTAGAGCCCCAAGGCCAGTTCTCCCCTAATTTGAGATATAACTGAACCCTGTCCTGGAGCCAGAGTTACTTACCCTTAGCTCCACCCATTTGTCCAGAAGCCTGCGGTCGCTGAACTCGCACAGCAGCCCAGACGACGTGATACAGAAAGTGCTATCGGCCTTCTTCCCGCGGCCACAGGCCACATCCGTGAACAGGTTGTTCCGCAGTTCCCCCAGCAGCCCCGAGCGGCCCAGCAGGGGCACAGTGGCATTCACCTGGGGAGATATGCCATTACATCCATCTACCCCTGGAAATGAGGTGCTCAGGAGGAGAGGGCAAGCACAAGCTCCCCTACTCTCTAAGACTACTCCTCAGCCCAGGCAGAGCAGGCCCGTCCAGAACTCGTGACTGGTAAGCAGCCACGGGCAGCTAGCTGGAGCAGTATCCAGGGGGCAGAGTCTGTCCTCACCTTTGAGGTCTTACTGTCGTCAAGGTACCAGAATTTGATGTGCCTGTTGCCTGCAGTGACAAAGTAGCTGCAGTCTTCAGAAAAGGACACTGCTGTCACCCGACTAGATACTTTGTTGGAGGCCACAACTATGTTTTTCTGGAGGAAAAGTTAAAAGAAGAATCAAAGCTCTGACCCTGGGGACCAAGATGGGTTGGAGAATGGAGAAGAGCTAGCAAGAATTTCTACTTTGGAAACAAAACAAAACAACTTTCTAGTATTTACTGGTCAGAAAAAAAAAGACAAGCAAATCCTTTTCTAAATGAATTCAAAGGTTTAACTCCTCAGGAGTATGGGAAAACACAAAGCCAGCCCCTTTAGCCCCTTGGTACCCAGTTTCTACCCAGTTGGTACTAGTTTCTACTTCAAATTCTGTTCAGGAATGAGATGGAATCAGTGAAACAAATGAAGTTGCTCAAGTCAGCAGTTCCCTGACTACCCACACACACCAGAACCCCAGGAGGATGTCAAGGCCACCCCACCCAGCCCACTCACCTTCCAGGCCCACACGTTGACAATCATATCATGTTGGTAACCCACAGACACGATGTACTTGGCACTAGGGGAGAAGGCCACACAAGCCACGCCATACTTATGCTCCTGTAGCTCTGCTACCTGGCTACGTTCAGCCACATCCCAAACCCGCACGGCAGGCATGTGCCCACTCTGTAGAAAGCAAGAATGTGCTTGAGTAAGAGCTATGGGAAGGTGCTGTGTAGCCTCCTTGGGCTTTCGCCTCCTCGGCTTCTAAATATTGCTTCTGCAGTGGGTCTCTGCACAACAGCAAAGATCAAGACAAAGGCACAAAAGACACACAATAAACATATGGGGACATTTATGAGGACAAGACTAGCTCAGGCCTCTGTGTCTGAATGACTCTGGTAAGCAGCCAGGCCTACGAAGGAGCTCTGTCTACTACTCTGTCTCCTTGTAAGACCAAGGGCTGTGTTCCTGGTGTGTCCGGCAGGGGGCACCTGGAGATAAGAAATAGTTCAGGGTGGTGGTTTTCAAAATGTGACTTTAGCCATCCCACCCTGTTAGAAGCTACAGCGAGAGAGATGGCTTCAGCATGGAAAGGCATTGGACACCAAGTCTGATGACCTGAGTGAGATTTCCATGCTCCCTTCCCCACACAAAAAAATGAGTACGGTTTTTTTTTTGTTTGTTTTTTTGCTTTTAAAAGAAAAGCTACCTGGGGAATCCTGGGTTACAGAATCATACAACTTTGGAGCAGGGGCCCAGCTGTGAGCACTTTAGAAAGCCCTTGCAGTGACTCTGATCACACTAAGCTTAAGAACAACTCCTGAAGACACGACAGAAGCCAGGGGGACGGCACCCTAAGTGGACATAGGATTGTTGCCTGTTCCTCACTCACCTCTCCAGTGACCAAGTACTTGCCATCAGGGGAGAAGGCGAGGGCAGTAATGGTTTTCCTACAAGAAATAGGGCAAGCTTGGTTGGACCTAGGAAACTAAGCCCCCCACTCCCACACTCCCTCCCTCCTTCCTGTGTAGTTTCCAAAGGCAAGGCCAAAAGGCTGCGGGGTCTACAGGGCACTTCCTATCTGGCCTCAAGGCCAAACCTTGTCCCAAGCCCCTGGAGGCCACGCCCACATACCTGGAACTATTGAGGATGTGCTGTTGTTTGTGTTTCCGCGGATTGAACAGCACAACCACGCACCTGAGAAAATGAGTGAGATGTTAGGCTTAGCTCTGGACCACAGCTCCTCCAAGAGCCCACCTGGGACTGCTGGTCACCCAGCAGAGGGAACAGATCAATCAAACTCTGAGATTCTTCATCCAAAGGGTCTATCTCAGCAGCTTCAGGTGGAAGCCCATTCACCAGGACCCTAAGTACCAGCCCCATCTCTGATCACACCCACAAAGGACAGCAGGGATACTTCCCACAACCTTCACCCCCCCCCCCAAAGAAAGAACACAAGATGGAAGAATAAGTGTGATTTGATCAGCTCAGGCCTCAGCTTGCAACCAGTTCTCAGGCTTAGAGCCATGTCTTAATCATTGTTATAGATGGTGTGTCTCCACCTATTGAATAAGAAAGACCGTGGGGCTAGGCAAGGCACCAGAACTGGAGGGAGGCCTAATAAACTGGAGGGAGCAGAGATAGCCTGAGAGGACCTGGGAATGACTTGAGAATGCTACAGAGCTTCTGGCTGAGCCAAAGGACGCCTGGGTTTCAGGGCCTCAGCAGGGCTTTCTGACCACCAGACCAAGGCAAGTGGAGATTCTACACCCATTTCAGGAAGCAAAAAAAAAGGGTTGTGACTACCTTTCCACCCAGGGGACAGGGCTTCCAGATGGGACCAGATCCAGACTGACTGCCCAGAGGCAGATCTGGGGAGGGGAGCTCCAACAATATGCCAGAGGCCAAGAGTCAGACAGTGTTCTCAGCAGGCCCCTTGGTGGTAAGCAGGCCCTAGCCTGTTTTCCAGCTGCCTAACCTCTTGGCACTGGAGTAGCTGACAGGGGCAAGGCTGGAGGCTGCACACCATAGAGGGGAGGAGGGAAGAGCAGACAGAGACTGCAGTGGGAAACTACATAGAGGTGCACACTGATAACAAGTACTTAGTGTCTCGGGCTCAATATACTAATCCAATATACAGAACACACATGTTCTCTGGAGATGCTGGACCTTTGGTGGAACCAAACATGTCCAGAACCAGAACTTCTACTGATCAGCAAATCTGAAGTCTTGAATTTCACCCAAGAACTAGCTCTTGTAGACCAGACTGACCTCAAACTCACAGAGATCTGCCTGCCTCTGCCTCCTGAGTGTTGGGATTAAAGGCGTGCGCCACCACCGCCCAGCCCAAGTCTCCTTCTAAAGTACTATGGTCCAGAAGGGTTTTAAGTATGACAAAAGCCATGTTCAGGGGCACACCTGTCGTCCAACATCCAACCAAATCAAGCTTTGACTCTTCAAATGTTCAGTGTGCAATATACCAAGTCTGTGGTGCTTTGACTGAAAATGCCCCCTCCCCTAGGCTCACAGAGAGTGGCACTGTTAAGAGGTGTGGCCTTGTTGGAGTAGGCGTGGTCTTGTTGGAGGAAGTGTGTCATTGGGGGTGGACTTTGAGGTTTCAAATGCTCAAGCCAGGCTCAGTGTTACTCTCTCTTCCTGCTGCCTACCAATCCGGATGTAGAACTCTCCGCTACCTCTCCACCACCACGTCTGTCAAAGTGCTGCCATGCTCTCCACCATGACAATAACAGACTGAACCTATGAACTGTAAGCTAGCCCCAGTTAAATGTTTTCCTTTATAAGAGTTGGCTATGGTCATGGTGTCTCTTCACAGCGATAGAAACCATAACTAAGACAGAGTTCAAAGCTAGACTGGACTACTTTTATGTTTCCTTAAAAACATAAAACATGACATAACCCAAGATGGCTCTGGAAATTCTGTACTCTATCACTTCTGAACAGGTGTATGAAAATATGTATGAAAATACACGTTAGTTACAATTCAAGACTATTCGGTGTGTGCAAAATAATACCCTCTAGGCTGACCCACAGAGTTTTCTGTGGCTGCTGTGTTCTGAGCCCTTCCTTATAGTTTGCCCTGCGCCGCTGAAGAGCCCCCTATAGGCTCAGCTCTAGCAAAGGTGTCTAGTCTGACAGGCTATGGGCCACTAGCTTTCTGACCAGTAACAGATGAACAAAGGCCCCCTGTTACAGAACTCCTGTGACTGCAATGATGACACAATGCAGCCAATCACACTCCACATGCAGAACAAGTGGGTGCTGGGGGCTCTGCCTGTGAGTGTTCCCTTACGCCTATCACCCTAGAGGTGGGGTAGCTACCAGCAGGGCAGCCTTTACAGGGCAGTGTATCAGACTGTTTCAAACACTCCAACCTGGTGTGGTGGCACACACTTAGAATCCTAGCCCTTAGCAGGTGGAGGCAGGAGGATCAGAAGTTCAGTCATCCTCAACTATACATTAGGTATGAGATCAGCCTTGGCTGTACAAGATCCTGTTTAAACATAACAAAGCAAAACACCAAAACCTTTCTAGTTATTATGTACAAATTCGAGTCTTTATGGGAAACAATTTCTTCTGTTTCCTCCATCTCCTAAGTTCAAGCTCACAGAGGAAATAGGAAGGCAAGCAACACTGTGTGTGTGTGTGTGTGTGTGTGTGTGTGTGTGTGTGTGTGTGCATGCATATGCGTGTGTGTGTGTACATGTGCTTCTGCATGCGTGCCTGGCAATGTAGGCAGAGTGATGACTGGCTACAGGCAGATGAGCCTCATTCACTAGGAAATCTTCAGGCATGGCAGGGAAGGAAACAGACAAGGTGCAGCCTTTACTCCTATTTATTCAGACTGGAAACTAACCCCTCAGAAAGAGAGACACAGTGAGCACACATGTATTTCTCTATGGAAGAGACGTGCCCAACTCACTTACGTCCTTCCAAGTACATAGGAAGGCCTATTCTTCAAATACCTGAGAACCCTCTTTGGTCTTCTTAGTGGACTTTTAGCAAACGACTCAGTCAGCCAGGGAGAGAAGGGTGGGGCACAGCTGGCATCAGTCCTTGCCAGGCAGGGTAAGCCCTTGCAGCAATGCTCACTGAAATCACTAACATAAGGACTACAGGATTGGGCTGGCCCAACAGGCTGACTCCTGTAACTTAGAACTTGAGGGCACAGAGAGGTGGCTCATCCTCATGGAGGGAGGGTACATCCCTTAGGGCCTCAGTTCAGGACATTAGTGCTAGGAAGGGTGGAGCCCTTGGCACCCAATCCTGCACAAGCCCAGGCTTGCTTCATTCTCACAGGACCTGTTTTCTCCCTCTCTCAGAGGCAAAGCCAAAGGAACACCACATGAGCCATGAGTGGAGCAGCACACACACCAGCAGGCCCAGGCTGTTCAACAAAAAACAAAGTGTATTCAAATTTCTTTCAGGCTAAGTAAAATCAGAAGGGCCTCACAGAGGCATACTGGAGGTCCCTTCATGCACGCCTAAAATGCTACCCTCTGATCCTATTATTAAACCTCATTCCCCGTGTTCTTTATTGCACTTTACCACCATCACTTATTCTTTCTCCAACACATGCAGCAACTTATAATTTTCTACCTAACTTACTTTGTGAGGGGTGCCTATCGCTGCATTTTCAACTCGGCCAAGAGGTGATTTTTGTGTTTTGTGTTGTGTTAAGTCCCCAGTCCCAGGAAGACAGGCACTCAGTATTAGTGGAAGGTGGAAATAGAGCTTTAAACCAGGTGTGATGATACATGCCTATAACCCCAGCATTCAGGAGGTGGAGGCAGGGGGATCACAAATTCAAGGGTTCCATAATGACTCTGAGGTCAGTATGGAATCCATGAGAGCCTGAAGAAGGGAGGAGGAAGGGAGGGGATGTGGGAGGGAGGGAGGGAAAGAGGGAAGATGGGAGGGAGAGGAAAATAGAGGCAAAGAGAAAGAAATAAAAGAAGAAAGAGAGGGAGAAGAAAATTAGGAAAGAAAGAAGGAAGAAAGAGAAAACACGCCTTAAATCTCCAAACTCTGTTGAAAAGCCGGGCAGAACTCTGACCTCAAGCTGCAGAGGCAGGTCCATGCTTCTCCACATTACAGTCATAGCTCCCTGGTGCCCAAGGGTAGTATAGTGATAGAGATGAAGATCACTGTGGTCAGACAGACTCATCTGCTAATATACGGTGTGGCCTGAAACATGTTTCTTTACTTTCAAAACCCTCAGTCTCCTCATTTGTGAAGCAGACGTTCCTCTCAGAACTGTGGTGGACACCCCAGCCAGCATGGTGTTCACTAGTCTCTACTGTCACCTTCACCACAGTGACATGTTTCTTGGCACGTTTATGAATTTCCAAAATGGTTTAACTGAGGAGGGCAGACTCACCCTGAATGTAGGGAACATGAAACCATGGGCTGAGGTCTAGAATTGAATAAAAAGGAGGAAGGAAGCTGAGCATGGATTTCATCTCTCTGCAATGTGCTCAGCTGCCTCACACCTGCTGCCATGGCTTCCCTGCTCCTCACACCTGCTGCCGTGGCTTCCCTCCTCACACCTGCTGCCATGGCTTCCCTGCCTCCTCACACCTGCTGCCGTGGCTTCCCTGCCTCCTCACACCTGCTGCCGTGGCTTCCCTGCCTCCTCACACCTGCTGCCGTGGCTTCCCTGCCTCCTCACACCTGCTGCCGTGGCTTCCCTGCCTCCTCACACCTGCTGCCGTGGCTTCCCTGCCTCCTCACACCTGCTGCCGTGGCTTCCCTGCCTCCTCACACCTGCTGCCGTGGCTTCCCTGCCTCCTCACACCTGCTGCCGTGGCTTCCCTGCCTCCTCACACCTGCTGCCGTGGCTTCCCTGCCTCCTCACACCTGCTGCCGTGGCTTCCCTGCCTCCTCACACCTGCTGCCGTGGCTTCCCTGCCTCCTCACACCTGCTGCCGTGGCTTCCCTGCCTCCTCACACCTGCTGCCGTGGCTTCCCTGCCTCCTCACACCTGCTGCCGTGGCTTCCCTGCCTCCTCACACCTGCTGCCGTGGCTTCCCTGCCTCCTCACACCTGCTGCCGTGGCTTCCCTGCCTCCTCACACCTGCTGCCGTGGCTTCCCTGCCTCCTCACACCTGCTGCCGTGGCTTTCCTGCCAGGATGGGCTGTAGCTTCAAACTGTGTCCCAAAGTAAGCTTTTTTCTCCTCAAGCTGCTTTGTCATGTACTCTATTACAGCAACAAGAGTCTCTGTCTTAGTCACTGTTCTGTTACTGTGAAGAGACACCATGACCATGGCAACTCTTACAAAGAAAGCATTTGACTGGGGGCTTGCTTACAGTTTCAGACGCTTAGTCCATCATCATCACTGCAGAGAGCATGAAAAGGAGCATGGCCCTGGGAGAAGTAGTTGAGAGCTACAGCCAGATCCATAGCAGAGAGAGACTGGGCCTCAAAGCCCACCCTTGATGACACACCTCCTAATTCTTTCAAACAGTTTCAGTCCCTGGCCTCAGCATTCAAATATGGCTATGGGAGCTTATTCAAGCCACCACAGTAGCTAATAAGTCAAACTGGGATGAGGGGTGGCTATGAAGAAACTGAAGTGGTTCTTCTGCCTAAGGAATGTGTAAGTGTATGAGCTGCAGGCTGGAGAAGCCCTGAGACGCTGGGAGCAGAGCTTACTGGACTAGTCTGGGGAGTCTGGAATATCAGACTGCTGAGAGAACATGGCAGCTGCGGCCATGAGAACTGTCTCAAGAACTGGGCTAGAGGCTATTGGCGTCACAATCAGGCAAAGAATCTAGCTTCATTTTGCCCGAACCCTGAGAACTTGAGTGCAGCTGACTTCAAAAGCAGCGGATTAATTTGCCTTGCAGAGGAATTTCAAGACAGGATAGTATTCAAGATGAGTTAGGTTTACTGCTCACTGCTCGGATCTGGATCTGCTGGGAGAGAGAAAAGTGCCAGAAAGGAAAATGTGTGGTTTGGCAAAGAAAGGAACTAGAGAGGATTTAAAGTAGTGGATACAAAGGATGCAGAGAAAGCAGCTGAAATGGTTACAGAACATCCTGCTGTATTTGGAACACTAGCAAAGGGACCCCGAGGGCAAGACCTCACCCACTGAAGGGCCAGCATTCAACAGTGCAAGTAATGGCCACCTGGAGACTGTTTCCCCAAGATAAGCTTCCAACGCACACGGAAGATACTGCAGCTGCGGTGGGAAGCCTGTCAAGCTGCATCTCACACAAGCAGCAGAACCTGGCAGCATGCTTCCTGTGGTGCTGGTTTTGCAGGTGTGGAAAAAAAGATGCAAAGGTGAGTGGGTTGTGCAGGCTTTCACCAAGGCTCCAGCAAGCTAAAGGCAAGCAATGTGTGGCAGGGCTACAGTTCCTGCAGAGGCCCCTAGAGGCCATTGTATGAAGCTGGGAAAATGAATCCTAAATTCCAACGAAGACCCTAGCATATTGGGGATACCAAGGCTAAATGATGTCTACCTAGAAAAATAGCAGACATGGCGTGAAGTTGGCCCAAGAGTCTCTGCACACTGCAGGCAGGAAGGCAGCAGAGCTGGAGAGAAGCTGTCCAGCTGTTGGGACTCAAAGGACTCCATGTGTAACTACAGCTTTTGGTGTTTGCCATCCTGGGCTTTGGTCTTGTGTGAGCGTCTATCCTTTCTCTGCTCCCAGTGTTCCCGTCTGTAATAGGAATATTTCTTCTGTGCCATTTATATTGGAGTATAAAAACTGCTGGGCAGTGGTGGTACACACCTTTAATCCTGGCACTTGGAAGGCAGAAGCAGGTGGATCTCTGTGAGTCTGAGGCCAGCCTGGTCTACAGAGTGAGTTCAGGACAGCCAAGGCTTACACAGAGAAACCCTGTCTTGAAAATCCAAAAGAAAAAGAAAAAAGAAAGAAAGAAAATTGCTTTTATTTTAAAGGGGCTCATAGCTAAGAGATTGCCTTGAGTCTAATAAGGGACTTTGGACTTTTAAAGGATATTAAGACTGTTAAAGACTATGGAGTGTTTGAAGATAGACTAACTGAATGTATTTTTGGAGTATGAGATTAAAACGAGATTTGAGGTGTCCTGGTGAAATGCTATTATTCAAACTGATGTGTTTAAGTGATAAGATGATCAGAGGTGGAGCTGTGATGCTTTATCTTGTAAACTTGACACCATGAATCACTATGGTAACAGGTAATGAATGCTTCTTAGTATGTCTATGGGGTGTTTCCAGAAAGGTTTAATTAAGGGAAGGAAGCCTACTCTGAATGTAAATGGCACCATCCCATGGGCTGGGGCCTTGGACTAAAGGGAGAAAACAAGCCACTGCCGGAACTCATGTCTCTGTATCTGACTGCAGACGCGTGAGTCCTGCCACCTCATGCCCCTGTCACCATGACATCCCCTCCATCTTGGACTGTACCCTCAAATATGAAGCCAAACAAATCCTGAAGTTGTTTTGTCAGGTTTTTTATTTTAGCAATAACAAAAGTAACTAAGAGTGCTCTTGGCAATCTTCTTGAGACTAACTAGGAAAAGTCTATCCAAGGTTACCTTTTGTAACAGGAAGCTCACATGTATACAAACATATGCTATAGCATTCCATACATAGTGAGCTAGTGTCATCCAGAAGCTGAATTATAGATAATTCCCCCATATTTGCTTTAATTATCCCAAGAGATAAAGTGGCCAGTGTGACATGGAACACTGCTGGCTGCTGTCCTCTTGAGATACCTAGAATTCAATGCCTTCCAAATAACCCTCTTGGGTCAGGCCATGCGACCCATTAATGCCTGTTTATGGGACACTTTACACACCCCTCCTCAAAAAAGATGAAAACCTAGTTATGAAGTGGCTGCTGTGTCTGCACAGATGAGAAAAACATAAAAGACTAGTGTTAACTCCATGACTACATGGTTAGTGATGCGGGTCATCAGGACAGTTTTCTCTACCCAGAGGACTCCAAAGATAGTTCTTTCCCCAACAAGAGGCAATCCTTGTGAGCAGCAAGATTTAAAAGTCGGGACATAACAATGGTTCCTAAGGTCCTGGCTTCCCACTCACTCTCTATTAACCACTAGCTGATTGGTTCCTAGAACAAAATAGTTGTTCCTCACTTGATCTTTGCAGCTGACAACACGTTAGCACCACAGCTCACACAGCTTTCTTCTCATGCTGCTGCTGGCTCAAGTACTCCCCACCAAGCCCTGACCACTCAACGACATTTTTTTTTCTTTTTCCTTTTTTTTTTTTTGTATTTTACATGGGTGAATATTTGCCTGCAGGGCCAGAAGAGGGCACTGGATCACATGGAACTAGAAGTACAGACAGTTGTAAGACATTATGTGGGTGTTAGGAACAAAACTCAAGTCCTTTGCAAGAGCAGCAAGTGCTCTTAACCACAGAGCCATCTCTTCAGCCACCCAATCTAACGCCAGCATCCTCTTTAGCTCCCAGTTATTTATGTGCTGTCTCTTTCATCACCCTGACTATTCAGAGGCCTTAACATTCTCTGATCCTCCCTTGCTCACTAACTTCTATAGCTCAGTTTAGGAGGAGATTCTGTGTCCATTTTATAATGCTGGACTCTCAGCATAAACTCCAATATGGGTGCACTCAGGAAAGGAGTTATCCTCTTCTCTCCACTGAAAAACTCTCCAAGAAGCCTCCTCTTACTGGTATAAAGGTCTAATCTCTTTGCAGTTCCTGCCCCAGGAGTAAAAAAGCTGCTCTGCTCAGAACGCTCACCAGGTTATGCTGGCAGTGGGGCCACGGTCAACCAGCCAAGCAGTCAGAGAGAACTATGAAGCCAGCTAGGGGTAAAAGCCCAGCTCAAATAAGAGGGTTTGGCTGAACCAGGGTCCTCAAAGAGACTGCATGAGGACTACATTAGCATCCTAAAGTAGGGGCATGTGATAGTTAATATTGTCAGCCGGACAGGATATAAACACGATCTATAATCTATAGGCAACAAGATCTACAATCATGTAGGAGACAAGACTCTATGGCTGTCTGCAGGAGTTTCTAAACTGGGTTAGCTTATGTTGTAAGACCCATCCTAACTGTGGGCAGTGCCATTCTGTGGGCTGGGGACCAAATAAATAAGAGATGTCAAGCTGAGCACCAGCCTCTCTCTCTCTGCTTCCCGGCCACGGAAGCGCCCTGACTGGTGGCCACATGCGCTCTCTCTCTCTCTCTCTCTCTGCTTCCCGGCCACAGAAGCGCCCTGACTGGTGGCCACATGCTCTCTCTCTCTCTCTCTGCTTCCCGGCCACAGAAGCGCCCTGACTGGTGGCCACATGCTCTCTCTCTGCTTCCCGGCCACGGATGCCCTGACTGGTGGCCACATGCTCTTGCTGCCATGCTTTAAAAAGGAAGGGAAGGTTTGTTTTAGTTCATAGTTTGGGGGTACCCCTAAGCTGTTTCTGTGACATAATTTTGTCACAGCAATGAGAAAGATACTAACACAGGGCGCTTCAAGTATGGTAGGTGAGGGGTGGGCTTCCTGTGGAACAACAGGTAAAGTAAAATAGGAAAGCTCTGTACAAGAGAAGCAGGAGGCACTAAAGCTGAGGGGTCTTGGCCCAGAGACACCAGTCACTCAAATCCCACCCACCTCTGCCTGACACATGCTGCCCACCCCCTTCCCTGTGCTGTTTCATTTCCTCTCAGAAAATTTTGTTTTGGTTTGATAGTTGCTGCTAGGCCTTTGGGAGGATTCTGAGTTTTGTTTCTCTTCTTGTTTCTAGGATACCTGAGCTGGCTCCTACAGCAAGAGCAGCAGGAACAGTGTGGGGGCTGAGGGTGGTGCTTGGCAAAGGAGGTAGGAGAGCCTGCACTCACACAGACTGAGTGCTTCCCATGTGCCTAGGGGCACAACAGTGAGCCCCCCCCCCCCACCACAGACAGGAACCAAAGCTGAAGCAGCCATTTGCAAAGAGAGAAACTCAGATTCTAAGAAACACACAGGTCAGAGACCAACCTTGGAATGTTGCCCAGGGTTAGCCAAAGCCAAGCATACTCAGGAAATCTCCTGAGAGACACCATGCCCAACCCAGGAGGAGGACTCCCAGGCAGCACACTGGGCTGCAAGTGTCTGTAAAGATAAGCACATACTCCACAGCTCCAGGCCTGGCATCCAGAGGTAGAAGGTAGGAGAAAGGGGTCAGAGCTCCACACTTCCCAAGGCCTTGACGCAGGGCTCAGCATACCAGAGACAGTACCCCAAGCTTTCCTGCATAGACTCTATCTAACCCCAGCCCCACTTCAACAAGAAGGGGCCTGGTTTTCCCTGGCTGGGGCAGGCAGGGGATGAGTGGAATTCCCCTGAGGCAGGCAGTACTAGGTTATTTAGCAGGGCAGACCTTTCATCAAGTCACTTGGGGGAGGGCTGTCCAGTTTTTGCCAGGCTAAGCCATTGTAGCAACCATAGGGCTCCAATTATGGACACTCAACACGATAGGACCCTTAGGATAGACACCCAACTCAGAACCCAGAGGCAGAAGACTCCCTGGTAGACTACTCCGCACATAAACTCAAATGGCAGGTAGGCGGTAGAGAAAAAGCAGAAAGCCTGGCCTTTCCCCACTCCATGCCACTGTAGAGTCATTGCGCTAGGGTCAGGACAGACACTGGCAATGTAATTCTGAACAAACTGCTTCACCTTGAATCTCAGTTTCCTCCCCTCATCTATGGAGTTGAGAACATACCAACCTCAAGCCCGTAGGCTCACGTGCTCCTCCTGCCCCTGCCCCAGCCTCTCCAGTACTTGGTATCACACAGCAAAGCACCTTAGTATTTAGAGTTTCTAAAGTTGATGTAGTGATGGCTACAAAACTCTAGAAAATTACTAAAATTCATTGAGTTGAAGCTTTATTTTGCTAGGAATCAAAACTAAGGTCTTGAAAATAGGTAAGCACTGTGCCAGTGAGCTCTATCCCAGACCTGAGTCAGACACTTTCAACATTTGGTATCACAAAAAAGCCATCAAAAATCACTAGACGTAGTGTTAAAGGTGGTGCTTGAGTGGGGTGGGCCAGTGATGTGGTGTAGTGGGCATGGATCTGTCTATGGATCAGAAGAGGGCGCTGGGGCTAGAGAGATGGCTCAGCAATTAGGAGCACTGGTCACTCTTTCAGAGGACCAGGATTTTATCCCTAGCACCCACATGGTGACTCATAACTATGTGAATTCCAGTCCCAGGGCACCGGATGTCCTCTTCTGGCCTCCATGGGCACAGGGCACACACATGGTTCACAGAGTGTAGGCGGGTCAGTCATACACATAAAATAAAATTAGTGTCTTTTTTTTTTTTAAAGATGGCGTTGGGAATCCTATATAAGAAAAGTACAGATATGCATGTGTGGAGATAGGAGTGGTATGATGTCCAAATATCAACAGTACAGAGTATAGCAAGGACAACACCCGAGTTTTTACTTAGATGTATTTTCTTCACAGAAATGGCATCAAAACATTAATCTAGATGCATCTCTCAGAGATTCCAGAAACCTACTGTCCTCAACTAATTTAGCATAATTGTAATTGACACTCTTCTCCCCAAGGCTAAGGATGTCACAGGAAAGATGGTAAGAGCCAGAGGCAGTGGATGACGTCAAGGAAACTCTTTCCTTGACACAACATGGCAATTGCACGTATGAACTCACTGCAGCTGTGGCTGCATTCACACGCTCTGAGTAAGTTCAAGCCAGACAAAGTGCTGACATGGACGGGGTGGGGAGGGGACAGAAGTGGTGAGGTGGGCCCAAAGTCCCACTCCTGAGTGAGGAGCTACAGGCTTGACAGCTACTGGAAGAGGAGAGTTCATGGTATACTCCCTGGTAGGCTGACCACAGCCAAGGTCAGGCCCCACAACCAAGAGTAGCTGGGCAACACAAATTTGACTTCATGGGCCTTTAAAAAGGGAAAGAGGAAGGAGCCAGAAAAGGCGTGGGAGATGGAGAGAAGGCGGGGCACAAAGTTGGATGGATAGAAAAGTGGAGTGGGCCTGGAGCAGCAGGGGGAAGGGAGTGAATCTGATCCAAATAATGATATGAGATTCTCAGAGAATTAATAAAATGTTACTAAAAAACAAAAAATAAGCTTTCATGCAACAAGACCTCTTGAAAAGCACTTACCCAGCGGGGTAGGCAACTAAACCTGACCGGGGATCACAGGCAAGTCCTCTGCCTCCCGACACAGTGATTCCCAGCACCTTCTCCAAGGTCACCTGTTAGAGCAAAACAGAGAAGTGATTTATTGTAGACACAGCAGGGCTGGGATGAGGCACTAAGGGCTTCTACAGCATCTCTTCAGCACAATTTTCCCTACAACCTTATCTTCAGGAAAACGAGCCTATGACTTCTTCAGACTTTGTTCTGACCAAAAGCCTCTTGATCACATGAGAAAAGTCCAGTAGTGAGTACCATCGGCATTTAACAGGCTCCACCTGCGGTTGCCATAAGAGAGAAAATGAAAGGGTTAACATACCCCTTCATGACCAAAGAGAAACAAGCACTCTCAATGAAAGAAGACACTAAGTTTTGGCTAGAGACTGGGATCTGCTGTCTGTGGGACTCACATGAGGTCAATGATCTTCAAGCATTTACAGACCATTGGGTTCTACCTACCAACAGCCAGAAGAACGTGAGGCATCCACTGGGTAACTTGGACACCACTGATCTGCATCCCATCGTGGGCTAGCCCTCCATCAGAGGACTCCACCTCCCCACGTCTGACAGTTCTACAGTCTAGGAGTTTAGGAGGCCAAAGCAGGCTGAATGCTGTGTTTTGCAAATCACAGATGCTCAGGGTACTCTGATTATTGTTATTAAGCCACAACTCCCACAGAGATGAAAGGGAAGCCTGTGTAAAGTGCTGGAGAGTCTGAGAAGACATGACACACGAGACATCCACCACCTTCATCAACAGTGCTGCTGGTCCACGTTGTCTGCAGGCCACAGAACCCCCACAAGATTAACCTCAAATTAATTCATTCGTCTTTCTGTGGATGAGGTCATGTGAGAGCCATACTGGCCTATAACCGCGGAATTGTCACTCCATGGTGCTTTTTGTGACAGTTTTTCTGGTTTCTCCAGATCCAATCCCCTCCAGGGCTGTCAGTACTTCCTGCAGGAGCCTTCCCTCAGGGATGTCCTTGTTCTTCCTTGGTTAGAGTGTATAAGTGGCCACGTGAACAGAGTGTACTCTCCTATGAAAACTCTGCCCTGGAGTCTTGGAGGGCCAAGAGTAGAGTAAGCCGGAAATATAGGGCAAGATAGAATCTACTATGACAGGCCAGTTTCTACGGTGGGGAAGCCCAGAGTCAACTGAAACAGTCTTTGATACACATTCTTTCATTGGCCTAAAGAGAAGAACTGCTGGAAGTGATTTTAGAGGGCCCGTTTAGACTCTTACCTCAGAGGTTCTCTGAGCACACACATTCACTGTGGCACACGTGGGCACATCATACACACAATAAACATAACAACCAAACTAAACTCTTACCTCAAAGGCCATTTCATCCATCTATCTATCTATCTATCTATCTATCTATCTATCTATCTATCTATCTATCTATCTACCTACCTACCTACCTACCTACCTATCTATTTATTTTGGTTTTTCAAGACAGGGTTTCTCTGTAGATTTGGAGCCTGCCCTGGAACTAGCTCTTGTAGTCCATTCAGGCTGGCCTTGAACTCACAGAGATCCAGCTGTTTTTGCCTCCCCAGTGTTGGGATTAAAGGCATACACTCCCACCTCCCTCCCACCTCCCGGTGGCCATTTTATTTTTCATTAGGTAGAAAGGAAATGCCCTGTGGTTGATAAAAACTAAAATAAACCTCCCAAGGTAGTACAGTTAAAACCTACAGTCCAGTCCAGTACAAAAAGGCTATTCAAGCCCTAGCAACTGAAAATAAAACAAAACAGGAAAAAAAAAACACTGAAAGAATGCAGAGGTCTAATTACACATCTGTAATCTCAACACATGGGAAGCTGAGACAGGAGCATTACTATGAGTTTGGGGACAACCCAAACTATAGAGTGAGTTCTAAGCTGGTCTGGGCTAATGAGCTATCTCAAAAAAAAAAAAAAACCCAACCAAAAAAAAAAAAAACCAAACTAACAAAACAAAGAAACAAAAAAAATTTTTCTCAGAGTTCATTAAGAGTCATTTAGGCTTCTTAGGAATATAGGTCAAAAATTCCAACATGTAGCCAGGTGATGGTGATGCACACCTTTGATCCCAGCACTCACGAGGAGAGGCAGGTGGATCTCTGTGAGTTTCAGAACAGCCAAGACTATACAGAAACCCTGTCTCCCCAACTCCATCCCCCTCAAAAAAAGAATTCCAAACATGCTTACTCAGTAGAGTCCATCAGTCCAATCACCCCACTGTTCACTCATCCCTGTGCCCAGCTGAGATACTAACCTTAACAAGCTAATGTTCGTCTGCCTATGCTAGACATTTTGGATAGCGAGTCTGAATTTCTCCCAGTCACCAGGTACTGACTGCAGGCACAAATTCACCCTGGGGAGACTCTGATTTAGTTATTCCAGACCGTGATCTCGGCACTGTGCCTTTATTCCCCGAGAGGAAGGAGTGGTCTGCAGCATCCCTACTGTCCTTTCTACCTGAGAAGGGAAAGAGAGGAGGAGCCTAAAGCCACCATGTCTCATGTGGAAGGTGAGGGTATCGGAACAAGTACAGCTATACACCTCCAATTCTCTTCAATTCATATGAACTGAAGCAATCCTTTAGATTCAAATGTGTACAATCCCTTACTCCCCTATGGTTCAGTGTTGGTCCCGAAGAATTAGACTAAGTGTGCTGGATCTCAGCTGCCCTTCCCTCATAGGACTGTGGGTAGAGAACCCAGTCCTATAGAGAATCTTGAAACTGGTTGGCAATTTTTAATAAGATAAAGCAGAAAGATTCAGTTTATGCATAACCTAAAGACCAGTTTTCATAGTAAAAAAAAGAAACGTATTTACTATGATTCATTCATAGTAAGAAACATGCTTTATATAGTGACCCAGTGTGCACATGCATGTATGTGTGTAGGTAAACAAAACTGAGGTACGATTATCATAAAACAATAATTACAGTATATGCTTTAATATACTCTAATATATTCCTTTTAATTCTGATCATGACCATTTTATCAATTCCA
This sequence comes from Microtus pennsylvanicus, assembly GCF_037038515.1. Classification (NCBI taxonomy): domain Eukaryota; kingdom Metazoa; phylum Chordata; class Mammalia; order Rodentia; family Cricetidae; genus Microtus; species Microtus pennsylvanicus. The sequence goes on along the minus strand of NC_134580.1, from coordinate 98,267,251 downwards.
TGACCTACAAATGGGCTGGAAGACTAAGGTTGAGAAGCTTGCCACACTTGTTCCTGCCAGGCCTAGGGACAGGCTAACCACTGAGTCTTTATATTTTGTCACTTTCCTCTCAGGGCTCCGCACACAGGGACATACTTCCTGGCTAGGAATCGCACAAGCAGGAGTTTGCCTGGGTTAAAATCTTGGCTCATTTTCAAAAGGTTTCCGGGATTGGTTTTTTTCTGGCGCTCTGAAGTAGTCATCTAAGGGAGGGAAGCAGTTTCCTTTGGCGCTCTGAAGGGAGGAGCACAGGAAAACATTCGGGGCATCAGCTGGTTTTTATTTTATGTTCTTAACTCAAACCAGCTTCCTGTTTGCAGGGAGATTTAGGGCTAAACTCCTCTCTTAAAGGATCTGGGAGTCCCCAAGCTCTTTTGAAGCCTGAAACAGCTAGGCTCACTCTGCTATGACCCTCCCCCACTGATAACGTGTTTCCCCTTTCCTCTTCAGAAAGGTAGTAGAGCTTCCCCGGCTCTTCGGAAAGGAGGTAAGCCTGGACACCAAGGCCTCGTGCACCAGAACGCCACCAGTTGTGTGCCGCGGTGCGCATCAACCCTGACAGGCACAGCTTTCCCCATAACAGCATTGGGAGTCTTAGCCTCTCAATGGTGGGAGTGCTTTACCATGGCAACCAGCAATCAGTCTAGGATTCTCCCCCATTCTTGGGGATCCTGCAATATATAAACTAGTGCACCAATGAGTTCCAGTGATTATCATCTTTCAGTTGAAATGTGTCTGTACCTCCCAAATGTTCTCCCAGCTTCGGGCCTTGCCTACTACAGTCTTTTCTCAAGGCAGCTGGCCACACTGATTCTTTTAAACATAGATGAGACCATGTCATTGTTCAAATCCTTCCAATGGCTCCCATCTCCCTTAAAGTTCAAATTCAAACACTTGGTTTAAACTTAAAGAGGCCTAAATCACCCAGCCGCTGGCTATTTCTCCGAGATCATTTCCTATACTCTCTCTTTGTTCCCTCTACTCCAGCCACCTCAGTCTCCACAAGCACCACCACAGATTCCTTGGACTCAACAGCTCTTCCCTTAGCTATTCTCACAGTGATGTGACTCAGGCCTTTGTTCAAAGGTTTTCTCCTCAGAAAGGGCTTTGTAGAATTCGCTGTCATCATTTCTAGCCTTCCTCAGCTTGACTTTACCTCGTAGTATACATAGGCAGGTAAGATGATCACCTCATCTCTGCCTAAGGGCTTCCTCATCACACAGGAGCCCTCGAGGACAGGGTTTAGATTCCCATCACTTATTCATATATCCTAAGCACTTAAAAAAAAGCTAATTTATTTTTATGTGTATGAGTGTTTGCCTACATGTATGTATGTGTACAACATGCATGCTTGGTGCCTGAGGAGGTCAGAAGAGGGCATCAGATCCCTGGAACCAGAGTTACCGACAACTGTGAGCCACCATGTGGGTACTAGGAACTGGACCCAGGTCCTCTACAAGAGCAGCCAGTACTTTTTTTAAAAAAATATTTATTTATTATGTATACAATATTCTGTCTGTGTGTATGCCTGCTGGCCAGAAGAGGGCACCAGACCTCATTACAGAAGGTTGTGAGCCACCATATGGTTGCATGGGAATTGAACTCAGGACCTTTGGAAGAGCAGGCAATGCTCTTAACCTCTGAGCTATCTCTCCAGCCCCAGCCAGTACTCTTAAGCACTTAGCCACTGCTCCATCCTCACCTGCAGCACTAAACCACACATCTCACAGAAGAAGCACTTGATGGTGAACCTGATACTATTGTACCGCCAGGCTGCAGAGCATCACACTGCCCTACTAAACTCATCTCTCTACCGGTCGGTAAAGAGTAACCCTCAGACCTCGGAAGAGACATTTTTTTTTCTATAATAGATGGTGATTAATTCAGAACTAGCCAGGCAGTGAGCACACCTTTAATCCCAGTGGAAGGCAGAGACAGGTGAATTTCTGGGAGTTCAAGGCTCTACTAGAGAGTTCTAGGACAGCCAGGGCAACTTAGAGAGATCCTGTCTCAAACAAAACAAAACAAAACAACACAACACAACAAAATCTAGTGATATTTTGTTTGTGTTTTAACAAATAAAGCTTGCCTGAGGATTAGAGTGCAGAGCCACTAGAGGCTGGGCAGTGGTAGGCGCACCTTTAATCCCAGGACTCAGGAGACAAAGGTGGAAAATCTCTGTTAGTTCTAGGCCACCCTAGGCTATGAGAAATTGATCCAGTCTATAAGAGAAACAGTTCACACAAAGATGATCCCAGCACTTGGGATCCCATGCCTTTAATCCCAGAACTAGTGAGGTGGAGACAGGAGTGAAATGGCTGGGCAGAAAGAGGAATATAAGGTGGGGGAGACTGGAGCTCAGTGGAGTCTAGAGATGCAGTCTGAGCACAGGATCACCCTTCAGTCTTAGCACTGGTAGAGGTAAAAAGGTCTCTAGTGCTTGGCCACTCCGCTGCTCTCCTCTCTCAGCTTTCATCCCCTAATATCTGACTCTAGGTTTTTATTAAGAACAATTAGGGCCGGGTGATGGTGGCGCACGCCTTTAATCCCAGCACTCGGGAGGCAGAGGCAGGCGGATCTCTGTGGGTTCGAGACCAGCCTGGTCTACAGAGCTAGTTCCAGGACAGGCTCCAAAGCCACAGAGAAACCTGTCTCGAAAAACCAAAAAAAAAAAAAAAAAAAGAACAATTAGAATTTGTGCTACAAAAGAAAGAAAGAAAGAAAGAAAGAAAGAAAGAAAGAAAGAAAGAAAGTCACAACTAGTCAAAGTACAGACATTAAAAAAAATCCCCAATACCATACACACTGGCCGAGACTGAGGGACCATCCAGAAATGAGGTGCAAAGATTTTAAGAGCCAAAGGCTGGGGAGGATCAGAGCAGAGCAAAGCTTTCTGAACACGATAGGACTACTGCGCACGCACTCACAGCAGCGGGGTTGCTGTACAAGCCCTGCAAACATCAAGCCAGTCCACATTCTAGCATGTGGGAGGAGGGAGCTATGACAGTTAATGGCTTCTGTGGGAGGGATGTCAGGGTTGTGGGGACTGCTGTTGTTGTTGAGATAGGGTCTCTCTACAGAGCCTTGGCTGTCCTGGCCTCACACTTAGAGATGCCTGCCTCTGCCTGCTGAGAGTTTTCTTTAAGGGAGGTTACCACATTTCAGGGGATGGCCCCATACCTGTGAGTACCTGAGCAACACAAAAATGACTGTGGATTATCAGGGGGAAAAAAGGGGGGGGGTAAGGAGAAATGAAGGATTATATCTAGGAGGAGTTAGGAAGAGGACCAGGAGGGGAGTGAATTAGGGGGGAAGGCACTTGATATATTTGAACTGTGGCTGTCTGACAGTTCTTAGGAGCACTGGGAAGAGGAAGTTCAATTGAGGAAATGCCTCCATCAGATTGTCTGTAGGCCAGTCTGTTGGGCATTTTCTTGATCAATGATTGATGTAGAAGGGCCTGGCACACTGTGGGTGGTACCATCCCTACATGGTATAGAAAGCAAACTGAGCAAGTCATGTGGAGCAACCCAGTAAGTGGAGTTCTTCCACGGTCTCTGCTTCTGTTCCTGCCTCTGGGTTCTTGCCCTAACTTCCCTAGGTGATTGATGAACTACAACTGAAAGTAAAATCAAACCCAACCCAGGCTGGTGAGAGGGCTGAGTGGGTAAAGAATGTGCTGGTAAGCCTAATAACTTGAGTGTCATCTCTGAAACCCGCATGGCTGAAGGTGAGAACATGCTTCAGCAAGTTGTTCTTTGGTTTCCATGTGTGTGTGTGTGTATGCGATGCATACATGCAAGCAAAATGCCCATACAGACTACACACACACACACACACACACACACACACACACACACACACACACGATTTAAGAGTATATAGGGGATAGAACTGAAGAACTTCATCTATGTAGCTTTGGGGACATCTTCACCCATGCAGGATGATGGATGGATGAATTGGGGGGGGGCACAAATGTCCCTGAAATAAATCCAGTAAGCTCACTTGCTCACCAAGCTACACTTGGTGGAACCATTCTTTTATTCCGCTTGTTGGTGCTCTACCTGCTATGAGCAGACATTTGTTTATGTCTCCCCAGGAAAAGTTAAGGCAACACTGGCCTTGAACATGAGACAATCCTCCTGCTTCAGCTTCCTGGGTGCTAGGATTACAGGTATATATCACCATGTGCAGCTCCAGAGTTCTGAAAGATCTAAATGCCAACAAAACATAGCCAAGAAATATGGAAGCCAACTGTTTACAGCCAGTGACTTGGAGTACAACTGCATCAAAATAAACCCACTGCTCTAGAAACATCATTCCCACAGAAGCAAAGACTCAAGGACAAGAGCACCCACTGTATACCTGGCATGATCTCTATATCCACAATGCAGTCTAAAGCTGGAAGGGCACCATGTTAAGAGCCTGAGCCAGCTCTTGCTTCAGCAGGTGGAGAGTGTTGAAATGGAGGGGAGTCTTTCCCAGCCCGAAACTGGTGTCATCTTTCCACGGGCAGGATTCTACAGTAGCCTGTGAGAGAGCCGACACACCCACCACCCCCAGTATGAACCCGACACAGCATATCAAGAGAGAAAGGATTTAGGCAACATTTCCCTTACTCAAATCAGATAGTTAACTTTGTAACAGCTTATGAGAGAGAAAGAGAGTAAAGTCTGGTGTTTAGGTGTCCTTTCTGCTTACTCTTAAGGAGTGGGGGAAGGGCTGCAGAGATGGCTCCGTGTTTAAGAGCACTGACTGCTCTTCCAGAGGACCTGGGTTCAATTCCTAGCACCCACATGACAGTTTACAACTGTCTGTAATTTCAGTTCCAGGGGACCCAACACCCATGGAGAAACACTGATGTATATAAAATAATAAATTAAAAAGAAAAAAGAGTAGTGGAGGAAACAAGTGGTTCAGAGGTGTAAGACTACACACTAATTCATACTAAATAAAACTATTTTCTAACTGCAATTTATGAATAGGATTTGAAAACAATTTGGTTAGTAATGAATAAACAGAACAAAAATAGATCATGCAGAATCAAATCACAAAGTAAAGTATATTAATGGGTGTTTTCAAAAGTCTGAAAGTTGGGGCTGGATCAGCAGGTAAGAGCACTGGCTGTTCTTCCAGAGGACCTGGGTTAACTGTCCAGCACCCACAGAGTGGCTTACAACTGTCTTTAAGACCAGTGGCAGGGTGTAGATCTGGACTTAGTGGAGGGATGAGGTGGGCAGCCCTGGAGGTTCTTGTCTTCCTAATTTCCTAATAAATAGCTGGTTCACTGAAAACAACAACAACAACAACTCCAGGGACTCTGATGCCTTCTTCTGACCACAGCACACAAATGGTGTAGACATACATGTAGGCAAAAATACTATGAAATAAAAATAAATATTTTTTGAATTTTAATTTATTTATTTTTTGGTTTTGTTTTTCAAGACAGGGTTTCTCTGTAGCTTTAGAGCCTGTCCTGGAACTAGCTTCTGTAGACCAGGCTGGCCTCGAACTCACAGAGACCCACCTGCTTCTGCCTTCCAAGGAGTGCGCCACCACTGTCCGGTGAATTTTAATTTTTTAAAATGATGTGTCTGTGTGCAGGTGCGTGTGCATGAGTACAGGTGCCTGCAGAAGTCGGGGAGGTCAGATGCCCCTAGTCCAGGTGCCTGCAGAAGTTGGGGAGGTCAGATGCCCCTAGTCCAGGTGCCTGCAGAAGTCGGGGAGGTCAGATGCTCCTAGTCCAGGTGCCTGCAGAAGTCGGGGAGGTCAGATGCCCCTAGAGCTGGAACTATAGCTGATTGTGAGCTTTCTGACACGAACACTAGAAATCAAACTTGGGTTCTCTGGAGGAGATCAGTATGTGCTCTTAACTGTTGAGCCATCTCTCCAGCCACAAACTGTTTAGTGTGTATGTATGTGTGTATGCATGTATGCATGAGTCTGGAAGCCACAGGATGCTATGGGGATCCCATCAGGAATAGTCCAGAGTAATACAGTGTGTGACAAAGGTCACAAAAGAACAGAATCCTCAACAATGAGACATGACATCTGGGCAGGTTCATGAAGGAGACCTTGCCTAGTGATACAGAGTGGGGATTTGGTGTTTCCTTAGTATTTAGAGATGAGATTTCTTTCAAAACTTTGAGGCTAGGCATTGTGGCACACAGAGGATTTATTTTATTACATTTATTTAGTTTGTGTGTACCTATGTACTATGGTACACGAACATCACTAAAGGGATAACTTGGGGGAGTCTGTGCTCTCCTTCCACCATGTGAGTCTCAGCACTCAAGCCTGGGCTACCAGGTTTAGCAGCAATTGTGTTTACCCACTGAGGCATCTCACTGCCCTCCTCACAGGACTTTGACAGGTGAAAACACAGAAGGAATTCTTAGAGGAAGCTGTGTGAGGAACAGTCTGATGGCAGGAGATAACAGAGATGATAAAATCGTGCTCCAGGGAATTCTAAGTCTAGAGAGGTAGAATGCAAAGGGACCAGAAAGAACTGCTTGTTTAAGATAGGTCCTGACTGGCCTGATACATATCACAGGCTGGCCTCAAACTCATGGCAATCCTCCTGCTTTAGTCTCTTGAGTTTTGGGATTACAGGCATGTGCCACCATGCCTCGCTCTGAAAGGACCTTGAGTGCCAAACTAAGAGGAGTAATTTTTAGGTCCTGGGAGACCACGGGAGGAGTTCAAGCAAAGCTCCAACACAAACCTACACAGGAGACAGTTATGAGGCTGCCAGAATAACTCAGGTGAGAAGTAATGAAATCAAGACAAGCATTGAGACAGTAGCAGTAGAACAGAAATAACATCCAAAAGCCATAAAGCAAATAAAACTGGCAATAAATGAGCACTATACAACTCTGTGGAAAAAAAAAACAATTCTGAACCTCAGAAATAGCAAAGTCAAAAGCAGGACCTGGGTCTACAAGGGGGCAGGGCACTGCTCTGAAGGGGTGCTGGGGTATTTAGGAGGACCCACAGAGCACTCCATTCAGCAACATAAACAGGATGGATACTTGGAGAGGTTAGGACTGGAAATATTTATTGATAAGTGTTTCCAATAAGATAGGAGAAGACAGAAGACAGGAGGGAGAGACTAAGCAGAGCTTTGGAGAAAACCCACTCTCATGCTGTGGAAAAGATGAGGTGCCTGGCAGTAGAGAGGGGGAGTTCCTATAGGGGAGCACCCGTCAACGTGCGTGCTACGAGGAGGCAGGAACAGAATTCCTCAGATGTCTGAGCCATCCACCCCAGTCCCAAGAAGCCCCAGGCTGTTAAACTAAACACAGCCCAGGACTGTAGGGAGGGCCTCAGCTATTTCTAGCCAAGCTCTCAAGCTTCCACCTTTCTGGCTTGCTCACTTGCTCTGACATAGGGACTCCTTGCCTGGACCAGGCATAGACTGTGAAGGTTTTCTCTTTCTTCCATAGTGTGAGGGCCCACCACACCGGGAGTCGGCCCATGCTATGAAGGGCTGCCCCCTCATGGTGGGGACCTAAAAAGTCAAAATCACTTTGAAAAGGCCTGGGTTGTCTAGGGTTTGGCTGACCTCAAACGGGTGAGAAATCCCCAACACTAAGGAAAGTGATATCTGCTTTTGTTGCCATCTTGTTGCCCCCAGCCTCCTTCTTCCCTTCTTCCCCCTCCCCAGCTTCTCAGTTCCACTGGGCACAAATGATAAACCCCAGGGATGTAAGCCATTTCAGACCAGTGGTGGCTTGTGGCTTCCAGAAACAAGCACACCAGAGACCTTGCTACCTTCCTAGAGGTTAAGAAAAAGTGTTTACAGTGACCTGTCTATTCTCTACTGTAATCACACCCCACCCTAAGAACTGCCGCTTACACAGAAGCTACAGAGAGCTCACGGCTTTCTACAGAACCTTAGGCAGCTGCGCAGAGACCCAAAGACTGGACCTAGAAGACAGAATGATTCTGGCGATTTAGAGGTCAAAGTGTCATCTGGTCAGAGGTAGTTAGGAGCAAAAAGGATCCTTCCAAGGCAGGCAAAGAGACCTGGCCTCTCAAGTCTGCGCTGGTCTTAACCCACTGTGGATGATTTAGAGTTACGCTATCTTCCCCAGTGACTCCAATGTGACTAAGCTAAGCTTTCCTGTCCAACACTGCAGACTAGTGGGAGCCGAGCTGATTCTCCTGTGCTGGGATTCAAACAGCACCAGCTTCTAGGGGAGATCAGTCTGCTACTGTGTACAAGAGATAATCTTAGAGATCCTCTATCACAAGTCCTTGGAGACCAGCAGACTAGAACAAAAGTTGCCCAGTCTTGGGCCAGCAATAGAATTACTTCAAGATCCCCACGAGGCCCAGATAGCAGTCCCTACCCCTCGGGCACATCCCTTGTCCCGTCCTGTGAGGTTATGTGCATCCAAATGTGTGTGGCATCTTCTCTAGCTTCCTACCTTGTGTTCTCAGACAGAGTCTATTACTTGCTGATCTATTACTCCGGCTGATCTGGCTGGTCAGCAAGCCTTAGGAAGCCAGTGCTGGCATAGTCTGGGCCAGAGCCCATCTTTTTTTTTTTTTTTTTTTTTTTTGTTTTTCGAAACAGGGTTTCTCTGTGGCTTTGGAGCCTATCCTGGAACTAGCTCTTGTAGACCAGGCTGGTCTCAAACTCACAGAGATTCACCTGCCTCTGCCTCCCGAGTGCTGGGATTAAAGGCGTGCACCACCATCGCCCGGCTTAGAGCCCATCTTTTCAAGTGGGTGCTGGGGATCAAACTCAGATCCTCCTGCTTGTGTGGCAAGCGTTTTACTAACTGGCTCACCTCCTCAGTCCCCACCACTTTTTCTGAGGTAGGTCTCCCTGTGTGTCTAGGATGGTCTAAAACTCTGGAACTCAAACAATCTTCCTACCGCAGTCTCTAGGTAGCTGGGCTACAAGGCAGACAAAACCACAGCTGGCTTTGCAAGGTTCTGAACAGAAACACAAGGGGAGGTTTAATTCATCTGCATGGCAAAGGCTCTCCAGAGGCACATCTAAAATCCCTGCTACTTCTGGGGTTGAAAGAAAAATGATTGCCAGCAGCTGTAGGTCAGCCTGACAACAGGGAGGATCCCTGTGTCAAAAAAGAAAACAAAAAAGAAAAGCTTTCCAAATGGTTCTAAGAATCAGGGTCTGAACCAGAGCATTTGTTTGTTTGTTTGAAGACAGGGTTTCTCTGTGTAGCCCTGGCTGTCCTGGAACTCACCACCTGACCTCAAATTCAGAGATTTGCCTGCCTCTGCCTCTCGAATTCTGAGATCTAAAGTGTGTGCCATCACCATCAGGCCTCAACTATATTTAAAGCATTTTGCCATTTTCCCCAAATCTTAGGCCCTGCTGGGACCACAAGAAAAAGCTGGCACTTCAAGTCTTGAGACAATACCCGAAGGGACAAAGGGTCTGTGCAGACCGGTTCTACAGCAACCAGAGCTACCACTCACTGAACACACAACCTGCCAACAACTGCTCTATTGAGTATCTAATGTAACACTCGTGACAGCTTCATGAAGGACTGGGATTATACCCATGTTACAGAGAAACAAAATAAATGAAAAAAGTTAGTTAATTAAATAAATGAACAAATAGAAAGAAGGAGGTAACCGGTGAGTGTGCACCCAGGGCAGCCTGCAGCAGAAGCCACAGTGCCGCGAGGAAGAGGCCTGGGTTTTCCAGCATCAACAGAACGTTGCCGTTTCTACTGGCACACACTAGGAGTCACCTCACCTCTGGTGCACGTCAAGGACAGGCCAGAAAACCAAGGAGGCAGAGGGCACACGGGCACAGTGACAGGCATGCCCTTGTGCTCCTAGCTACTTGGAAAGTTAAGAAACCCAAGAATTCAAGTGCAGCCTTGGGGTTAGGGTGGGGCTGGATATGATGAGACACATTTGTAATCCTAGCATCTTAGAGACCAAGGCCAGGAGGACCATTCCAAGTTTGAAGCTAGCCTGGGCTACATAGCAAGTAGTGAGTTCCAGGCCAGTCTGTCTCAAAACACAACAAAATCACTAGAAAGGAGAAGACAGAGGGCATCAGGATAAAACAGGGGTAAAACATGCCTGTCAGGCTAGCTTCACAGTTTTGTTTTTAAAGATTTGTTTCATCTTTATTATTTATTTATTGTGTGTGTGTGTGTGTGTGTGTGCGCATGCACATGTTCTTGTGTGTGTGAGCATGCCTGCAGAGTCTAGAAATGGGTGTCAGATTCTCTGGACTGGAGTTAAAGGTAATTGTGAACTGTTTGACAGTGTTGGGAACTGAATCCACTCCTCTGCAAGAACAGTGTGCCTTTAACCACTGAGCCATCTCTCCAGCCCCAGCTTTAATGTTTTTTCTTTCTTTCTTTCTTTTCTTTCTTTCTTTCTTTCTTTCTTTCTTTCCTTCCTTCCTTCCTTCCTTCCTTCCTTCCTTCCTTCCTTCCTTCCTTTTAAATGTCACTACTTGGACTTAATGTAGTGGCACACACCTTTAATCCCAGCACTTGGAAGACAGAGGCGGGTCTATCTCTGTGATTTTGTGGCTAGCCTGGTCTACACAGTGAGTTCCAGGATAGCGAGAGCTATGTAGAGAAACCTGTCTCAAAAAAACAAAACAACCAAAAAACAAAAATTCACAACTCCCGGTTTCCACTGCTGTCAGCAGGAAGAATACTGTGTTCCTTGCCAAGACGACCTGGGTAAAGTGAGTGTGCAACTGAGAAGACGGTGTGGGGAAGGAAGGCTCTAGTGCTCAGCGTCATGGTGACTTGGGGTCAAGACTCCTTTCCACACCCTAAGGCCTTCCTCACTTTCCCAGAGGTAGCAAGAGCTTTCATATAAAAATCCCCTCCTGTGGACTTTACCCTTTCTTCTTGCTCAAAAACTTTCGAGGGGTCCTTGTTGCCAGCTAAATAAAGTGTAAATGTCTGCGCCTAGCGTCACCAGCCCCAAAATCTAATTCAGTTTCCTGCTACTCACCTAAAAGAAACAGGCACACTTGCCAGTGCAGGTTATTCCCAAAAGGAGCCACTACCAAACATACCGATATCCTAGCTTCCATGCACAGATCAGTTCAAAGGTCACACATCCCGAGTCTCAACTTTCAGTGGCTTCTCTGCGTGTTGAAATTATGGGACAACTGCTTCATGATCCTCTTTACATTACTCTTCACAGAGCACGTGCACCACAAAGATCCGTTCCACCAAATTTTTTAAATAAAAATTTCACTGCAGTATCAAATTAGAAACCTAGTGGGTTATAAAACTAATATATTTTCACACTGACTTTCAATTCTTAGACTGATGCTTTTAATTCCAGCACCCAGGAGGCAGAGGCAGGTGGATTTCTGAGTTCAAGGCCAGCCCGGTCTACAGAATGAGTTCCAGGACTGCCAGGACACAGGGAAACATGCCTTGAAACAACTCCCACCCCACCCCCAAAATTCTTTGACTGAAATTATAGGACCAATATAATTCTCAATGATTTCAATATAAATGTCATTAGCCTCCTCCAAAGAAAAATTATTTCTCTACCTTGTTGAAGGCATTGCTACTAGGAAATATGTTCATAAACTCAGTAACTTTGATCTAACATGGAAAATTAGGACTTACTCCTATCCCTATGAATTCACTAGTTTGACTTATTTTACATGTATGAATGTTTTGCCTGATATGTGTCTATGCACCACATGCATGCCTCAGAGAGGCTAGAGGTGGGAGTCAGATCCCCTACAATCCCTGGAGTTACACAGATGGTTATGAACTGCCGTGTGGATCCTGGGAATTGAACCCAGGTCCTTTGAAGAACAGCCAGTGCTCATAATCATAGAGCCCTTTCTCCAGCCTCTAGTTTGACTTTTAATTGTAACAAACTTATTGCTATATCAAAGAAATAAATTATAATATAATTGATGTCAAAAAGATCATTGTGGACTGGAATGGCTCAGTGGGAAAGAATGGTTGCTGTACAAGTCTGAGGACCTGAGTTCACATCCCCAGCACCCATGGAAAAAGTTGGTGTGATCCTGTAACCCTGGCACTATTGGAGAGAACGCTGGTCACTGGGCTACTTCCAGGTTCAATGATTTTATCTCAAGGGAATAAGGCAGAAAGTGATAGTACAGACACCTGACTTCTCAGGTCTCCAAAACACAGAACATTACTAACCCTTTCAGTTAGTATTGTTGACACAAGTTAAATCATTGGCAAGGAAAAGATACTAAGGATGTGTTAAATGTTGGAACAAATGATGCTAAACCTGCAAAAAGGGACTTCTCACAAATGGCAACTAGAAGGAATTGAATTTTACCACAAATTAGAACAAAGTTCATTGACAGTCTACAAACCTTTGTGCTCTGTCGCTTTTAGCAACCCTTTCTATCTGTGAAGTTATTTGTGTCTTCCATCGCTCTTTCATGGTCACTAAATCTCATTTAAACCTCACCACAGTCCTGAAGGCAAGCCTGGGTGTGAGCAACGCAGGGGAGCGTGCCTTGAAGCCCATGTTTTTGCACTTACAGTGTGGTCACACTTGACTACTTGAGAGAAGAAATCAAAACCATAGAGATCTGAGGTCAGGTGAGGGCAGACATCTGCTCGAGGAAATGTGTAACCCTGGAGCCCATGCAGATAAAGGGAGTCGGGTGAGCAAGTGGCCTCATTTCTGCTCGTGTTCAAATTCACCCGATCCTGTCACCATCCAGGTCAGTCCTAGCATGGCGCATTTGGGGCAGTTTTTGTTTTTCACAAAAATAAAGATTTCGCTCAGCATTCTCCATGACTTAAAAAACAAAGTTGGCTATAGGCTAAAATACCAAACAGGTACAGCTGGAGGGAAAGATCCAGTATTACACTAGGCCCTGCTCAAAAAACATGAGAGACACAATAAGCCTGCCAAACAATACCTCAGATGAAAACCCAGCCAACCCCACCGCCACAGGGATGGCCAAGGCATCTGTTGGTTTCTACTCCGCACCAGTTCTAAAAGCAGCAGCACTTGCTGTGGCTCACAGGCATCTGGAACCACACAGTTGCAACAACTTGACATTCAATTACCCACAGACCCACAAGTTAAATGCTTCCTAATAGTATCACAGGGCAAGCTGTGGGGAAAGAGTCAGGAAAGTGTGGGGGTGAGAAGAGGAGCAAGAATACAGACAAAGGTTACTAGACCATAGATCTAAAGCATCAGCTGAGAAACTCATTACACTGGCCTTTCTAGGGAAGGTTATGGAAAAGAGTGAGCGTGTGCGTTCACAATTGTTTTTTGTTTTTGAGATTGAGTATCGTGTAGCCCAGGCTGAATTCTCTAAGATCTAGACGACAGGACGGATGATCTTGAAGTCTTCAGTCTCCTGTTCCCACTTCCCAAGTGCTGGCATCAAAGGCCTGTGCTACTATACCCTGATAAAAATGTGTATTTAATACAAACTAACAATGCACCTCCTCCAACCTATACACAGTGCACTGGCTATAGCAATGATAGGCTTCTTTTGGAAATGAAGATAACCTTGGGAGGAGTACAGAATAAAGATTAAGTTTGGGTTTTGGAGCTTCCTACTGTCCACTGGAACAGTCCTCAGTCCCCAACATGCATGGTGGAAACAATTATTCATAACACGCTATTACGTTGCAGAAACGTTGCTGTGTTATAGTTCCTGTATTTTTAAAAGCTGTGTTTCTTTGTTACATGCCAGCACCTGTAAGAGGCCAGGCAAATACGTGGAGAAATGGCCAGAAGCGCCACTACAGTCAGGCAGATCTCAAAGACTGAGGAGAAGTGTAGCGCCTCGTCAAATGGAAAGGAACATTAGAACCCCAAAGCACAGGGCGGGAGGTCTGCCTCCCGGGTACAGCACTTGCCTATTAGATCAAGCCTTGGATCCTAACCCCAGAACTAATAAAAAACCAAATTTCCAAAGAACAACAAAAAGAAAACCCCACAAAACCTCCCTTCTGATGACGCCTCTAAAAGAGCATTTGACAACGTGTATGTGGGACAGTATCAGCCACAAGGGTGCAAGAAGTCTTCCAAGATCTTCAAGTAAATTTAAATCTTCACTATGAATGAAGGAAAAGGAGAGAAACCACCCTCAGCCTCACCTCAGTGTTAGGGGAGGTGAGCTTATGAACCCTGTCTTCCACAAACGCGGTTCTACACCCTGGGAAGGCCTGAAAAGGCGTTACACAGTTTCTGTGGTGGTGAGAGGGAGTAACGTGTACTCCCCAGCAGTCTAGGAGGAGAATCCTTCCAAGTGTCCTTCAAAACCAGAGTAAGAAGCATTAGGAATAAAACTGGCAGCTGGGTGCTCCCTGTACTCGCAACACACAGAAGGCCAGAGCAGCAAGAGAGCTGCTGAGTTTGAACCCAGCCTATGATTCTTTGTTTGTTTGTTGTTTTTTCAAGACAGGGTTTCTCTGGGTAGCATTGGAGCCTGTCCTGGAACTCACTCTGTAGACAAGGCTGGCCTCAAACTCACAGAGATCTGCCTACCTTTGCCTCCCCAGTGCTGGGATTAAAGGTGTCTACCACCACCACCCAGAAAGCCTACGATTCTTAGGATTTGTCCCCAGAAAGTAAAAGAAAAAGAAATAAAAAAACCCACAAGAGCAGCACTATGGGGTTGTTGATAAAAGTGTCAAATAAGAAGAAAAGATGTGGAAAAATCTCAACATTCAAAAATTCAGATCCTAAGGGTCCATATTACTCAGCATGGCTGTCATGCTCACTTTTAATCTCCCTCAATCCCTGCCCCCTTTCATCTTTAAATATTAAGTATGAAGTAACAGAAGTTAAGGGTGGGGTAGCACAAGCCTCTAATCCCAGCATTGGGAGGCAGGGCTGAGGCAGAAGAACTACCAAGACTAGTTCAAGGCTAGTCTGGGCTATAGAGGAAGTTCCTGTCTTAAGAAAAATAAATCATTAAGGCAAAACCTTATGGCAAGCAGAACAGCTGCCATGCTTGCAAGAGACTACCACCAAACCGCCTGTGGTCTACTGAGGTCCACTCAGAGAAGGGGTGGGTCACTGCAGTGTCCCTGAGATCCCAGCTGCTCCCCGCACTTTCCATGCCTTAATTGCATGCGCACTATCAGGTCTCAAGGTGTCTGCCACGTGCAGTCTGGGAAGGCTAAATGGGAGGAGTTCCATCTACGAGGCTGAGGCTGCGGGGAAGCCATCATCCATGTCTCATGAAGACTTTCCAGTAGGGAAGCTCTTGGGTCCCCCATACTTCTGTCACCCCTTCCCCATGCTCTGTAGCAAACACAATAAACTTCCTGGCTCCCTAGAGTAAAGTCTGATGGACTGTTACTTTGGTTTGCCACTGGGACTTTATGAGGAAGGAGTAGGTGCTGTTTATGTCTCCCCAGGGATGGAATTCTCACAACAGTACAACAGTAAACACCAAAAAAAGTGGGTTAGCCTCGGTCTGCATTCTATGAGAGCTAGAGCTGAGAAAAGGCAGCTGATAGAAAACCCTTTGCTCTGCACTGAGAAAGCAGCAGAAAGAGGCTTAGCTCGCAGGGGATGTCTAACATAACAAAGCCTACTGAAAACACTGCAGCTTCCCCAACAACACTGCTGCCTGAACATGAAGTCAAACCAACACATCCTCTAAAGGACAGCTTGATAGCCCACGTTCTCAGAGAAGCTTAGTTTGAATAAACATAGTCCCAGATTTCAAGCCCTTGACTGTTCTCCAAAGGGCAGTGATAACAGTTCCAAGTCCAGCCGGAGAGTCAAGGGGCTTGGGGGTGGGGCAGAGAGTCAGGCAGAGGCCCCACCCTCACCTGTGCTCCTCACCTTCACCTGTGCTCCTCACTCATCAAGAAATGAAAGCACACAGGTGACAAATGGAGGCCAAGTGAGAAATTCCAAGGTCC
The DNA here is from genome assembly GCF_037038515.1 of Microtus pennsylvanicus. NCBI lineage: Eukaryota > Metazoa > Chordata > Mammalia > Rodentia > Cricetidae > Microtus > Microtus pennsylvanicus. The sequence continues at coordinate 98,251,337 of NC_134580.1, read as the reverse complement.
AATTAGTGAGATGGGGTGAAGGTGGAGCTTGGGGACATGATAAAGTGTGGTGGTACGGTGTTTGCCTAACCAATCAATTCTCTGGGTTTAATCCTGGCACTGCAAAAGAAAAAAAATTACTAAAGGCTGATCCAGCAGGACAACTTGGCCTAACCAGCTAAGTGAGAGGGACTCTGGAGTGAGCAGCCAAGGAGATGAGCAGTGTCTCTGGAGACACTCAGCCTGAAGAGGCCAGGATATTTTTAGACAGTGAAGGAAGAGGTGTTATGGGTTCAGGAAAGAGGACTCTCTCAGTAAGAACCATTTTAAGGGCTTGGGGCACCAGCAGGGAGATGATCACAAAACCAGAAAGTAGCGCTGTTCAAGCGCAGCACCTGTTCCCGGGGTCTCACAACACTTGATCAGCCTCAGCACCACAGTGCACCACAGCCAGGCACGGTGGCAAGTGCCCACAATTCTGGGGAGGCTGAGGCAGGAAAACAGAGCGTTGTGGGGAGGGAAGTGCTAAGCTACTGGCTGAGAGACCGCTATTCCCGGTCATCTATCCCAAGTGGAGAGAGAGTTCAGAGAGTATATATCCCACAATAAAGTCTGTTCATTCCTAGGAAGGACAGTGAGACGGAGAGCTGGCACGGGCTCATCAGATGCTATCCTGGGGAACTGTCTTAGTGAGACAACTGACTCTAAGGTCTGCCCTCACAGCAGTGAATTCTGTTAGAGCCACCCCGACAGTTTACACAGCTAGAAGTCTAGAAGACAGACAAGAATAAAAATCCACTCAAGGAAAAGAGCATGCGTCCCAAGCTGGACTGGTGTACTGTCAATAAACTTCAGTAAGGATTTGGATATGAAGCCAACAGATGTCAGGGACATAGTACTTTGGCCATAAGTACTATAACTGAGAGTGGGCTTCTCACACAACTTAATATACACACAGCTACCAAACTCCACTCCAAGAGGCTCTGATTCTGTAATATGAGAATGGGTCCTGGAACAGGGTTTACTTACTTTCTTCCTTTTTTGAGACAGGGTTTCATATAATCCAGGCTGACATCAACCTTCCATATGCTGGGATTTCAATGTGTGCTACTCTGGTTTACATGGTGCTGAGGGTGGGGCCTAGGGTTTCGTGCATGTTAAGAAAGCACTCTACCAACTGAATGCTATTTCTTAAATGTTAATAGTCTGAGGACCTGCTAACCATTCTCCCAAGCTGTCAGCCTCAAGCTAGAGCTTAGGATTGACATGTGCTTTGAAAATAAGTATGTTTCCCGCTACCAAAAAGGCAGAAAAGGCTTTTGATACTAATATCTGGGCTCAAATACTGAGGCAAAGGCTGAAATTAGACTATTGCTAGTCTTCACTCTTTCATGAAACCTACCTACACACTCTTTAGAGCAACCGCATACTAAAGGCCCAAAGCAACAGCATATAATCATACAGGAAAAGAACAAGAATAGCTGTACAATCATAAAGCTGGGCTAGAAGAAAATCTGAACAAATAATATACAACCTAGACCAGATTAACAGTGACTAAGAAAGATGTTTTTAAAACTACCACTTAGTACAGGAATCCTTTTGTGTCCCTAACTTCAATCCTGCCTGCTCAGCCTCAGTCCATTTCTGTCCCTTGTAAAAATAGAACCACCCGGGCTCCCTCTACACAAAAATCTCCAGAAACTTTAGGAAAAGAGGGGGAGAGAAAAGGATTAGCTACCAACAGCACACACATTTTATTCCTAAAGAAAACACGGCCTCAGCGGAGACGGGAGGCGGGAAGTGACAAACACCCAGGATCTGGGCTTGAAAGGTTTACAACTGAAGAGAGCGGCCAGCTCTTCAAGAGTCTGCAGACCTGGCATGGCATCGCCTACTGGTCTTCTCGAATTTACTCCACTGTAGAAAGCGCCTTCCCCGTGACAAAACTTGATAAACTCTCCTTGCTCATTTACTCTCCCTAGAGTCATTAAACCCCACCTTTACTCCTGGCTCTCTCGTCTCAGCTTTAAGCCATATTTAACCATATTTTAAATGGCTCTCTCCTAAAGAAAAAGCCCTTAAGGAGCAGTGTCCTCTCTAGTTCCTTTCAGCCATCCCATTACCCCAGGTTTTGACTTCTCGGGAGGGCACAACTCTTCCTGCTCATCTCTTATCCTCTGGCCATCCAGCTCATCTGCGCAGACATCTTTGTCTCAGCCACGTGCTACCTTCCTACCCACTGTGTAGCTCACACTGTAAGGAACAAGTTCTCTGTTGTCTTTAGCAATTGAAGACACACATAAAAGGACAACTAGAAATTAGTTTCAAAGTAGCAGAACTAATCAGAGGCGTCCCTCTGTTCTGGAAGATATGGAGACAGAGCTACAAATAAGTGGATAATTTTGTAATACAGAATGGTACGATCCAAAGCAAGAGAATCACATGTCTGAGGGCTGCCTGGGCTACTGGATAACAAGATCTTGTCTCAAAAAAAAAAAAATTAAAACAGGAATCTACCTGAGTTAGGAGCTGCACAATGCCATTCTATCCCTCCTTCCTTATCTTCAACCCGTTTTTTCTTTTTATCTTCAAGTTTTGTTTCAAGATTAGCTACCATGGTCAGGTGCAGTGGTATAATATAACTATCCCAGCACGCAGGAGGCTGAGGCAGGAGGATCTCCAATTTGAAGCCAGTCTGGGCTACATATGAAGTTCCAGGCCAGTCTGGGTCATATTGAGACCCATGTCTCATAAAACAAAACAAAACAAAACAAAATTAAGTCTCCACAAATCCATGCCATAGTTACCTTAGTTACCATGCATTAGGGAAACACACGGGCCAGGTCTTATGTGGGTCATAAAGCAAGCTTTTACAACAACCCTAAGTAGAAAGCCTTCATGGAAGAAGGTCATGTGCCAGGTACACAAAGACAGCTCATGCTCAGTCACACCATTTAAAAGGTCAGCACTGACTTCCTACTTGGAACAAGGATGTTAAATGGTGATGCCAGAGATGGTTTTCTGTCACTGTTTTCCTAGAGTGACCCTCTCTTTCCTCAGGACTCAACAGTGCAAACATCCCTTGTTCCATCAAGTCTCTCCTGATCTCCTGCCCCTGTAATTCCTTTGACAACTTAGTGCGTATTTCCAGAACAACACATTAGTGACGACAGACCTGAAGCAGCAAAGGTGCCCGTTGTGGTGGTGTATGGCGATAGGATATGCTGAGGAGGCAGAGGTAGGAGGATCAGGTGTTGGAGGGCAGCTTAGGATACATCTTTTGGGTCAGCCAGGTGACTTGGCAGGTAAAAGTGCTTGCCATGTTGACCTCCACAACAACACCATTGGCACATGTGCACCTGCTCACACATCACAGTATGATAATGATAAATAAAAGCTTTTTAAAAAGGGATGGGCAAAGAGAGCTGTACCTAAGAGTTCTCAGTTGGAGGGCTCATTCTTCTGCCTCTAGAGAATAGGCACAATTATTAATGAGGGTCCTTGAAAAAGGTCCTAACCACCACCACAAAAATGTGGCAAATTTTAATTCAATAGAATCCCTGCTAGAGGGCTGGAGAGATGACTCAGAGGTTAAGAGCGTTGCCTGCTCTTCCAAAGGTCCTGAGTTCAATTCCCAGCAACCACATGGTGGCTCACAACCATCTGTAATGAGGTCTGGTGCCCTCTTCTGGCCTGCAGGCATACACACATATATGTATACATAATAAGTAAATAAATAAATATTAAAACTACAGAGAAAAAAAAAAGAATCCCTGCTAGAATATACAGGAAAGCTGTTCACTTTACCAAAGCAATGACAGCTCTGCTAAAGGATGCAGTAAGTCCTCCAAGAACTCTGTCATGTTGTGTATTAAACTCTAAGTCTTTCCTCAACAGGGTTGATCATCTCCGAAGAGTCACAGGCAAGGCAATAAAATGCTGCTGTCTCAAAGGCCTCTGTGGGTAGCAACCCTGTACTACAAAGCTATTGTGTTTGCAGGCTGCTAATAAGACACAAAACCTAATCTAATCCTGTAGACAATGCTCAAGATTCCCTCAAGAGAGTAAATAAATGTATTCTACTGTTGTATGCCCAAAATTGTGGGGATCAGCAGCTGAATAAAGCATAAGATGGGCATGCCAGCGTCCCAGCACCAGGGACACTGTGGTTTGTAGAGTGTGAACCCAGACAGAACCATGTAACATTTGTCCAGAAAAGGATGCGGGCACACAGTAACCAGGATGAGCTGTGTATAAGCACAAACCAGTGAAGCTGTCTTTCTGGCACACACTTGGCTCCTTCACATTATATGAGAAACCAAGAAGCAAAGTTCCAGTTAAATAAATTTAGAAGAGATTAAAAAAAATACATTCAGGTCTGGAGAGATGGCTCAGTGGTTAAGAGCACTGTCTGATCTTCCAGAGGTCCTGAGTTTAATTCCCAGCAACCACATGGTGGCTCCAAACCATCTGTAATGAGATCTGCCCCTCACCCCTGGCATGAGGGTATACATGGAGGCAGAAAGTTATATACATAATAAATAAATCTAAAAAAATACATTCATTTCTTTGTGGGCGTGCGTGTGTGCATGCATGTGCGGAGGTCAGAGAACCGCTCCTAGGCGTTGGTTTACTCCTTCCATCACGTGAGCCCAAGGAGTACAAATCCGGAGATCAGGCTTGTTGACAAGTGTCCTTACCAGCTGAGCCATCTTGCCAGTCCAACCTTCTTCACCTTTTTTAGACAGGACAGGGTCTAACCATGTAGCCCTGGCTGGTCTGGAACTTGTTATATAGACCAGATTGAAGTTGCCTCTGACTCGCTAGTGCTGGGATTACAGGCATGCATCATCAAGCTTGTCATAAAATTGTTTTGGTATCTCTGATGAAGTGTTTCAGTATATTTCTTTAAGCAAGTATAGCTGGCATAACCCCAACTGTTACACTAATACATCCCCATTATTCACAGCTAGGTGATCTCACTGTCCTCTTCCAAGAAGAGAAACTGAGTCATAACATGTCAACGAGCTTCCCCAAGCACACACTTAGTTTGAACTGAGGTCCCATGCATATCTTCCCATGGTTGAGTCTCAGCATGCCGACCCACGCGCGCTGTTGTTCATCCAACTTCAAATCAGGTTGTTAGAGATAAACACGTTTGATCTTTAGAGCCAACAGAGGAATTTCATTAAAGGTGAAAAAATAAAAAGGTGCAACAGAGGGTAGAGTTGAAAAACGTGGCTCCCAGTAGGACTCACCTTGGAGCTGAGGTCTTCTCGCCGGTTTCCTGCTTTACTTCTGCGCAATTTGATGGATGGGGACCGCAGCAAGTTCTTGATGCGGCTGGTAATGGTCGACCCTTCCCCAGCCATCATAAGGAGGAGCCCCTAAGGACAGTCCCTGGCCTAGCCTTAGGACTTGTCTCAACAGTGGTACTGCCTTCTCTATCAGCAGGGCCTTCGGATATGCACTTTCACTGGCTTGAGATGGCAGAAGCAACCTTGGCATCACAGTAGGTGTCTTCTGCCTGTCAGCCGCTCTTACTCTGGGCATTGCCCTGTTCTTTCTCACGCCTCATCCCCACCCTAGCCAGCTAGATTTCTTAGGAAGGGAGGACGACCCCCTAGAGTGAAGAAATGTCAGGCCCACGCCAGCCAGAGGCGTTTAACTGAAGAATGGGATGGGTTCTACGAGGGTTTGGCGCCGGTTACAGCCCAAGTGTTCCCATGGTAACTGCGGTGTCCAAGGGAGGAGGCCGCCGAAGTCACCCGAGCGGTCCGCTGGGGGCCGGGACACCGTGCTGGCCGCCCGGGATCGTGCTGACCCGATCTGATACGGGAGCCTCCCTCCCCCACCCTGGCCTTGGGAGCTCGCTTCCAATCCCCCGACACCCACCACCCGCTCCAAAAGCCCTCAATACTCGTCAGCGCCCCCGTTCGCTCAGGCCCAGCTCACAGCGCCCTCGGGCATCGCGCTCGACGGCTTCAGCTCCGCCGCAGCAGCCGCAGCAGTAGCGGCTATGGTGGCACCAGCGGCTCAAAACGCGAACTAGAGCCTGGGCCGAGCGGCGCCGGGAGGCGGGGCCTAGGGAAGAGGGTGCGGTCTGCAGAAGATTAGTTCCTGATTGGACGATCGACGCCTGTGGGGCGGAGCCAAGAAATGAACTGTGGAAGCGGAGGTCTCGGGATTCTGCACAGTATAATTGTGGGTACCGCTCTTATAGCAAGGTCAACATAACATGGCTTTAGAATTGAGAGAACCAGGCCTTTTACGGTATTATCAGGTCTGGCCCCCCAGAGACCTTCCCAGATTCCCAAGACGATAACCACGCCCCCAGGCCTAAGGTTGGTATTTGGTAGGCCTGAGACCACCGCTGAAATTTAATTCCTAACTCGTAAAAAAAAAAAAAAAAAAAAAAAAGAAATGAAGAAAGGAAGGAAGAAAGAAAAAAGAAAAGAAAAGCTGGGATGCAGCCAAAAGAACTCCTTTCCACTCCAACTGCTGGGATTTAACACGGTTGGAACGGTTTGTGATTACAGCCAGACTAACACAATGACGCAAGTGGAGTAACTCAACTCACATATTTTAGAACTGAACAACCTGTTAATGACGGAAGCTTCAAGCCCACAACAGAGCCTTAGGTAGACTGCGAACAGAGAAAGTAAATGAATGCACCCACGATACCTTCCATCATTTCGTTAGCCACCGACAGCCTTTATCCACAGCGTTAACAGTAGTTTGCTACTCCAGATCTTTTCTTTCCAAACACCCCTAGGGCTGACACTTACCGATGTGAAACTTGCTATCGGGTTTTTTGTTTTGTTTTTCCTAGTTCGTGGAGATAGGAGAAATGTCAACACACTCATGCTTCATAGATATGTAAGTCAGTTTAATTTTAGAAGCTTTAGAACGTCCCATCTAACTACTTCAAGAAATTATCTGGGGCGGGGGGCACTGAACAGATGAGATGGGTCAGAGATTAAGAGCACTCATTTCTTTTCCAGAAGATTCAGGTTTAATTACCAACACCCTCATGGCACCTCATAACCATTCCAGGGGATTTGTCGCCCTCTCCTGGCCTCTCCTCTATAGGCACCAGTCACATGGATGCATAAACATAAGAGTAGGCAAAACACCCACCCATATATATATATATATATATATATATATATATATATATATATATATATATATATATATATATATATATATATATATATATAACTTTTTTTCCTTCTTTTCGAGACACGGTTTCTCTGTAGCTTTGGAGTCTGGCCTGGAACTAGCTCCTGTAGACCAGGCCTGCCTCTGCCTCCCGAGTGCTGGGATTAAAGGCATGCACACGGCCCCTCCATATACATAAATTTTAAAAAAAAGAATTGCCGCGGGACAGTGGTGAAGCGGGACTTTAATCCCAGCACTCCAGAGGCAGAAGCAGGCGGATCTCTGTGAGTTCTGAGCCAGCCTGGTCTACATAACCGGCTCCTAAACTACACAGAGGAACCCTGTCTCGAAAAACCAAAAGACACAAAAGAAGGAAGTAGGGAGAGACGGAGGGAGAGAGACATGGGGGGGGGGGAGAAAAGAGAGAAAGAGGCAGAAAAGAAAGAGAAATTGCTTTCTAAAAAGGATATCGCCAAAGACCTGTACCTAACAGTATACACTGATGTGTCTCCTATTCCAGGCTCTGAATTACTGGAGATGGTAGGTTTGCAAGGGGTAAGGATCCCTAATATCAGTGTTTAGCGGTAATTGAACAACCAATGTTTAAACAGGAAGATACCTGTGTTCTATACAGCTATGTATTAAAAGCAAACGTATAAATCTCGCCCGTTGATACAGGCATCAAGGATACTACCAACTGGCAATAGTAACCAGAGGCCTTAAGCCTCTAGCCTTTGAACCACACATCATAGATCTAGTGAAACTTAAAACGGGACTTCCAAATTAATTGTCTAAACTGGAAGACAGGAATGATCATGTAACTATAGAAACAACGGATTCTTTAACTCAGCACTATTAATAATTTGTGATTTGACCTGCTGTAACACTAATAAATGGCGCCACCTGGTGTTTTCATATAGTTGCTACAGAACCTGGTCTTTGCTGCACACGTTTAGGCAAATTTCTATTTACTAATAGGTATTCTCACTTCTCTTTCAATGCTAGTGAGTGGGTTTACAAAGTGTAATTGCTCATCCAAAACTACTTTAGCTACACACACACACACACACCATTACTCTCATTTGATCTGAACTGCATGGGCAAATCTAAGTGATTGCTTTCCTTGTCTAAAGATGATACTCAGTTGAAAAACAGAAAACATGAGGGATTATAACTATTGAAATTGTGTATTTTCAGGCTAAGGCTAAAAATAACTTTTAAAATTCTTCCCAATCCAAGCAAGCCGTCTAAGTATCATGCTCCTTTGAGATGCTAGTATGGCAACAGGTTGAAAGTGTTCTCTTTCATGTACGAGTGAAGAGAAGCGACTCCCTTTACAAATGTCATCCTTCTCTCCAAGATGCAGCTGACCTCCACGCGGACGTGCTGGTTGTGCATGTCCAAAGCAAATATACATGGTGTTCAAGGTCTCCAGATGTTGAGATGCTATAGTATTTAGTGATTCTTATTTATTATGTACAGTGTTCTGTCTGCATGTATGCCTGCAGATCAGAAGAGGGCACCAGATCTCATTACAGATGATTCTGAGCCACCATGTGGTTGTGAATTGAACTCAGGACCACTGGAAGAGCAACCAGTGTGCTCTTAACTGCTGAGCCATCTCTCCAGCCTGAAACTGTTATAGTAGTCTTGTTTAAAATTATTAGTTAAGATTTTAGAACTCATCCTAGGCAAATAAGATGCAGAGGTCCTAGAAAATTAACATGCTAGAGCAAATATTTGCTCATCAACCCAAATATTTATTGAGCACCTTTACATTCAAGGTACCGTGAGAAAGCTTGAGATTAATGAATGCAGTTGTAAAGAAAATAGCTTTCAAGTCAATGTTTCTAAAGCTGCTTTCCTCCTGGTGATAGTGCTATCTTATGAGCAGTCTACAATGAAAGAATATTTTGTCTCAAATTTTCACCTTGTTATGGTTTAGCCTCCTAACCCCACATCTATCACTGCTGCCTAAAACTGTGTCTCTGTAAACCAGTTTTAAATATACGAAAATTAAAGATTTTAAAATTGTGTATTAATTTTATTTCATATATATAATCACCTTCTTCATCTACAGGCAATAATTCTACCTACCTTCGCCTCACTATGTTCTCTCTGGCTAGCCTGAAACTCACTATATAGAATAGGCCAGCCTTGAACTCACCTGCCTCTCTGACCTCCCAAGTCCTGGGATTAAAGGGATGTACCAAGTCTCTTTTTAGAAGACAGGGTTTAACTACGCAGTCCTGGATGGCCTAAACTACATACAACAGACTATAAAATGGTTTTGTTGTTGTTATTTCTACATTGAGGGGTTTGCACATACCACAGTGCAAGTTCGTGGTAGAAGCTGATTTTTCTCCTTCTGGGGACTGAACTCAGATCACCAGAGTTGAATGCAAGTATCTCTACCCAACAAGCCATCTCACCAGCCCTAGCTTTAATTTTCTATGTACTAAGTCATTCATATATGTGTAAATTTGTTTGTGCAAGCAGGTCATCTGCATTTGTATGTGGAGCATGGAGACCAGAGAACCAGCTCTAGTACCATCCTCATGAATGCCACCAAACTTTTGGGACAGGGTCTCTCACTGGTCTGGAGCTCACCAATTTGGCTAGTCCAGCTGGCCAGAGAACCCCAAGGATCCCAGTACTGGGATTACACACCTGGCACTTTTACTTGGGAGGGAAGCACTTTTCCTAGTACATGTGGATGTGAGTTTTAATTAGCAAGGATACAACACGGGACTATCAAAAGATCCTTATAGCACTTTCTTCAACAATTCTATTCAATCAATTTTATTGATTCCTTGAATACCAGCAATTCTCCATGAAATGAAGGGATAAACCTGAAGTTCCTGAAAATGAGCTGCCTACACTATCCACAGCTTAATTCTGGAAGAGACAAAGATATAACTATTTTGCAGACTTGTCCAAGGCACACTGATCACACAATTTCACTATAAATAACTACTACAGTCAGGGAAAATGTATGAAACTTTGCCAAAAATAATGTATAAAGATGTGTGTGATGGCACATGTCTTCAATCCCAGCGGGCAGAGGCAGGTGAATCTCTGCGAGTTTGATACCAGCTTGATCTCCAGGCCAGTCAGGGTTGTATAGTGAGATCCTCTCAAAAAAAAAAAAAAAAAAAAAAAGGCCTACTATTTTCATCCATAATGTTGTGGGAACAAAAACCAACTGCACTTATAAAGTACACAAAGTAAACACTTCTATGAAGTTTATATAACTAAATTTGATCTGTTAATTATCTTAATAGCAATGTTTAAGACTCCCATAAGAACACTTTGTAATATTATGAAACCCCTTCACACCTTGGCTTAAGAACATCTATTAGACTATCAAGATGGCTCAGTGAGGTTAAGTCTTTGCTGTGAATGCTTGACAAGCTGAGTTTGATCCCTGGTAGGAGAGAAGCGAATCCACAAAGCTGTCCATTGATTTTCACATGTGCACCATGGCACACGTGAATACGTATTTTAAAAGAACATATACAAATTTTAAAAGAACATTATTGTCCCTAGCCACAAAGACTGTGTTGATGTCCTATTGCTCTCCCAAGGCAACGCTGAAACTAGCTTTTACTAAAAATGGTAAATATTTGTCCTAAGATTGTACATAATTTTGAAGTCCCCAATAAGACATGCTGCAAGGGCTACACCACCAAAGGTCTCCCCAAATGGCACATTTTTAAAAAGCTTTAAGGACAAGAAGCTTCTAAAAAGATCTTCCAATGGCATCCTCTCTCAAATGTATCTGAGGACATTGAATTCTCCATTCAGGCATAAACCTCCCAACACCAAGTTCTGATTTAATTAGTATAACTGGTTTATTTTGGGTTCACATGTCTTTCCTTTCAACTGCCAAGCCTGTTATTTCTAAAAAAATAATCACTTTCAAAAGCAGAAATGAAAGATATATATTTAATATATAAAAGAAAATGCTAAATCTGACATAATTATATTCTTAAAAACATTCCATTTATTTACAGGTGTATAAAAAGGCGAGTGATTGGTCTACTGAGATCATGCTTAGCTAGGATGGGAGTTTTTTTTCAGGTTCCTCCAATGTTTTCACTTAACTTCACCTTTCACAATCATACATGTAATTTTCATAGACCAGTTTCTCATAATGTAAGGTTACCCTAATGCAAAGGGTAGGAGTTTGGGGGAGATTTTGGATTTCTGTCAAGACTACAAGATTGTTCTGAAGACTAAGCCCTCCTCAAATAGCCCTGATAGCTCCTAAATCTGTCTTAAGAACAATGCATCTTGGGAGTTTGTAATACCATCTGCAGCTTTCCCTGAACACCTAGAACCAAACTTCATTTCTAACTTTCTACATCTCTCATAAATGCAACCAAGTATTTTCCAATCAAGAATAAACTCTGACCTGTTTTGCCTATTTTTTTCAAATTATAAAAAAAAGGAAAAAAAAAAGAGAAAAAAGAAACAAGTGTTAGAGCTAACATACATGGTCCTTCTTTTCCTGAGGATTATCATTCACTCCCTTGCTGCTTCTTGTCTGACTTTCTAAAGCCAGAAGGAAACACGGGAAGGAAACAGGCAATAAAACTGCTGGAAACTGCCATACCCGGGCTAAAGAACTAGGTCTCCGAGGACAGCTGGTAGCAAGGGTGACAGGTGCTGCACTCCTTGGCTAAGGCATTGGATGAAGTCAGCTGGGTAAAGGACAGAAAGGACAAAGGAGAAGCTGAGAAATACTGTTTTTACTATGTCAGGCTTTTGTAGTAAACAGGGACGGTTAAGTGCTGATGAGCTGTCCAGGAAGGCAAGCAGCACAAAACCAATGAAGAATTTACTACCACTGCATTTTGCAGTGGAAGATATTTTATCATTTCAATCTGATGATTATCAGAGTTAATCTAAAAAGGGAATCAAATATGGAAGTAATCATTCACTGGCTAGATTCATTCCAAAGTTGGTCTCACAACCTAGGTCTGAAGATACTCTGAGTGGGACTTGAGATAAAGAAGGCAAAGATGTAAAAGAAATAGAATTACCCAGGCACGGCCCAGGCACCGGAAGCACTTGTGTTAAAGTGTTTTACAACACAAGCAAATCCTGTCACTGAAGACAGAACGGGTTACATTCCAAAATATAATTATTTAAGAAAGGCAAAATGCAGCAGCTAAATCTCAGTCTATACATTTTCAGAACAGTGATTCTTGCCCCAGGAGCTTCCAAGAGACCCCTCAAATGCACCATGATTATTTACAAACTAGATAGGAAACATTTCTATACTCAATACAAATCTCTTCTAGGTTGAAAACTTCATCCCTTGAGAAATCTATGAAAACAACTATACAAAAATATAAATATCTTCATCTTTACAGGTTGTCAGTCCTTCACATTCTGACAGTTACTGAGTGAAAAAGCTCTACAGATCATTGATGCCATGGCAGCAGATAAAAATATATCTTGTGACTCAAACACTGCCTTGCGTCCCTGGTAAAGAACGACCACTGTGACTCGCCTTTCTTGTCACATCCTGTGCAGGTGACAGTGAACAAAACCTTCAAGCACCTACAGGCTGGTTCCATTTGGGAAATATCCAGCCTCACAAATTTTTATTTTGGCTATGGCCTCTGGTCTGGGGAGAAACTGCTTTTCATTTTAGCTGTTTCTGGAGTGGCAATGATTTTGGAAAGGGAACGAATGACTCTATGTCTACCTTCAAAAAACTAATAATGGGTATAAACCCCTGGCATCATGAATGGATCTTTCAATACCACAAAAGACAGCAAGGAAGTATCTCTTTTTATGTGTCTCAAAATAAGTACATTAATAGTAAAAGTTAAAAGTATATTCCTACTTTACTAGAAAGCTTAAAGTTTATAATTTTGACTGAAAGGGTAAGGGAACAGCTATTCAGGATATCAAACAGTCTGTTGAATGACAAAAACCTTTCACTTTGGTATTCTATAGTATCCATCCTACCTAGCATAATTCTTCCCTCCCCCCGTCTGTGGTGTGTGTGTGTAGGGGGGTCCTTTATAGACCAGGACAGATACAAACTTGCAATTCTCTCTCTTTAGTCTTCTAGTGGTGGAATTACAAGTGTGCACTATCATGCCCTATTGTTGAAATAATAACTAAAAATTCTCTCTAGCTCCTTTTATACAACTGTATCACAAGTCTCAGAATTTAGACCTAATAATTATCACTTACAGTTTAGTTCATAGTAATTCCAAGTCTTAAGCATTTTCTCAGGGGAAAAAAAACAGGGTACTCGATGGAGCCAGATTCTTATTATGAATTCCTTGGGCAAGAGGGATCGCACCTTCTTAGAGAAGATGGGGGACCCAGCACCACAAGTGAGGTAACATTTTTAACATGATCAGAATTTCAAACACCAGGACCAGCACCCTAACCCCCCTTTCTCCATCAATATCCACACATAATCAAAGTCAAAGATTATAGTTCCATAAGACAAACAAACAGATGCCTGCAGAGAAAGGAGGTAAAATTCAATTCCCCCTCATAGCCTGGCTTCTGTATGAGGATGAATGAGTTCATTTCCCTGAAGAACTTGATGGAATCCCAGAGCTGCCTAATTTAGCCACAATAGGTGCCAATGTAGGCATCACCTTGTTCTCTCGGCCTTCCTGGTCATTCCCTGTTAAGTTCATTTTATGTCCAACTTTGGCAGCTATAGGTGCCAAGGAAGGCATCACCTTGAGACTTTGACCATCTGTGTCACTAGGAGGATTAGCTGCTTTTAAACCCAAAGGGGCCAATTTTGGCATAGGCCTCCACAAAGTATCTGTGTTGCTGTTCTCTGGACCAGTCTTCATGTGTAGGATGGGTGGTGAGGATACACCTTCAGGCTCTGTAGGGAGACCAGAAGTACTCTTCCCTCCATCACTAGATTTCCTATGGGGAACAAGAGAATCCTTCATCTCAGAGTTGATAACAATCTTAAGGACATCTGGCTCAGAAGCTGTGTCCCCAAGTTGTTTTTCATTCTCAGAAAAGTCATCATCTTCCAAGTGCAACAGGAGGGGGCTGATGGATTCACTCTCCTCTTGGACATCAGGCAACTCTTTCAAACCCGTTCCCAAGTGTCCAACTTGGAAAGTTGATCTGTTCCCAGGAGCAAGTTTATTGATAAAAGCTCGCTGAGCATCCTCTGGGAATTCTGAATCCATAGAATCAGGCATTTCAGCCAGGCCAGAGTCATCATTTAGTTGCTGATTAAGAAAGGCAATTTCATTGAGCAGTGAAGTCAGTGTCTCATCAGTGTCATCCTCATCTTCCACGTTAGTCAGCAGCTCACTGGGATCAAGGGCTGCATCCTCAATAGCTGAAGCTACTTTCCTCAGTTCCATCTCAATGCTTGAGTCCTTGAGCTCCTTCATCTTTAATTTATGAAACTGGGGTTCCTTTGACTTCAGTCTCTCTCCTCTCAGTTCACACTCTTTCCATTTATACCGATGTCCTCTCATATCACCAGAAATCTTCTTAGGTACAAACTCCTGTGCAGCCTGCATACTGGGAACGTCAACTACATGTGGAAACCCAGGATCCTTATTTGCCAAAAACACTTGTGTTGGAGCCCGGGCCGTTCTGCCATCTCTATGGTTTCCTCTGGAAGAAATTCTATCTGTATCTGCTAGGGAGCTAGCTTCATTTCCAACAATGTCTCTCAGGTGGTCAAGTGGCTTGCCATCAGGAACTTCATGAGGGTATTTGCTGCCACCTACATCTATTAACTCTTCCTCTGCAGCCAATGATGTCACATTAACAATTCGTGGCATCATAAATAAGTCATCATTCTCTGAAAATTAAAAATAAAATTCGTTAGATTTATAGTAATGAGAATTTCTTATCTCTTCCTCTCTTTCCCAAGTCATTCTACCTAAATTCATCAGTCCACTTTTATCAGAAAGATGGATGAAATAGTAACTCAAGTAAAATCTAGGCAAGACACTAAGATATTTCATTATTAGTAATAGCTCCATTCAATTATAGAACCCAGGGCTTTGCCTATACTAGGCAAGTGTTCTATCACTAAACTACATTCCCAGCCCTAAATTTAGACAGACTTAGAATTTTCCTATGTAGTCCAGGGTGGGCCTCCAATTCACAAAAATCTTGCCCTAGTTTCCTGAGTGCTGGAATTATAGGCACAGGCCACCATCAAAAGTCCAGCCTGTCAAGCTAATTCTTGCCCCAAGGTAGAAAAACCTTTATTTTGTTAACCCAATTAACTGCTAGTTAGAAGACAAAATGGAAGTCTAGGGTCAGCATAGTGAGAGAAAAGGGAGTTCTCCAGAGTAGGCTTGGCAGCAGAGACAAGTAACTGTTGTTGTAATGGCAACAAAAACACGACAGTTTTACGAGTGATGAGAATACCCTTTCTTAAGGAGGTATGAGTGCTGGGAACCCAAGCCACCAAAGTAATACTTTAGTCTTTGCTATGAAAAGGGTGGTACTCAAAACAAGCATTGTGTTGTGATCCAGCTGCCCTCACTCCCCCTGACTGACAGCAGAACTTCCTTGTGGTCTGTAATTGACAAGGACCTTTGTGTTCTTTCTGGCCAGTGGGTCTCCACAGAAGGAGTAGAGGTATAAACGGTTGTTGGGCAAAATAAAGGTTGCTGTTCTTCCACCTGAAAAGAAGCCTCCCCCGGCACCCCTCTCCCCCGCCAGTCTTGGCTATCCAGGCTGAGCTGGCCGCAGCAAGTGGAGGTCCCACTGAGATCTGGAAAGTGGGGATACGTGAACGGGGTTACTCCAGCCGCTGGCTAAATCAAGGAGCATATTGGGGAAGGTAAAGTGTTCTAATTTTTCATCCCCCAGATATAACTCTGAGGGATATCCTCCAAAAAATAAGCAAGTATAAAAAAATGGGAGGGTGAATTGAAAGGCCTCAAAAAGTAACTGAAACTCTTAAAGCAACAAGGCACGGAAGTAACAAGGAAGACAGCCAAAGATTTTGTACAGGAGGGGGTTTAAATGTTCCAGACTGGGAACAAGCCAAGTAAGATTAAAATGAGTATGTGTTTATTCATCCCCAGAGACGCTCTGAGGGGTGCCCTCTGGCAGACTGGCCAGTAGGGAAGAAATAAAGAGGAGGCAGGAGGGTGAATTGAGGGCCTCAAAAGATAGAATGTGTAAAAATGTATGTTATTCTGTTGATTGTGTTGTCGTTTGTGTTCTGGACTGGAGAAAGACATTTGATCTGGGAACTGCTAAGAAAGGTATTTTGACTTTAAAAATACAGGCCTAAGGATTTGATGCTTTAGAAAAGAGGTTCTGCTTTTGTCTCCACAGAGGACGAGAACCTGTGGATTCATTACAAATTTATGTGGTTTGAATCACCAAGAATCCCTGAAATGTTCATGTAAAATACCACCCCAGAATGCAGCACTCCCACTCAGCAGGAAGTAGCTAGGTTGACGATGCCCAAACTCCCTAAAAGATTGTTAAAGTGGAGCCCCTTCAATGGTTCTGGAGCAGGAGCAGCCAGCCTGCTTCCCTGAGTTCTGCTCCTCTCCACGCAGCAATTTGGATCCAGAGAGAGTGCAGCTGGGGCCAGAAGGAAGCTGGAGCAGAGCTTTGCCACCACAGCTACTGCTGCCGGACTTGCTCTCTCACAGACTGTGCAGACGGCTGAGACTGTCAACCAGCTTGCTGAAAGAGTCAGCAATGCTTTGGACATATTCAATTGGGCATATTGACCTTAAACCAACAAGTGGCTCTGGTTCAGGAGCAAGTGAACTATCTTTGGACTTTTCAACAATTAATCATGTTATGTGAGTAACTCATGGCACTGTATTACATGCTTCTGCTACTGTTATGGAACTCAACTGTCATATGAGAGGGCTTTGGAATACTGCTTTTGTTAATTTACCACCCAGTTAGTGCATGCTAGATGGTTGCAGTGCTGGTCTGGCTCCTTGGCACCGTCAGTCCTGGGGATACTTGGTTTAGGTCTATGTGTCTGGGTAGCCACGGACGGGCAATACTTTGGGGGCAGGATGCTACCTAAGACAGGGAATATTAGAGGGCTATTCCCCATGACAGGCAAGGTATTATAAAATAAAACAGGGGGGGGTGTTGTTGTTGTTGTGATCCAGCCGCCCTCACTCCCTGACTGACAGCAGAATTTCCTTGGGGTCTGGAATTGACAAGGATGTTTGTGTTCTTTCTGGCCATTGGGTCTCCACAGAAGGAGTAGAGGTATAAAAGGTTGCTGGGCAAAATAAAGATTGCTGTTTTTCCACCTGAAAAGAAGCCTTCCTGTCTCAATCCCGGCACCCCCCCACCCCCCCCACCCCCCGCCAGTCTTGGTTTTCCAGGCTGCGCTGGCTGCAGCACATTGGACTGGTACCAAGGGAATACAGCCCTTCTGAGGCCAACACAAAACAATGAATGATCAATACCAAAAACATAAATATCGGCCCTGCCAACATCATCATTTTGACATCGTTTTAATTCTTCCCCTGCTAAAAATTTCACTAGAGTTCACAAAACAGTTTAAAATCCCAGGTAAAAATAAAACTTCCCATCAAGCTAGATTTCTTACCAAGGCAAATGCCAACAGACCAACTCTGGATCACTAAAGAACAGATCCAAAGGCTTCCTATCACTGAGATACCATGGATCTTTTTTTCCTAACCACAGAGGATACCACCACATACCTGACTGAGCCATAGTACTACTTGCAACTTGAGGCTTTAGATCAGCATCTAAGAGAGCAGAAGGAACAGCTACCACTGGTCCTGAGAATAAGGGGCCTTTTAGGGTAAGCAACTGTCCTTGTGGAGTCATCACCAGGTTGGCAGAGGAGTGTGAAGTGTTAGAAGTCAAGGCATTTTCTGCAAAGAAAACGAAAAATTAATAAAACAAACTTTCAATTAATGCTGGTATCCTCCAGAGAGAGGCAGCCGTAAACCCTGACTTCAAAGATGCAACGAGAGCTTAAATGAAGGTAAATACAAGCCTATTCACAGGTTTCCTGTTCTATATACTCTTATAAAAGTCATTCAAGTTTCTAGGCCATAGTTCGTGTCTTTCCATCTGTGAATTCAGGTAACTGGTCATTTAACTCTTTTCTTAAAACACTATTATTTCACTCTGTAATGTTAACATTAATTCTTATTTTAGAACCCACCTGGATCAATAGACATCAGAATTCTTTTTGTTTGTTTTTGTTTTTCGAGACAGGGTTTCTCTATAGCTTTGGAGCCTGTCCTGGAACTAGCTTTTGTAGACTAGGCTGGCCTCGAACTCACAGAGATCTGCCTGCCTCTGCCTCCCGAGTGCTGGGATTAAAGGTGTGCGCCACCACCGCCTGGCTAGAAGTCAGATTTTTCTGGTCCATATATCAAGCTATCTTAAGAGTAAACGAGAACACTCCCCCTCTAAGACATCAGCAAATAACTGTGAATCACTTCCAAAATCAAGGTAAGAAAGAAATTAAAGTCAGTTTCCTTTGCTCTTTAAGAGAGATAATAAAAAATGGACTAGTTCAAAGAAATTAAATTATTCCTTAAAAAAAAAATAGTGTCACTTTTACCTAGGCTGACATCAATTCTGAGCCTTAAACAACCTACCTGTGTTAGCTTCCCAGGTAGAGGAGACTATAGGTACATACTACCATGTCCAACTTAACTTAAACAAACAAAAAAAAGTTTTTAAAAGTTCCAATTTATTTAACCCATAGTAAATTCAAGAAAATCAAGTGTTCACATACACAAACAGCTATGTATTTACTAGAAACATGTACTGTAGACACTGCTATCAGAACTAGAACTCATACATTAGAATACTAATGTCTTAGAGTTATTATATGTAAAAAAAATTGAAATTTACAACTTAAGAGTTGTTTTTTTTTTCTTTATACTTTTGGCTTTTGTTTGTTTTTTGCTTGTTAGCAAGACAGGATTTTTCCATATAGCCCTGGCACTCATTCTGTAGACCAGGCTGGCCTTGAACTCACAGATATCTGCCTGAATGCTGGGATTAAAGGTGTGTGCCACTACCACCCAGCTATAGTTCTTTTTCTTAAAACTCATCCCAATTCAATTAATTAGGACTATAGGCAAGAGAAGACATTCAGTCCAATAAAATAAATTGATGTATACCTACATTGAGGAAAACAAAGATATCCATCCCTCTTACCTGTAGCCTGATCTCTTTTTCTGGAAAGAATCAAAGGTTTCCCCCTCCTGTTATTTATGAACATCTGTCCAAGATCTACAGATGATGTAGAAGATCCCTCCAGCTGTTTGCTGATTCTAGCAGACACACCAAACTCATCTGATCCCATCTTCTTCTTTCTTTTTTGTGCCTCTAGTGCTTGTTGTTTTGCATAAATATACTCTAGCTTCTTCAGGACCACTTCTTCTGTCTTACCTACAGATTGATAAGGAAAAATATCACTCTCTGTATGACCCCTAATTATGAGAAATAATTAGCTGAAATCTAATTGATTTAACTATATTCCCCAAAACTACAGAAGGCAAGAGTGAATACAATTTAGAAGATATAACCCACTCAAAGGTAACTGTGCTGCACACCCAGGATGCCAATCCTTAAACTAAACAGACTCTGAAAGAACCAGTGAGCATTTCTCCTTGCTAAGGCTGTTTATTATGCTCTTTCCCACATTTACAAAACTTACCTGAAAGAGATGATACCTTCCGTATTAAAATACTTCGTTTTCGACTCAGCAGATTTTTCTGTCCTATCAATTTATCTGCCTGGTCTGTTAACCCTTGAATTTCACTGAATGCCTAAAATAGAAACAGTATGTCAATGGAGCACTAACTCCTAAAAGTACAGGAAGCCTACATAATTTATTTAATCGAAGTATTTTAAGCTAGTATATTAGAGACAATTATGAATAACTACTGATGTTTCAGAAACTGGTTAATGGACCAAGTCACTGACTGTGGTACTGGAAATAGAAACTTAGGGTCCAGTACATGCTAGGCCAAGGTTTACACACCCCAGGCTCTATCACCAACCCAACATTATTTGTTAAATTGTTTTCTAGCTTATATTTTTAGGGAATGTAGATAATGATTATTTCTAAGATCATCATTGAGTGGTAAACAGGCCTTCAACTACTACAAGGAGATATAAAAATTCATTTTGTGCTCTCTCTTCCAGCCCGGCAAGATGCCCAAGGGAAAGAAGGCCAAGGGGAAGAAGATGGCCCCGGCCCCACCGTCGTGAAGAAGCAGGAGGCAAAGAAGGTGATAAATCCTTTGTTTGAGAAGAGGCCTAAGAACTTCGGCATTGGGCAGGACATCCAGCCCAAGAGAGATCTCACACGCTTCGTCAAATGGCCTCGCTACATCAGGCTGTAGCGACAGAGGGCCATCCTCTATAAGCGGCTCAAAGTTCCTCCTGCCATTAACCAGTTCACCCAGGCCCTGGACCGGCAAACAGTTACCCAGTTGCTTAAACTTGCCCACAAGTACAGGCCAGAGACCAAGCAGGAGAAGCAGGGGCTGCTGGCTCGTACTGAGAAGAAGGCTGCCGGCAAAGGGGATGTCCTAACTAAGAGACTACCTGTCCTTCGAGCAGGCATCAATACAGTCACCACTTTGGTAGAGAACAAGAAGGCTCAGCTGGTGGTGATTGCCCATGACGTAGACCCCATTGAGCTGATGGTCTTCCTGCCTGCCCTGTGTTGGAAGATAGGGGTCCCCTACTGCATCATCAAGGGAAAGGCCAGGCTGGGGTGGCTGGTTCATAGGAAGACGTGCACCACTGTTGCCTTCACACAGGTTAACTCGGAAGACAAGGGTGCTCTGGCCAAGCTGGTGGAAGCTATTAGGACCAATTACAACGACAGATATGATGAGATCCGCCTCCAACGTCCTGGGTCCTAAATCTGTGGCTCGAATTGCCAAGCTGGAAAAGGCAAAGGCCAAAGAACTCGCCACTAAACTGGGTTAAATGTACTGCTGAGTTTTCTGTACATAAATATAATTATAAAACTTCAAAAACAAACAAACAAACATTCATTTTGTGCTTAGATTTTAACCAAATTTTAAAATAATGTTTATACAATCTGTTTCATTTCAAGAGAGGAATATGAATGTTAGATATATACTTCCCCAGCTTCTACTTATTAAAAGTCATGAAACGGTATTAATTTAAATGATTTATGCTCAGAGCTAAAACTTCTGCTAACTTGACCATTTCATTTTCTTTTTAAATGACTGTTAGCTATTAAGAAATATGTTAAGAATTATGGCTGTAGTTAGTTGGTAAAGGACTTGCCTCACATGCATGAAACCCTGTGTTCAATTTCTACCCAAAAAATGGTGTGTACTAATACTCTTCTGCTATGCATTTTACACTATGACAAACTGTTCTAAATGATATGGGCAATAATATAAAGACACTCGCACACAGACTTAAGAATTTCTGACTTGATAGTGCTTTCTATATATTTTTTTGACATGGTCCCTTACAGGCTAGAGTTCACCAAGTAGGCTAAGCCGACTAGCCAGTGAGCCTGGAATCTGTTTATTTCTACCCACCCAAAGCTGACATTAAAAACATGTGCCACCACATCTAGTTTTTCTGCAGTTTTTTTTTCTATTTATTTGTCCATGTGTGTGTCTATCACACGTGTGGGTGTGCTGTCAGAAGACAGAGTGTTGGATCCCCTTTGAGTTACAAGTGGTTGAGAGATGCCCAACAACAATGCTGAGAACTGAACTGGGGTCCTCGAGTAGAACAGCAAGTGCCTTTAACCTCTGGGTCATCTTTCTAGCTCCACCCAGCATTATTTTTAAATGTAGCTTCTGGAGTTCTAGAACTCAGGTCTTCATGCTTCCAAGGTGAGCACTATGTCAACTGAACTATTCTCCCAGTGCTCGGATTCTGACTTAAAAAACTTAAAACATTTGTGGTTAGGAAGATGGGTAACAATAATAGTACTTACAAGCATGAGGGCCTAAGCTTGAATCCAGAGCACTCATGTAAAAAACTAAGCATGGCTACACAAACCTGTAACTCTTAACATCGAGATGAGGAGACAGGCAGATCCCAAAAGCTCAATGGCCACCAGGGCTAGCCACAAAGGCAAGCTTCCAGATCTATGGAGAGACCCTATCTTAAAGTAATGAAAAAGAAAATGATAAAGGCAAACACCCAACAGCTTGCTCTCATCTCTGTATACATACTCATGGGAACATGTATCCATAGACTCGTGTGCTTACACACCACACACACACAAATCTTCCCCGCTCTCCTGCCTTCAGACACAAAAGAACTTAACATTCAATGTAAAGTTATTCTCATTTAACATAAACATTTTCCCCCCTGAAGTACTTACTGCTAATTTACTGGCCCTGCTTTTGACACAGCATCACTCTGTAGCTCAGGATGACCTTACACTGAAGGCAATCTTATTGTTCAGCTTCTCCAATGCTGGCATCCTAGATATGAGCCACCAGGACCAGCCACTAGCTTCACTAAATTCTTAAGTACAAGTGACTCGTTTCTATCCCCCTAGGTGACAATGGATTTCCTTTATCATAATATCCATATGACTCTCTTAGTTGAGTGTGCATTTACATGTGTTATTTACAGAATGCTTACCCGAGTAAGAATGAGACTTTTGGAAACTTTGGAAGAATGAAGTAATCCCAATGTAATCTTCAATTTTTCAAAGAGATCCCTCATTTCACCACGCCGCCGTCGCTCATTGGCAGTATGTGTCCGACGGTAATATGCAAAGGCTTCTGTTTCTTTCTGGGGTTTATCACTCCAGCAATCATCTTTCAATTTTGGAGAAATTAAAGGAACCTGTCCAAAAACATTGTTTCCTCAGCATCTTTCACATATACTTGCCCTCTTCCTCCATCCCAAATGATACACTTCTATTTCAGATATACTTTCTGTCTGAATTGTTATAATGTCCTCTCAGTTGTTCATTTTACCAACCTATCATTCCTCCAAATCTCTTTAACAATACCAACAGTATGAATTCTAATATATATTAACATAATCATATTGCTTCCCAGTTCAAGTTTTGGTGATTCTCAAATGAGGAGGAAGCACTGGGAGTTAGGAAGGAAAGACCGGGAAAAGCTTATTTATATAATTTATCATCATTAAAATTAGTTTTCAGAACATAACAAAAAAATATCACAATCCTATGTGTGTGTGTGTGTGTGTAAATATATATATTTCCTAAGACAGAGTTCCTCTATGTAATAACCCTGACTGTTGTGGAATTCACATTGTAGACCAGGGTATTTCAAATTCACAGAGATGCCTGCCTCTGTCTCCCAAGTGCTGGGATAAAAGGCGTGTGCCACCACCAGAGAAATTAAATATTTTAGGGCGACTATAGAAATGGCTCAATGGGGGGCTGGAGAGATGGCTCAGAGGTTAAGAGCATTGCCTGCTCTTCCAAAGGTCCTGAGTTCAATTCCCAGCAACCACATGGTGGCTCAAACCATCTGCAATGGGGTCTGGTGCCCTCTTCTGGCCTGCAGGCATGCGTACAGACAAAATATTGTATACATAATAAATAAATAAATATTAAAAAAAAAAAAAGAAATGGCTCAATGGTAGGGTAGGGTGCTTGCTGTGCAAGCATGAGGACCTGAGTTGACATCTCCAGCATCCACAGAAAAGCTAGGCAGTTGAGTGTGTGCCTCTATAGGCTCACCTAGCATTGGACAAGTGGAGACAGGTAGACTTGGGGCTTACAGTCAGTCAGCTAGCCTAGCTCCAAGAGTGAATTCCAGCTTTTATGAGAGACCTTATCTCAAAAGAAAGGTGGAGGACATTGAAGAGACACTTGATATCTACCTTTGGCCTCCATATCGGGCAAGTATTGCACATACACAAAAAGAGCTTTCACAATTTGGGAAAAGAACAATTGCCATTATCTTATTTTTGTTTTTTGAGGCGGGGTTCCTCTGTGTAGCCCTGGCTGTCCTGGAACTCAACTCTGTAGACTAGGCTGCCACGAATTCAGAGATCTGCCTGCGTCTGCCTCCTGAGTGCTGAGATTAAAGGTGTGTACCACCACATAACTGTTTCCACTCTCTACTAAATAAACTTTCTATCCAGCCCTTTCTTAAAAAAAGAAAAATATTTATACTTAATTGTAGTGCTAATGGCAAGCAGATGACATACTGCATATGCGGAGATCAGAAGACAGCTTTCGGGAATCAGTTCTTTCCTTCCAACTCATCGATCCTAGGGCTAAACTCAGATCATCGGGCTTGGGGCTGAGCCATCTCACCAGCTCCTTTGGTCATTTCTAACTGTGAGAAATTCTTCAGACACATTACCCAACGCCACACTTTCTTGCCTAAATTGCTCAGGCTTTTGAGTGGCGTGGATTCTTTATCCCTGGTTCCTCCCAATCAATGTTACCACCACACATTTTTTCAGGGAGGTCTTTCTTGATTCTCAGCATACAAGGTCTCATTTGTTTTATTTATTCTATTTCAATTTTAAATTTCCTCATTTATTTATTCATTTGTTGTTTTTCGAGACAGGGCTTCTCTGGGTAGCTCTAGCTGTCCTGGAACTCGATCTATAGACCAGACTGACCTTGAAGTCAGAAAACTGCCTGCCTCTGCTTTCCAAGTGCCAGGATTTAAGGCGTGCACTACCACTGCCTGGCTTAAATTATTTTTTTGAGATTTATTTTTTTTTAATTATGGGCTTGAGTACAGGTGCCAGCAGGGGCCAGAATCATCAGATCCCCACTGAGTTGGAGTTACAAGTGGTTCCAAGCCTGACATGGGTGCTAGAACCCCAACTTAGATCCTCTGGAAACAGTACATGCTATTAACTGCTGAGCCAACTCATCAGTCCTAAAATGTATTTTTAGAAAGAAATTACCGACAATACATAAAGTTGTAAATACATGCCAAGTATATTGGATATACGCCCTTCACCTCTAGCAGGATCCTCAGGAATGACAATGTGTCACATGTTTATGTGTGGCTTCTTTTGATTCTTAAGTAATAATATAAGCTTATTTTTGCTGTTGCCAATGATTTTTGACTTTTTCCTATGCATAAAAGGATTTTGTTCACATTACTCTTGTGTATCTCAGCACTCTCTAAATACAGTTTCTAACTCTAGTTTTTCTATTCATTTTGAGCAACATACATAACACATCTTGTCCCTTTGCTTTCAAAATGCTATTAATATCTGTATCTTTCTTGCTATTCTTCCTTTTGAACATGTTTTAAAAATTGTTTTCAAGCCAGGCATGGTAGCATTCCTTTAACCCTAGCACTCGGGAGAGAGAGGAAGGACCCCTGTGAGTTCAAGGCCAGCTGGATCTAAGAAAGTTTCCAGACAGCTGGAGACACACAGAGAAGCCCTGTCTCCGGGAGGAGTGGGGTAGGGATTGATAGTAAATCTTCCATATTTTAATCTTGGGTTAAAAATGTCTTAATTTATTTATTTATTTTTTTTTGATTTTTCGAGACAGGGTTTCTCTGTAGCTTTGGAGCCTGTCCTGGAACTAGCTCTTGTAAGACCAGGCTGGCCTCAAACTCACAGAGATCTGCTTGCCTCTGCCTCCCGCGTGCTGGGATTAAAGGTGTGCGCCACCACCGCCCAGCAAAATGTCTTAATTTTTAAATCTATTATTTTACTTAATATGTACTTTTTTTTTCAAATAAACAGATCTATTTTCATAAACTATATTCATTTAACTCCTCCAAATTTATTCTATCCTCTGAGAGGAGTAGAATTAAGAAAGGAAAAGAGCAGGTAGCATAATTTTGTAGAAGGGCCAAGTTACTTTTAATAAATTAAAAGTCCTTAAAAAATAAACTAACAGGGGGCTGGAGAGATGGCTCAGTGGTTAAGAGCATTTGCCTGCTCTTCCAAAGGTCCTGAGTTCAATTCCCAGCAACCACATGGTGGCTCACAACCATCTGTAATGAGGTCTGGCGCCCTCTTCTGGCCTGCAGGCATACAAGCAGACAGAATACTGTATACTAAATAAATAAATAAATATATTAAAAAAAAATAAAAAAAAATAAACTAACAGATCTTATGTTTTAATCATAAAACAAATGTTATTACCAATTTTATTAAACAATTATGTTAAATACATTCTAAATACCTTTCGACTCTTTTCAGAAGCTTTCTCATCTGTAGAGATATGGCTATGACACCTAGATAAAGAAAGGAGTTTTAATGTTTCACTGAAATCCATTAACATCAATCTATTTCACATCTTTATGAAACTATACCATGCCAAAGTTCCTAAATTACAACCATTTTTCTCCAAGGTATACTAGATAATTTTCTCCCTACTATCCAAATAGTTACTAAGATTACAAATGACTGTTTTTCATCCACTGTTTATTTATTGGCAGGGTCTCATCATGAAGTCCTGACTGTTCTGAACTTGGTATGTGTGGATCAAGCTGGCCTTAAACTCAAAGAGATCTGTTTCTGTCTTTAAATTTAATTTCTGTTCTTTTATAGTTTTTGATCTTTGCACAGTAGTTAGTTATTCTTGGCTCTTTATTATCCCAATCTAATAACACGGCATATGTATTTACTGAATTCTTCATTGTCTCAATATAATTTTCTTCAAGCTTTACACAGCTTGACAGCTATATTACAGAAATATATACATGGTTGCAATCATTTCAGAAGTATCACTATGTAGTCCTCGCTGACCTGGAATTAGCAATGATCCTCTCACCTTAACCTTTCCAGTACAGGTATGAGCCACCAAGGCAGCCCAAAACCATTTTTAAATATAAGAATTGTCAGGCACATCAAAATCCATTTTATGAATCACAGTGAAAATATAGTATATGTGGAGCTAGAGATGGCTCAGTGGTTAAGAGCACTGGCTGCTCTCCCACAGGCCCTGAGTTCAATTCCCAGCAACCACATGGTGGCTCACAACCATCTGTAATGAGATCTGGTGCCTTCTTTTGTCTAACATGCAGACATACACGCTGGCAGAACATTGTATACATAATAAATAAATAAATAAATCTTTAAATTAAAAAAAGAGAATAGTATATAAATTGTCAGTGATTTCTTTTTAAAGATTTATAGCCTATTAAACTATATTCCCAGAAAGTTTTTATTGCTGTCACTGTTGAAAATGGTTATTTTAAAAAAGTTATTTTTAAGATTACATTTTTCTTTGTTGCTGTTTAGTAACTTGGGTTTAAAATGCAGAAGTTTCCAATTAGCTATCTGAAACACTACTGAATTTAGTAAATATAATTAAGTTTTAAGGGATTTAAACACGTTCACCTTAGGCAATAGGTAACTGAAGGAACCTGTAAAACAGCTATGGAGTAAAGATAGTCACTTGGAGACTGTCTTAGGAAACAAGATAAAGAAGCTGGATTTTCCTTCCTGTCTGTTTTCATGCCAATCCCCAATCCCTACAGAGCTTCCAACATAGTGAGATATCATACCACAGCACACTCCTGTGTCTTTTATCAGTGACATAAGTAGAATTTCATACCTGTATCTCATTTATTCATCCAGTACAATAACTAAATTTGTAATTTTAATGCTTTATTAGTAAAATATAGAACAACTAACTTGTTGAGTAATCAACTCATATTAGAAATTATGGAAAATGTGTATGCTATTTCATCTTATACTCTAAACAGAGGGCATATTGGTTCAAAGAAATTATAAACTTGTCCAAGGTTAAATACCTATAAACTTTCAAAACCAGTATTTCATTTTTTTACTTATTATTTTAAAAAGGATCTCACTGTATATCTCTGGTTGGTCTAGAACTAACTATCTAGACCAGTCTAGCCTCAAATTCAAGAGATTGCCTGCCTCAACCTCTATCTCCCAGGGACTACCATAAAAACTAGTATTTAAACACAAGTGTACCAGTCTCTAAAGCATGTTACTCATATTTACATGCTACCTGCTAGCAAAGGCCAAAGCAAGTAAATTACTTCCTTATTTCAATGGCTCATCTAAACTACCCAGGAGGAAAGAAAAATCAGAATACAAACCAATAAACCCTAGGAAAATAATGGAAGTGGGTCTTTCCCCAGGGCTTTTAAATAAAGTATTTGGTTTCATCCCAAACAATAACCCAAAGGTTTTAAGTATGACTTACTGCTGTTTGAAGGAGTATGTGTGAGTTGTTGTGGTCTTTTTGTAGGCAGTGTTAATTTCTTCTGAGAGCTCTTCTATAGTCTCAACATCCACCTGCTCATCATCCTCAATATAGTCTACATAGTTATTCTGAAATATATTATTAGAACAGTAAATAATGTATTGGGAGACACATACCTCAAATTTTCAAATGCAAGCTCCCTTAATAAACCAACTAGTTCCAAAGAAAGAATTACCTAACCTGAACTTATAACCACACACAGAGATTATGTCAGAAAGTTAACACAATTAGAGTTAACATCAACAACCATATTAAGTAATAGGTGTATATTAAACGGCTAT
The DNA here is from genome assembly GCF_037038515.1 of Microtus pennsylvanicus. Lineage (NCBI taxonomy): Eukaryota > Metazoa > Chordata > Mammalia > Rodentia > Cricetidae > Microtus > Microtus pennsylvanicus. Next base: position 98,222,723 of record NC_134580.1, on the reverse strand, counting down.
CATTAACCTTAGGCTGGAGAGTCTCTAGAAGGCTATATTTGATGTTTTGATATTATTTCTAGAGGATAGCATTCACGTGTGATGCATTAAGGCTTTGACTAAAATCTTAAGATCAAATATGCTGAACCCCTCATTCCTCCAAACCCATAAAAGCCTGTTTTAAGGGGTGCTTTACAACTAATATCTGATCAAATGCCCATAAATCAACACACATTAATATAAGACAGACATGGAAATGGGATACAACTCCATAGAGTAAGAGCTTTTAAAGAACTTCAGTTTTCAAAAGTAATCCCAAGTGTAGTTCCCTATACTAGAACAGAGGCAACTGAGTAAAACTGAGCACCTGTCCCAGAAACTCATCCAATTCTTTTATAAACTTATATGCATGATGTGAGACAGACATTTTCAAGTCCATCTTTAAAAGCAGTACTTACTACATCAGAAACTAAAAATGTATTATCTTTATATATATTTGCACTGCACTTCAGAGGCATAATTCAAAATGAGGTATCCCAATCACCTTATTAAAACTCTTACACATTTATAATTTTGGAAAAATCATCGCCAAATTAAAGGCTCCATAAGGCTAATAGACACTAAATACAAGCTATCATTATGGTGCCCACTTCAATGTAAGCATAATTTAAGCAATATATGTTAAATTTAGACAATGTATATTATAATTACTCCTACGGAACAAAACCGAACAGAATCTAAAGTTACTAATGTAGGTTTGATTTATAACACTTGAACTGAAGGATGTGTGCCTATTTCATAGATTTATGACACATGTATTTGAGGATAGCCTCAAATCAGCAATCCTCCTGCCTCTACCTCCTCACATATATGATTATGGGCCTGCACCCCACATCCATCTACTTCAGATTTTAACTGTAGGCTTTGTAAATAGTATCCAATAATCTCAATAGAAGACAAAGTAGTTATTTCCTCATACCATTCAAACAGAAGTCTAGTAGTAAGTGTCAAGAAAATTTTGACATGGTATATGCATATAAATGATACAGAATTTAGACTCTTTAGAGATCATTCACATGCTTTCTTTTAGGAATCAGTGTAAAAATTTTGTAAGATTATTAGTATATCCAAGCAAGAGCCCCTGTAAGATGAAGGCATTCTACAGGTTCTTCAAAGTTAGTTCCACTGATAGCTACAGTCCTCGCTAATTTTAAAGTTGGACTGTTTTGTTTTTGTTTATTGATGCAATTACTTAGACTAACCAAAAAAGGAGACTGTAAAAATACAGTAGATTTGTAATAGAACCTTACAAATTCCATATTCTTGGATTTACATCCCTAAAAAAGATTAGCCCACAGAAAAAGTATAAGGCAAATACACATATAAATTATCCAATTTTAGAGCTATATAAGTAAATTATTGAAGTACAGATATAACACAAGATTAAAATGTTTTAGAGGGTTGTTTTGGTTTTGTTTGTTTTGAGGGGACTGTTTCTGAGACAGGGACTCAAGGTTGGCCAAGTCAGCCTCAAATTCAAGAGACCCTACTGTCTCTGACTCAAGAGATACGGGATCACAAGAGTGTGCCACCACACTCAGCTATCTTAGTTTAAAAACACTATCTTTTTGTTGCAATTGATAAAGCAATTAGGTATTAACAAGGAAATAACAGTAGATACAGGAACTAAATATATCTCAAGACAGAGTCTGAAATATAACTGGTGCAAAGGTTCCGATCATCTGATCCTGAAGAGAGTTGACCATTAAGTTTCCGGGCTTCCTGAAGCAGCTGTCTATGATAGTGGTCAGGAAACCAGAGCCCACAGCATATTTTGTAGTTTTACTGGAATACAGCCACATTCATTCACTCTCATGTCTGTGGTTGCTTCCATACTACCACAGCAATGGAGTCATTTAATCTGTAAAGCGTAAAATATTTACCACCTGGCCCTTTTATAGGAAAAAACATAATGTCTTGCTCTATATCATGCCAGACCCTCAGTTACTTAATTCAGTTAAGAGACTCCTAAATAGAAAACCTTTCAAAAAATGAAAAGAACTTGAATTAAAACATAAAACTATAATAAAAGTCACATTGTAAAGGACAATGATCAAAGTCTAGACTATATAAATTATAGCTATAACATACTTAACACTAGAAGATACAAAGCAATTTTGGACAAGATTATATTGAAGTGCTAGGTACTTTGACATTTTTCTCCTAGAAAAAAACTTCCCTCTAAACTCCTTCTCTTCCATTTCTAAGATGCCCCCATTCATTGTTTCTTATTTTATCTGTTATCAGATGAGTGTCAACCACATCACAAACAATGTGACAGAAACTACAGGGACTTAAAAGATACAAGATGTCTTTTAAATTCACCTTGGTAAGCACTCTATACCATCTATACTCCAAAGGATCAAGCCACCTTTATAATAGCAACAAGCAAAACACGGTGTTGCCTTAAACACTAGCCATTTAATAATGATCTAAACTTAGGCAACCAAATTAATATATTAGGTATTAGTGATACTCTAGAAAAGCTACTATCTCTAATCATTTAAATCCATGAGGTTTCAGTCACAACAAAAATGGGCTCACCACCTTTTCTACATCAACCTCCTCACTCTGGTAGCCAGAAACAACATCCACAATCTCATCAATAGAATCATCGGTTTTCTCATTCTCATCTTCCTCATCCTCCTCTTCCAAATCCAAAACAGTGAAGTCAGCACTGCTTCTCCCACCCTTTGTCTCTTGCTTTGGTTTTATCTGTTCTCTTGGGAGTAGGAAATGACCCTGAAAACGTCTGCTCCCTCTTCTTCCTTTTGTAGCTCTCCTAGGAATGATAGAGAAGGCTGCAGAACTAGAAATGCTACTCCAAGAACTACCCTCAGGTTTTAAGATTACATCACTCTCAGTAGTTCCGCTTTCCCCAAGGAAATCAGAAATGTCCCGGTCAGAATTTTCTTGACATGGCTTTGTTTCTGTAAAGAACTGCATGTTTGCCTCTTTCTTAGATTCTTGTGAAATTCCAATGTACTTCTGAGTTAAGGGACCCTTCAAGTGTTTTCTCCATCTCTCTCTAAGACTGTCCTTTCCCAAAGAATCTTTACAGTCCTTCTTGGCCTCTGCCTTTGAGTTAGATTGCTGTTCCTTAACTTGGGTCCCTAATAATTCAAATTTACTTTCTTCCTTAGTGATGAATAGAAATTCATCTGGGTCCTCTGGATTGTCGGATCCTTGCTGCTGTTCCATCTTCACCCCAGCGCGTCTTTGAGGCCGTGCTTTACCGGCATGCTGGACTGTCATCATATTGACCTTTTCAGAAATGCTCTTAACTTCCAGGAGAGTCTGTTTTTCCTTTGGATTGTTCTGACTCCTGTTCCCAGATCCTTCATCACCATCTTTGTCTTCATCTGTGTGAGATCCAGTGCTAGAAGAGTGTTCATAAGTTCTGGAATCTTCTATAAGGGTTTCTTCATCCAAAAGATCACCCCCATCATCAAATGAATCATTCAAGTTATCTTCTGAGGCATTAATTCCTGAGTTTTGCTTAATTATATCAGTCTCAGTGTCTACAACTTCTTCTTTTGATGTTAGAGTTTTCTTAGTTTCCTCCTCTCTTTTGATGGAGTTTATTTCATCTTTCTGGTCTGCATTATGAGATTCCTTTTTTACCTGAAGGGAAGCAACATGCTGAAGAATGGAGCTAGAAACAGGCTTTTGTCCTGGGAGCTGCAATAAGGCAAAGCTACCTGACTGCAAAGGAATAAGACTAGCAGTTCCAACATGCTGCCCTCCAGTGCTCGGTGTTATTTTGCTTTCAGAGACTGTTTTACTTGTTAAGTTTTGAGGTTCAGGAGGAGAAATCCTCAGGGTCAGTGTACCAGCCTGAGAGACAAAATTAGATGCAGAGGAAAGCAACGAAGGTGCCTGAGTAATGACATTTACTGTCGGAGAAGACCCAACAGCCTGAATTACAGGATTCATGACAGAGAAGGCAGAGGATGAAGTAGAAGATGACGGGGTCTCAGAAGATTTGGAAGGAGCTGGTAGTCGGATTCCCACCACAGATCCTGGTAAGAAAAAAGAAAGAATTTAAATCACCACTGCTCATCTCATTGAGTTTTTTAAGGTATGATTCCCAGTTTAAGAGACTGAGAAAGAAAAAGTCTAGTATACCCAATGCACCACATGGTCAAGTGATTCAAAAACAAAACCCATCAGAAAGACCTCTAACTTAATACCTGGGTTCCGAAACACCACAGGCTGTAAACTGGGCTGGGTATTAGAGCCTCGAATCTGATGTAAAGGTAAAAGTTGAACAATCTGCCCATTGGGGTGTCTGAATAGATTCATTCCACTTGGGCTCCTAACAGGTTGTAAGACCATCCGCTGTCCTGGAAGCTGTGGGTTTTGAACTGGTCTAAGAGTAGGAGAACCCTGTTGCACTGGAATCAACAACAATCGAGGTCCAGTACGTTTCACATTATTAGGAGAGATCTGTGGAGTAGTCACTGGAATTTGAGGGGTATTTTCTGAAAAACAGAAAAATGAGAAGCTACTATCAGAATTTATCTTTCAGAATACATGGGTAAAAATATGAGATTAGATCTAATAATACTGCAAGTAATGTCTAACTTGAATCATAAAGTTAATGAAATACTGTCCCTCTGTAGTACCCTATTCAAGTTAAGAATATAATTTGTTTTGTTTTTATATCTTGACACAGGGTCTCTTTATGTAATCCTGACCATCCTGAAATTCGCTATGGAGAACAGGCTGGCCTCAAGCTCAAAAGGACACGCCTGCCTCTGCCCTAAGAGCCAATTTAAGATGTGCATCACCATACCTGGATCTTTATTATTATTATTATTATTATTATTATTATTATTATCATTTTAGAAATCACATTGCCAGTGACGGTGCATGCCTTTAATCCCAGCGTTTGGGAAGCAGAGGCAGGTGATCTCTGTGAGTTCAAATCCAGTCTGCTCTACAGAGTGAGTTCCAAGATAGCCAGGGCTACACAGAAACCCTGCCTCAAAAAATAAAAAAACAAAAACAAGACATTTCATTCAAACCATTAATAGTAACAAATGAGATTTAATGTTTAGAAGAGCAATTCAGAAATACAACATGAGAAAAGATAGTATTTTAGGATTCTGGGATAAAGAAATGGGTATAATGCTAACAGTAAGTACAAACAAAACTTATCTGTTATTGCTAAAAAATCTCAAGTTTGCTATTTTATTGTCTGTGAAAATAGCACTATGCAACTTGAACAAAAACATGGACCTGAGAGCTAGAGAGACGGAACAGAGAATGCTACTCTTGCAAACGACAGTTCAGTTCCTGGCAACCATGTTAGGAAGCTCCAAAACTGCATGTAACTCCAACTCCAGGGAATTAAAAGCCTCTCCTAGCCTCCAATGACACAAGCATAAAGGTACACATCCACCTTTTTAAAACATGCATGTAAATGGCTCATATTAAGAACACTGGCTGCTCTTCTATAGAACCCAGGTTCACATTTATGACAACTCACAACTGTCTGTATCTCCAGTCCCAGGGGAAACCAACATCCTCTTCTGACCTCCATGGGTACTGCACACATGTGGTGTATAGACACACGCAGGCAAAACACCCATACAAATAAAATAATTTTTAAAAATGCACCTGTTTGGGCATAGTGACACACATCTTTAATTTCAGGACTTCGAAGGTAGAAGCAGACAAACCTCCAGGAGTTCAAGGCCAGCCTTGTCTACACAGAAGTTCCAGAACAGCCAGGAATACACTGAAAGACCCTCTCCTATGGGAAGTGGGCATCTAATATGATTTAAGAAACATACACATTAACTTTTCAGGTAATTAGTTTAAAGTTCCAGAACAGCCAGGGATATACAGTAAGACCCTCTCCTATGGGAAGTGGGCATCTAATATGATCTAAGAAACATACACATTAACTTTTCAGGTAATTAGTTTAAAGTTCCAGAACAGCCAGGGATATACAGTAAGACCCTCTCCTATGGGAAGTGGACATCTAATATGATCTAAGAAACATACACATTAACTTTTCAGGTAATTAGTTTAAAGCCTAATATACTACTTCATTCAGACAAAGAAACCTTTACTATCCTCTGAGTATGTGATTATTCAATTAAATGTGCCAAAGAAATAGGGGGAAAAGGTGGGGGTAGAACAAATAAAAGGTCAGTTACAAAGTGTCTAAGCTGAGATTCCCTTTAAGAGCTGAGAATATATTCAATTTAGCTCTATTAATAAAAATGAAATTTCTTAATTTTACATTTCAAGTAGTATGTGAATACAGATTATTATTATTTTATGGAAAGATTCCATTTCAGTTTTAATCCTTTGATTAAATAAAATAAAAATAAACATCTTTTTTCCTGCAGTATTGAGATTTGAACCTAGAGTCACACACATGCTAGGAAAACGATGTATTGCTGACCTCTCCTTTTTGTGTGAAACAGGGCTGGAATTACAGGTATATACTTCTTTATCTAGCACTAAAGTACTAATTTGTCTTATTTTTTATTTTTGGTTTTGCTGTGAAATAATCCTTTTATATGCTGTAAAGATTTGTCACTTATATTGATTTAATAAAATGCTGACTGGCCAGTAGCCAGGCAAGAAGTATAGACAGAGCAACCAAACAAAGAATGATGGGATGAGGAAGGGTGGAGTCTAAGGAGTCGCCAAACAGACAAAGGAGTCAGACATACAAAATAGGACAAAGGTAAAAGCCACAAGATCCGGAGCAGCACATAGATAAATAGAAATGGGTTAAGTTGTAACAGCTAGTTAGTAAAAAGCCTGAGCCATTGGTTGAGCATTTTTAACTAGCTATATTAAGTCTCTGAGTCAATTATTTAGGAACTAAAAAATAGGTAGAGGACTGCAAAGTTGGCTCAGCAGACTACTCTTGCAGAGGATCTGGGTTCAATTCCTAGAACTCACATAACTTGTTATCAACTATAACTCTGGTCCCAAAGTATTCAAAGCCTCTTCTGATCTTTTCAGGCACCAGGCACACATGTGGTACACATAGATACATACACACATGAACACACACACACATACATACATGAAGGCAAAACACAATACATATAATTAGTCTTAAAAAACAATTTAAATAATCGATATAAACAGCAACATTAATGTCCTCTATACTATCATTTACTTAACTAGGAAAAAATATCAGTAAGATAGAATTGCTGCTGAGCTGTTTCTCCTATACTCTTTCCTCACATTAGTACTATTAATACTTGTGTGTGTTTATGGTATGCATGCGCATATGTATGCAAAGGTCAGAGGATAACTTTGTGGAGTTGGCTCTCTCTTTCCACTTTTATATGGGGTTCCAACAAATGAACTCAGATTGCCAAGGTTGGACAACAAATGCAACCCACTAAGCCGTTTCCCTAGCCTCCCTACATTAATTCTTTGAGAGGACTCAAAAGAATTTATTTACATATTTTTAGCTAGTTGTAGGGGCTGGAGAGACAGCTTAGCACTTGTTGCATAAGACCTACATTCAGAGGACCCCACAACCTCTTCTATAGGCACTTCATGCATATGGTCCACTGACATACAAGGATACATAAAATAAACATACAAATAAAAATTTATTTAAAAACAATTACAGTAGATAAGTATACCATTTTAAATTCATGTAACCTAAGCCAACTTAAATTTGGGGCTGGTGAGATGGCTCAGTGGTTAAGAGCACCACTGGCTTTTCTTCTAAAGAACCCAAGTTCAGTTCTGCATACCTACAAGGTGGTTCACAACAGTCTGTAAGCGGCACACACCCTTAATCCCAGCACTTGGGAGGCAGAGGCAGCCTGAGCTCTGATTTCAAGGCCAGCCTGGACTACAGAGAAAATTCCAGGATAATCAGGGCTACACAGAGAAACCCTGCGTTAAAAAAAAGCAACAGGCAGACAGACAGACAGACATAAAATAAAGCAGACTGTAACAACTACTCCATACCTGGTCTCTGGCTCACTGGTGGGTTTCCATTAATTCCTGAGAGTATAATAGGTACAGAACTCAGTGATGAAGTTGGTGTGGTCACCATGGAGGAAGATGCAGCTGTGGTTACCATGACTATGGAGGTGGAGGCAGTGGAAGCAACAGGAAGAGTTATAGTTGGAGATGCTGCCAATGATTTAGGAAATGCAACTGAAGCCACAGGGCTAGTAGTAATCCCAGTAGTTTTTATAAGGTTCACAGTGGCTGTAGACTGGGTAGATGTTACAGGGGTAGTGTTGTTTGTTTCAGAGATCTCAACAACCCCAGGAACAGAGGCAACAGAACAAGTAGCTTCTTTAGCTCCCGCATCAGAAATAGCAGTCATAGATGTCACAGCAGGAACATTTTCTAAAAGCATTTGAGAAGTAGTGACAGCAGCAGTCACAGTGCTGCACACCTGAACTGGCTCAGAAGAAACCACAGGTGTGACAACCATTACTGGAGAAGGCCTGATACTGAACTTCTGTGGCCCTGTCAGGGGTTGGGGTGTGCGAACTCCAGGTATCTTCTGCTGCAGGGCTCCAACTTTGCTCATCACAAACTGTGTGAACACACCGCCAGGAGAGGGCCGAGCCGCTGCAAATAAAAATTTCCAGGTCAAAAATGTTCACTTCTCTTACTGTGCCCCCTCTTACTAAATAGCTGTGATTATTAATATTAGTTGCACCCACTGGGTCCTTTTCTTTTTAATTTTTTGGCTTCTCAAGGCAGGGTTTCTCTGTAGCTTTGAAGCCTGTCCTCGGACTCTCTGTAGACCAGGCCGGCCTCAAATTCAGATTCTCCTGTCTCTGCCTCCTGAGTGCTATGATTAAAAGCATGCTCCATCACTGCTCAACAACTATGCTTACCAATATTAGTTGGGCCCATTGGGCCACTTTCTTAATCCACCTACATGAGCCAATTTCTACCCACAAAAATCAAACACTTTCCTCAACCCAAAGCAAAGCTTTATAATTCTGATAAAAAAATAAATAAAACTGAGTGTTCTGACTAAACTTTTTCAGGCTACAAAATATATCTAAATTATTAGGACATTAGAGAGAGAGAGAGAAAGAGAGAGCTGGGTACAGTGGCACATGCATTTAATCCCAGCACTAGGGAAGCAGAGGCAGGTGGATCTCTGTGACTTTAAGGCCAGCCTGGTTTACAATAGTTACTTCCAGGGCAGCAAGGGCTACATAGAGAACCAGTCTCAAAATACACAAATTAAAAAAGTGCAGTCACTAACATTATGACCTAAAACATATGGAAAAAGAAAGGACAAGATTCCCATCACATACCCTTACTTCCCCATTTAAAATGTGTTTCTACCATTTCCTCCTTCAGCAGCTTCACCTCTACGGCTGTCCTTTTATGATAGTTAAGCACTACGTATTTCTAGAATATAAACACATTTCTCAAAAGAGAAGAGTAGTATTATCTTTTATTATTCTTTTAAATTCTAATTAAAGCTGTACTACAGAGAGGCAAAAGTGGGTTCTTTTTAAAGCATTAACTCCCCATCCTCCAGCCTTCAGCCAGATAGTTCAACGTCCTGTTAGAAGAATAAAAATAAAGACTTTACTTTTAAAGACTTTACTTAACATTCCTAAAGATAACTGAAACAACAAAAGAGGAATTCCATAAACCAACTGTAGAGCTTTCAACTAAAACAAATCTTTCAAGAAGGCAATTAATTTAGTACAAACCATAGCACTAAAATGTTAGGCAAAGATTTCATATACAAGACAGGAACACTACATTATTTTGAAAATTATGATTTATAAGAGCCCTTTATTTTTAGCCTATACTAACTCATTCCACTAGCTCTTGCTAGTTTCTTAGATTTTTCAAGTACAAGGACTATGCATATGGTTGGTATTACAAAACATCAACCCTCATAGGAAGAAAGAAAATATTTAAAAGCAAAGTCCTAAGTCTTTTCTATATTAATATAAAGTCTCAAAGTCTTTAACTTTAAAAGTGGAGTTCAAGTTATCAAATAACATAAACCATTAGAATTATTTTAAAAAATATTTAAGCAAGGGCATTAATAACAATGCCCAATTCTGTATTTCTCTACTTTTAAAATATTCATATTGTAATTATTGGCCAACACTAAATTACAGGCCTTTTCAAACCACTTACCAATTGGCCTTTTTGCTGGAACAAATGCCTTCGGATTCTTCCCAGAGCGATTTGTTGTTGGGCCAGAGGATGCCATTTTGGAATTGGATGTTGAAGGCAACAGGGTGCGTGGTTTCCTGGATGCAGCCACCTTGGCATTGGATGCTACCTTGGAGATGACAGTACTGAGGGTTGAGAGGTCCAGGACTGAGGGTCGCAACCTGCCTGTGATATAAGCAGCTAGCCTATTGGCTGGATGCAATGCCCCCATCTGTCCCAATAGCAACTTAGCCTGCGGGTAACTCTTACCATTAACCTGAAACAAGTGGCAAAGAGAAATTCTGTAAAGATAAAATTCTCTTGCTAATAACTCCTCTCCCTTGACAGGGGTTTCATTTTTATAAGGTGTTTTAAAGTCTATGTTTCAGATGTAAAAAGGGAAAGAAGTGAAGCTTTTCTATTCAGGATAATCCGAGTAATTAATTAGATAGTTATCATCTGATACCTGAACTAGGCTCAGCTTCATTTATAGTTTGGAAATAGAGAATCTTAGAAACTAAATGAGCTTTTACATTATAGGTATGTAAAAGACATAACTGTCCAACAATTCATCTGTTTTACTTTAATAAGCAATTGTGGTTATTAATGAATCATAAGCAAAAAGCATAACTGTGAACCACAGAATCTCTCTAAGACCAGAGGCATAATAAGCCCTCAAGACAAGGGTCTTCTCAAGTATCCTTCATCTTAAAAAAATACAATCTACTTTTGAAGTTATAGGACACTCAATGCTATAACCTAAGCTACTAAGTCACCCCAATTTTAGTTGTTGTTTTCCCCTTAAGATCTTATTTATTTTCATGTTATTTATATCAATATTTGTCTGTGTACCAGGTATATGCCTGGTGTCACAGAAGTCAGAAGAGGATGTCAGATCCCCTGGGACTGGAGTTACAGACCATTGTGAGCCACCATCTAAATGCTGGGAATTGAAGAAGGGTCCTCTAAAGGAACAGCTAATGTTTACAACGACAAAACTGTATTTTCTAGCCCCGGTTTTTTTTTGGTTTTCAAAGGGGTAACTCTAGAGATACTGTCTTCATAATGTATATAGAACACGCTCAAAACAAAATGTTGGTATAAACGTAATTCTAAATGTAGTCATTAAGTGGTGAGAATAAAGAGAGCTAACAAATGAAGTATATATTTCTTGTGATGCGTGAGTCGATGACTGCCCATTTTAGGCAACAATGTAGAAAAAAACTGTGTGTGTGTGTGTGTGTGTGTGTGTGTGTGTGTGTGTGTGTGTGTGAGAGAGAGAGAGAGAGAGACAGACAGAGACAGAGAGAGACAGAGAGAAAGAGAAAGAGATCGAGCGAGCATGCATATGTCCAGGTGTGCATTTAGAGAAAATACAGAAGCCTCTCATGTTTCTTATGCTTTCTAGCTCATACTACTAGGTAACATCTAGAGAACATAACCTTTTCTGTCTCCATCATCGTTTAAAAGTAAATGGAGTAAGTCATCTACTCTTCAAATTAATAGGGAAATAGTAAAGAATCTATAGCAACCCACTACATAAGACAAAATTACTCTTTGCTACTTAATTACGATTATTCTCCGCAAGATCAGCAATCCCAATCCCTCAAATCTGATATCAAGAAGGGAGATTTTTTTTCCATCTAAAAGTAAGCCATACTAGCTTTTAGCTATACAGAAAATCTCACACATACGTAAGGATCATAGATAGTTTTACAATAATAGAAATGTACTTGCATTCTGGCTACAACCCATCACATGAGGTCAGTTGTGGAATTTTCTATTTGCTGATGACCAAAAAGACTTAAAGTTTGGATAATTTCAAATTTCAGGTATGAGGATTAAGACTGCTCAACTTGTAATACACACTGACTCATCATCCAGTTATAGAGTAACTTTCTTTTCTTTGGTTTTTTGTGAGATGGTTTCTCTGTGTAGCCCTGGCTGGCCTTGAACTCAGAGATCCAACTGCCTCTGCCACCTGAGTGCTGGGATTAGAGGTGTGTGTTATCATGCCTGGTGTATGGCTCACATGTAATTCAGAACTTCTCCCTCCTAAGAATTTTCTGCAAGCCAACTAACTTCCTAATTTACAAACAGTAAGGAGGTATTTTTTTTAATCCTCTAATAGTTCTACACAAAAAATTCCAAATAAAAAGGGGAAAAACTACAGCTCATTAAAAAAAACTGTATGTGTGAATAACATCTTACTAAATTAAATTTTTCCTATGATACTAATGTAACTTGGTGGTAGAGTTCAAATCTGCGTAGGTTCAATCAATACTATTGTAAAACGACAAAAAAAAATAGCTCCCCTCCCTGTTAACTACAAATTTATACTACCTTTAATGGTTTGGTTTTTTGTTGTTGTTGTTGTTGTTGTTTGTTTGGATTTTTCAAGACAGGGTTTCTCTGTTGTAGCCCTGGCTGTCTTGGAACGCACTCTGTAAGACAGGCTGGCCTCAAACTCACAGAGACCCACCCGCCTCTGTCTCCTGAGTGCTACTAGCCTGGTTTATACTATCTAAAAGTCAACTTCTTATCTCTACTATTACTAGTAGTCTATATATTTGTTTTGGAAATTTTATGCCAATAGATATTCTAAGACTCAAACTAAATGCCTATTATGCTTAGTTATCAAAGGATCATTAGAACCCAAGCTTATGAAAAGAAACTTTCTAGAATGAAATAAAGATAACCATACAATAATGTGAGGGTCCATACTTCTGTTTATATAACAGCAGTTCACCTTATCTAACCTACACTTATCACAATAAATAATGTTTTATTATCCAGTTCCCAGAAAATTTGAAGAAATATGACCTAAAGTTAATAAAGGGCTTTGGGGATATATATATACATCTTGATATATATATATATATATATATATCAAGATGTTACCTAAGTATAAAAAGTATACCCAGACTAAAGATAATTCTCACCTGGATAAGCCCAGATGTAGTTGAACTGTGTTTACGTTTATAGGCCACAAGCTTCCCTGAAGGAGAAAGCCCTGCATAAAAAGGCAGACCTTTGCCTCCATGTAATCTCTCCCTCACTGAATCCAGGGCATCTGTCTGCACAGAAGAGATATCATCCATTTTCCCAGGGGACAATGGACCATCAGGAGTCTCTGATCCAGATTTCTCAGCCATATCATCTTGGTCTTGACTTGATGGCATAGAGATTTTCACACGAGAAGAATAAACAGGAGGGCTCTTCTCGCCCCGACATTTCCGCTGAGAAGCCAACTCAATGATGAAGCTGCCCACCTTAAGTGACTGTGGCATGTTGCTATTGATGTGCTGAGATAAGATACTTAAGATCTTGTTACGATCTTCTTCCCAATTGCAGTCTGAGATGATCTCTATCAGTTTGGTAGGACCACCAGGTGACCTCTGATGTACATAAGAGGTAGAAGAGGATTCTCCTTCATTGCAGGGGGATTTCCAGCTCTTTTCTATTTAAGAAATAAATAGAAAGACCCTCTATAGCACAGCCATTCTGTACTTAACTTTAATATATTGACTGATTGAGGGGGGAGAAGCAGGGTTTCTGTATAGCAGCCCTGGCTGTCCTGGAATTCACTCTATAGACCAGACTAGCCTCAAACTCAAGAAAGACCCACCTGCCTCTCTCCCAAGTGCAGGAACTAAAGACATACTAATAAACTTTGAAAGAAATTCAAGTTTCCCACTCTTCCATTTCCTAATACTTTCAAGGGCAAACTAGTATGTAAATTTGACATTCTGGAGTTTTTAAGGAGAAAAAAAAAAGATCTCACAAAACTAAATAGACAGTTGTATTTTCTATCCCAAAGACTACATTCACCCATAAAAAGGAAATATCCTTGGCACTGCTCTAGAAGGCCAAAAATATAAAAGTTTTACTTTGCGGAGTGTGACCTATAGCAAAGGTAAAGTTGACTTGATAGAGGTTATTATACTGATATCCAAATAGGCCAAACACAAATACTTGGTAAGCCTGCTTTGAAATATGTGAAGGCAGGAATCAACATTAATTGTAAAATGTAGTGTTTTTGTTTCTAAAAATAAAACTAAGAGGCTGGTGAGATGGCACCTGTGGCTAAGCCTGGTGACCTGAGTTCAATCCCTGGGGAACTGGAAAGAACCTACTCCTGCAAGTTGTCCTCTGATTTGCGTCATGGCAAGCAACCCTCTCACACACATAAAATAAACAAGTGCAATTTTTAAAAAGCCTTTTAAGGAACATTCTACCACTAGTTTCTACTACAAATGCCGCAATATCTCTAGATATATGGTTTCCCCATGTCTACAATGTATACCAATGACTCAGCTTCCCAATGTATCCCTAACCATGGTGACATGTTGACAAAATATAGATTTCATAAGCACCAGATTTCTACAGTAGAACTTCTCAATGTGCTAGAATTATGTCAAGAATACAGGCTCCAGCTCCATCATCCCCAGAGAGCACATAGTCTCAAGCAGGTTTCCTCTACCCAAGCAGTTTCCTCTACTTTCTTAAATGTTGAATCAAAGTATTTTATTTAATGATACTATGTCATTATAGGAAGAATGCTGCTGCATAGGTGTTGCATAACCAAAATCAAACAGTTAAATTCCCTATTTGTTTATACAATCTCTTCAAAGAAATTCTAGCAGTAGAGATTTCTAGATCATCAGAGACAGTTGTTCTTCCATTCTCCCTTTTACATATCCCCAGTGGTGGTTGGAAGACCTAAGGAAAATTTTAATAGTGAATGATGCCTATATCCTTGAGGTTTGAAAAGACAATAAATTTTTCACTGACATTCTTACAAGTCTGCTGAAATAATAAAATATCTAATCAACACAAGCAGACCTTTTAGGGATATTAAGCACAACAATGGGGAAAGAGTTCTGCTTGTTATCTCTTAGCAGAAGTTAGAAAAAGCACAGTGACATATTCTGGATTGCTGGTTTAAGAATTTCTGCCATTAAATAATTCAGAATTACACAATAATTAGTATCAATTGTTAATATCTAGTTTTTATTCTGACCTTGTGATTTATCAGAATCATCCTCCAAGTCACAAATGAGTTGCTTTAAGGTATGTTCAGAATCAGGTCCCTAAAGAAAAAAAAATACAGAAATACTTTAATTAAAAATGTATTTATTATCTACAGTGAAGACATAAATCAGTAGAAAAATCTACAACTTCATATCTGCCCAGTTACATTACTATCATATTATATAATCCTGGGCAGAAAGAAAAGAAAGAAGGAAGGAAGGAAAAGAAGAGAAATAAAATGTAGCCTCATTCTCCAAGTTCTTACTAATGATTGAGTCACTTAAGAAATAATTTACATTATATGTTATCATATACTCTAAGGAAAGAATACTGAATATTTAACAGAACAAGCTTCATTTAGAAAACTAAATCGCACTAATAGGTAAGTATTTTGATTTAAAATCAAAGTGTTTATTTTAATTGCTAAAGGATTTTAGCAAATAACACCAAGACACTAAGAGATTAAACAGGCAAGAGACATAGGCTTATTTACACTTCACAGACAAACACAAAGATTATGATGATCACAATAAAAATTCTAATAGCAATAGGCAACTGGAAATGTAAAGGTTATTATGAACCAAGCAACTCACCTTTGTAATATGACTCTCAGGACTAGAATAACATGAGCTCTGCTGCTGAAATAATAAAGATGGGGACAGGGGAGGAGATGGTTGTCTCTGTCCCTCTTTCTTTCGTTCATATATTCGAACTCGGGCACAAGTCATCATACTTTCAAAGTACAAATAGACTGGGTCTTTGTCCTCTTCTCGTATCTGTAAGTTTCAAGTAACAAAACACACTATTATAATGATGGGGAAAGAAACTTATCCTAGAATCCAAAAGAAGAGTTTAATCTTTGTTTCCATTACAGAAGTTGATTTTTGGGGGTCTGCCTTCCTTCCTTCCTTCCTTCCTTTCTTCCTTCCTTCCTTCCTCTATGCAGCCCTTGTTATGCTGGAACTACTTCTATGGCCCAAGCTATGTCTTTCAAACTCAAGAAATCCACCTGTCCCTCTCTCCCTACAGCCTCTAACTCCAGTTGCACAAGAACCTACATCTGGGTTCTAAGAGCACACATACATATATGGCAAATACACATATACAAAAATAAAAAATAAATTATCTATGAGCTTGAAAACTTGGCTATCTTCAATTATTACTAGCCACTTCCACTTTTATCACAACAAATAAACTAATGAAGCCAGAGAAGAGCCCTACAGACCAATTACATCAATCTTCACTAAATATGAACAAAAACTCAGCTTGAAATCTATCACCTTTACAAATGGCTTGTGAAACTTACAATAAGAAACAAACCACAACTCCAGCCTTACCACAGGATTGGGTTTGGGAGTATATGCTCGTGCTGGTTTAATTCCAGTGGGAAGCTTGCCCTTCGTGGTAGTAGAAGTTATGTCCGGCTGAGGTGACACCAATGGTTTCACAGGATCGATGACAGAAGGTGTTGGGATATAAACAGGCTCTGGATCTACTTCTCCTTCTACTTTCACCCACAGTGGGTAATGTCGAACAGGCTGTTCAGGTTCTGCTTCACATACGGCTTAATAGAAGAGGAGTACATGATTTTTATGTGCTTCCCTCACAAAGTACAGTAACTTATAACAAACAGATGTTCCTTGAAGACCTCTAATTGTCTTCATATACATTATTTTATTCAGCTCCAAACAAGAGAAAAGCTAAGAATAAAACAAAATGTGTGTGAATGCATACATATATCCTAGGCATCTTTTGTTAAATGTATCATGTCTCATCTCTTTAGCTGTTATTTTAAAAGTGGACGTGGGGATACACCTGTGTGAAACAGAGCACATGTAGAAGTCAGAGGAAAACTTTTGTAAGTAGATTCTCTCTTTCCATTATGTGAATTCCAGGGATCAAACTCAGGTCATCAGGCTTGGGGGAGCAAATGTCTTTACTGCCTAAATAATCACATCAACCTTTGGATGTTATTTTAAATGGTAATTTTTATTTCAACTTCCAACTGTCTCTTGTTTATACATTACATACTAATGATATATGCTGTGGTCTCACTAAATTAATTCATGCTTCTAGCAGCTTAGGATTTTTCTGTGGAAAATGTTCAATTTAATTCTTCCTTTCCAATCTGGATTCCTTTATTTTTCATACCTTAATATACTAGATAGGACCGTCAGTGTGTAGTTTTTCTGGGATTGGTTTGTTTTTGAGATGTAGTCAGGTTGGTCCAAATCCTGGATTGAGTAATACTCTTTACATCAGACTCCCAAACGCTGAGACTATAGGCCATGGCAATGCACTTGAGTCAATGCAATGTTGTTTAGGAGTGATTGAAAGCACACAAATTCTTCCTCATTCTGTCTTTGGGGGAAGAGGAGCAGTAGCTCAGTCCTTCATGATTAACACATTGTAAAGTGTTTCACAGAGCTCATTATCAGACAGATTTTGGCAATTGGTTACTTTGGGTTTGTTTTGTTTTTGTATTTTCAAGACAGGGCATCACTATGTATTTCTGGATATCCTGGAACTCACTAGGTAGATCAGACTAGCCTCAAATTCATAGAGATCCACATACCCATGCCTCCCAAGTGCTGGGCCACGACGCCAGGCTGGATTTGCTAATTCTTTAAAAACAGTCATTGAGAAGATTATATGGCTTCTTAAAAGGTCTATCTCGTCATAGAAAACTGTTAAATTCATTTTCTTTCATTTCTTCTTCTTGTTTTTTTGCTTCAAACAGAGTCTAACTATGTAGCCTGGGCATATATATGACCTATGTAGGTCTGGCTGGCCTCAAACTCATAGAGATCTACTTGTCTGTGCTTCCTAAAAGCCAGGGCTAATGATATGTACTGCCATTCCTGACTGTTGATTTGATTTTCAATTATTAAACTAAGTTCAGGTTCCTGGGATGTAATCTTGTACTCTACTTAGTCATGATGCATTATCCTTTAAATACATAGATTTGTTCTGCTAAATTGTGTTTGGAATTTTAAAATCTATGCTCATCAGAAATATTAGTGTACAGTTTTCTCATAAGGTCACTGTAAGTATAGCCTCCTAAAAAGAGACAATTTTATGGGATAGTTTTATACATTAATGTTATTTATTCCCTATGTATGTTACAGAATTTAAGAGTGAAGTCATTGCCGGGCAGTAGTGGCACATGCCTTTAATCCCTGCACTGGGGAAGCAGAGGCAGGTGGATCTTTGTGAGTTCAAGGCCAGCCTGGTCTAGAACATGCTCCAAAACCACAAAGAAACTCTGTCTCAAAAAACAAAAACAAAAAAGTAAAGTCATGTGAAGCTAGTGATTACCATAGATGTTTTTACTATCAGTATAATTCTTTAACACAATAAAATATTTTTCTGCAACAGGGTCTCACTATGTAATCCATACTGGCCTTGAACTCTAAATATTCAACATTAGCCTACTAAGTGCCAGGATTACTAGCATACACAACCATTCCCAGCAGTTCCTCTACTTCTATGAGTTTCACGTCTCCCAAAGAATTTGTCTGTTGTCATCTGAATTGTCCTATTGGCACAGAATTGTTCATAACATTAATCTGTTGCCATTCTTTTGAAGTCTATAGTCTAGTCACCTGGGTTCCTAATACTTTTTTCCCTAATCAGAAAGGTTATATTTAGGACCAATTATTTTAATCTTCACAACAGATTGTTAGTTATGTCTTCTATCGCCAACAACATTTTAAGAGGGCTTAGGTAACAGGAATGCCAAATTTTTGGGCTGGGGAGATGGCTCAGCGATTAAGAGCACTATCTGTTCTTCCAGAAAATCCTGATTCAATTCCCAACACCTACATGGCTCCTCACAACTGTCTGTAACTCCAGCTCCAGAAGATTTAACACCTTCACACAGATAAAAATGCCAATGCATATAAAACAAAAATAAATCATTAGAAAAAATAGAATGCCAGGTTTTATCCTATTATGTTTGATATTTCTCACAGCAAATAGTCACACTGTCTTTACACAACTAGCCATACTTTTTTGACAAATCAAAGGCTAAACAGGTGACAGAGTGAAAGTCAAAAGGGAATATTAGCAGGTAAAATTAAAAGTTCAAGAAACCGTCATGTGGTAGTGGCATACACCTCTAATTTCAGCACCAAGGAGGCCAGCCTGGTCTACAGAGTGAGTTCCAGGACAGTCAGGACTACACAGAGAAATCCTGTCTTGAAAAACAATCAATCAATCAAACAAACAAACAAAAAACCTGAGGAAACCATACTTTAGAAATCATACCAGAAAAAACACGGAGTTTTACAAGTCAGAAAAACTATATAATCTTGGATAAGTTAAACTGAGACTAAATATCAATCAAGTCATTTGCAAAATAGAGAATAAAGCTTCCTCAGCGTAAGACTGCAAAATGTATATGGTATCCTTACAAGGTATCTGATAATGTTTTCCTCCTTCACACCAATAGATTAATGGGTTTTAAACAATATAAATCCTTTAAGTCATCACAATTACAAAAAAAAAGCCTCATAAAGGTCTAGATTTCATGCCATGAGAATATAAAGTTTTAATTTATATTCTAGTTATACAATATAAACTTGAAAAAAATTAAAATCCTGTAAAGAAACATGCAAAGGAAAAACATGTCTTCCATCAGAGATCCACTGTCCCTACTGATAACTAATTTTGTTTGTTTTGCTTTTTGGAACAGTTTCTCTCTATAGCCCTAGCTATCCTGGAACTTACACTGTACACCAGGTTGACCTTGAACTCAGCTCCAATAACTAATTTTAATCATTTGTAATTTTAGTGGTTATTGTCATGATTTAGTGGAAGCTAATTAAGCACTGGAATGGAAGGAGGTGGGTACCTTACCCTTCTTCCACTTCTGCCTTGTCAGCTCTAACAACCATTGGGTTTATGTTACTGATTCCTGCTCTATATCATGTCTGAGTCATTGCTGGTTTGTGTATAAGTCTCTCTACTCTAAAAACCACAGAACCTATCAATTCATTTCCAAAATCATGCTTAAGTGATTAATCCTTATAGAATATATACAAACCACTTTTTAGAGAGAAATTTAATTGTGTATCACTAACTTTATTTCGATTGTTCAGATGGAGACTCATTACTTTTACTAATTGCTCAAATTTTTACCAAAGCATTTACAGTTACTCTTATTTCCTTGTATTGAAAATTTTGCCTTCCTGGAATTCTTGGTTTGCACTGATGTGGCATACATAAACATATCACCCAGGTTCACAAACATGATTGGCCTATAAAGAAAATAAATCTAGTGCCTTTTAACTTTCTTTTTTTTTATATGCAAGTAGAAGCTGTAATCAAGACTGACTCTTTTTTTAATATTTATTTATTTATTATGTATACAATATTCTGTCTGTGTGTATGCCTGCAGGCCAGAAGAGGGCACCAGACCTCATTACAGATGGTTGTGAGCCACCACGTGGTTGCTGGGAATTGAACTCAGGACTTTTGGAGAGCAGGCAATGCTCTTAACCGCTGAGCCATCTCTCCAGCCCCTAACTTTCTTATCTATAACTTGCAATTTTCTCTATTTTAAAGACATTGTTTTCTAGTCTAGCAATGTAGCTAATATCCAATGAAGTTTTTCTATCTTCTTGGGTCAAGTCTACTTTATATTAGATGACTCTTTACGCTCGTCTTTGGTTGGGGAGGCAACTAAGACAGAGTATCTCTATAGGCTAGGCTAGCCTTGAATTCAGCTATCCTCCTTTCTCAGCCTCCTAAACGCTGAGATTACAAGTATTAAGCCAGCAAGTTCGGAGAAATTTCTAGTAAGCACATAAAGGAAGGCTAGGGAGATGACTCAGTGGATAAAGTGCTGCCATTCAAGCATTTAAGACAGAGTCTGGATCCTCAGAACCTACATAAAAGTAGGGAAGGCAAGGCAACCAGCCACCTGGCATCCTAGTACTTGAAAGGCTGAGATGGGGAAATCCCTGGGACTAGATGCCTCGCTAAACTAGCTTGTTTCAACAAGAGATCCTGCCTGCATAAATAAACCAAACCTCGGTTCAGTTCCCAGCACCCTCGTGGTGGTTCAACCATTTGTAACTCCAGTGAAGAGGATGTCTCTTCTGATTTTTGAGAGCTCCTACATGCAGGTGGTACATACATTCAGGCACACACACGTGTTAAATGAATAAAAAAAATTTTTAGAAGAGACTGAGAATTTAGTTCAATCGTAGAGTGCTTATCAAACAAACATAAGTGCTGAGAAAGAGTGCGTGCGTGTGCGCACACACATATACACATACACAGGCTGAAGAGAAGACTTAAGTTATTGAAGTGTTTCATATATAGACACGAGGACCCAAAGCACAGATCTCCAGCACTAACATTAAAAACCAGATGTGGCAGTACCAGAACTGGGAAAGTAGAAGCAAGAACCATGGGAATTTGTTGGCCAGCCAGTCTAGTCACATCAATGAATGGAAGACAAGTGGGCAGTGGGGGGCACACATCTTTAATCCCAGCACTTGGGGAGGCGGCAGAGGTAGGTGGATCTCTTTTAAGTTCAAGACCAGCCTGGTCAGCCAGGACTGTTATACACAGAAACCTTATCTAAGTTTTACAAGGGAAGGAGGGAGGGAGGGAGGGAGGGAGGGAGGGAGGGAGGGGGGGGAGGGAGGGAGGGAGGGAGGGAGGGAGGGAGGGAGGGAGGGAGGGAGGGAGGGAAGGCGGGCCAGTGAGATGGCTCAGCACATTAGGAATTTGCTATCAAAACTCACAACCCAAGTTTGATCCCCAGGACCCACGTAGTAAAGGGGAAAACCAGACTCTTCAAGTTGTCCTCTGACTGCTACACTTAAGAATGCATGTGCGCGCGCACACATATACACACACACACTAAATAAATAAATAAATAAGTGTAATGTAAAAAATTATTTTAATCAAGTGGAAGGCAACTGGGGAAAACAAATGACTTTAACCTCTACATACATTCACAGAAACAGGTACAAACACATACAAAAAGTATATTTTTACAAAAAATAAAAAAAGACAGTTTTAAATTAACTAATACTCACTATAGGGTGGTGGTGGCACACACCTTTGATCCCTTCATTTGGGAGACAGAGAAATGCATATCTCTGAGTTTGAGCCTCGTCTACAGAGCAAGTTCCAGGATAGCCAGGCTACACAAAGAAACCTTGCCTTGAAAAACAAAAACAAAAAAAAGAAAGAAAAAAAAACTCACTGTATTCCAGCTTCTTTCTCTTCTTTTTCTCCTTCAATTGTTCCTCATCTTCTCTGACTCCCCCTCCTTCTTTTGCTTCCTCTCCCAGTGTATCATAAAATAATGGATCTCGATGAGCAGCCTTCTTATGGAAATGCTTTGTTTTGGATCCCCCTTTAACCAATACAACTTTTCTTTTCAAACAAGTGCAGCCAAACATGCAGTCTGGGCGACGGCAGTGAGCAGGTTGGCGCTTCTCCAAAGCTAAACTGGAACATACACAACCCAGGCGACAAAAGTCATTGTTGCATGGTGGGGCTCGTTTCCTTATGATTGTGTGGATAGGTTTAGTTTTGAGAGATGCCTAAAGTTGAATGAGAAAGTAAAAATTTTACAAAATCATCCCAATACCACCAACAATTTAGGAGTCACATATTCATCTACCTTCTGATTATGAGCACTAATACAAGACTAACACAGACGCAAAGGTCAGACTACAAATATAATTAGGGCTGAGTAAACAAGTTCCCACTCAAATAGATTAGCACATATCAGAGAAAGAAATTTCTCATTAAAAGCAAAAAAATCAAATATAGATTATTTATTTACTCACTAGGAACCATACGTAATGTTCTTCTGCAGAACTGACAAACCTAAGGTGAAGAGGTCAAACTTAATGTTTCATATGGTTTTCCTGGAGCACAAGCAGGCTCATATTACCTAGATTGCAACAGCAGAGTGAATAACACTCCAACAGCATATATGTTCTGTAAAATCTACAATAATTACAATGTACTATTTTGTACAAAATGCCCTAAATAACCAATAAAAAGTGGAGAAAATCATGAATGAATCTTTTGTGAGTGACTAGTAAATACAGGACACAGACTAGAGAGTTGACTCAGTGGATAAAGTGCTCCCATTCAAAGCAGCCACCTGTAATCCCGGTACTTGGGGGCCAGAAATGGTGATCTCTGGAGCCAGCTGCTGGCTTACTAGCTCCAATTTCAACAAGAGATCCTGCCTCCATTAAATAAAGGGGAGAGGGTCTAAATAAGATCTATCACTGACTTTTACCTACATACACATATGCATGTACACATGCATGTATGATCATACATAGAAATATACATGTATACATGCACATATCATACAAATTACAGAAAGCATTTACTGTTGATGTCTCATGATCTTCAGTTCTAGAATTCAGTACAGAATTTTATTTTATTTTTACTTATTGTTTGTGCATGATGTGTAAGGATGCACATGCCAAAGCACATATATGGAAGTCAGAAAACAAGGCTGTGCAGTTGGTTCTCTTTACCCACCTTTACATTGTTTCTGGGGATTGAACTCAGGTCGCCAAGCTTGTGTAGAAACCATTTTTAACTACTAAGCCAGCTTGCTAGCCCCAGAAATTTATTTTATTTTTTTGTATTTATTTGTGATACGTGTACAGTATATGAATGTGTAACTGTGTGTATGCTACCCCATGCATACACGTGTGGAGGCCAGAGGTCAGTATCAGGCACTTTTATGACTTTCCACCTTCTTTTGTTTGAGACAGGGTCTTACTATGTAGCTTTGGCCTGGAGCTCACTATGTAAACCAAGCTGGCCTCAAATTCAGAGTTCTGACCTCTGTCTCCTGAGTACGGGGACTAAAAGCATACGCGAAGCCAAGAGACGGGCAGATGTCATCTAGGTAATTAAAATGCTAAAACCCAACTTATCCATTTGTCAAAAGCATCAATGTCTAATTTCTAGCTAAGCACCAATGTTTACAGAAAACAGCAAATACTCACTTGAGCAGTAAGAAGAGTTGTCAAGGAAACATCTGCTCGCTCTTCAGTAATATAGGTCCTTGGTTTTCCTTCCCAGAGCGCACAGTCTTCCAGGTCCATAAGCTTTACTTGCGATTTCGACAAGCCCGGAGGACGTGTTCCTTGCTGTTGCAGCTGCTGTTGCTGTGCCTGCCGCAAACTAATCTGCTTTGGAAACGAACTTTCATCTACAGCTGGCACAACGAAGTTAGTCACCTGATTATCTGAGGTTGTATTTAAGGAATTCTTGGTAATTTTATCTCCTGGGATCACATGAGAGTTTTTCTGCTTTGGTGAAACAGGGTATGGTAAAATTGACTTATAAGATGATTTAGTTCGACCACTGAGTGCTGTCTGTTTGCTTTGAGATTTTGTTTTTCGAGAGGCAGTGGTTACGGAATGGGGCTTCACAGAATAAGAGGTAGAAGGAGAACTAGTAGATTGCTTCTTTAGTACACTATCAAGAGTTCGAACATAGCTGGTACTCTTGGTAGGTAGTTGATAGACTACTGGAGACGTGGGCGCATTGGAAGAGAAGCCCATGCTTGTTTCCATCAGCTTGCCTTCATTTTCCAAGTACTCATCCAGCTTATCACTACAGAAGGCAGAACGGTTTTTCAGTGAGGCCTCTGCATTTCCACCTAGAAATAAGAACATACAAGACATTTAAACCTAGGAGAGTTTCAGATCTCTAGGAAAAACATTCTACGAGGTCAGGAATACTGAGATAGATGCTATTGAGACTTCTCTAAACTATTTCTACTCAGAAAGAAGGAAAAATAGAAAACCAAGACAAATGACACAGTGTCTCTTTTTACCTAACTATAAACCAGTGATGAATAAAAACATAACAGCAAGGGGGGAAAAAAATTAAAGAAGACTTCAACAGAATGCCAGGGTTATTTAAGAGATCTGAGTTCCACAAAATTAAATAAATAAACACAGACACACACACCAAGCTGGGCAGTGGTGGCATATACCTTTAATCCCAGCACTTGAGTCACAGAGGCAGGTGGATCTCTGTGAGTTAAAAGGCCAGCCTGGTCTACAGAGCTAGTTCCAGGACAGGATCCAAAACTACAGAGAAATCCAGTCTTGAGAAAAAGAAAAAGAAGAAAAAAAAAAGAGCATAATCTTTAAGAGTTTTCATTTGTTTGGTTTTGTTTTACTTTGAAGCAAGTTCTCACTATGCAGCCCTAGATGTCTTTGATATGGCACTAGGCCAGACCTTTTGCAATTCTTTGTTTAACTCCCAAGTGACTGGACTACAATGGTGTGTATCACCAGACCTAACAACATCCCATTTTTAGGAAAGCAAAATATTAGTAAAGATTTAAACATATTACCATTGTTATAAAACTAGGCAAACTCAAACATGAAGAAGGCTTATTTTGGATAAATGGTAAACTAAACTGTTTAGGGTATAAATAGCAAACCATGTAGTGAGAAATAGGTTCATATTCCCAAACAAAACCTTTGGGTACAAGTTTATTCTAAAGCATAAGACTATCAGAACTAATAGACAATTTTGAAGTATATAGTTCTGAAATGATGCATAGCAAAAGGAAACAGTTTGAAAGCTGCATCGATAACTAAGTTTGAAATGAATAGGAGTCGAACCCCAGGGTGCGGCTAGGGAGAAAACAAACACCAACAAGACTGTTTTCACTTCAGTTTAGAGAGGGGGGGTAATGACAAGTGGTTGAATGAGACTGATTTGATTTGAAACAGGGTCTCACTATGTAACCCTGGCTGGCCTGGAACTCGCCATGTGGTCAAACTGGACTCAACCTCACAGAAATCCTCCTCTCTCCAGTGTTGGGATTAAAGGCAAGTGCCACTATCCTAGGCCAAGGCTACATTTTTTCAGACCATATGTAAAGTTTAAACAAACACTTGGCTGTGGCAAGATGGCACAGCAGTTAAGAGCACTGCCTGCTCTTCCAGAGGTCCTGAGTTCAATTCCCAGCAACCACATAGTGGCTCACAACCATCAGTAATGAGATCTGGTGCCCTCTTCTGGCCTGCAAACATTCATGCAGACAGAACTCTGTATACACAATAAACAAATAAAGCTTTAAACAAAACAAACAAACACTAATGACCAGCTAGGCTAGGTGGCTCGTGTCTGTAATTTCAACACTTGGGAGGCTGAGCAGGAGGACTGGGAGCTCAAGCCAGCATTTCACAGTCAATGAGCTTATATCTCAAAAACAGAAAAAGAACTGGGCTTTAGTTGAGTGGGAAAATGCTTGAGAAGCTGTTAGAACCCTATGTTTAATCTCTAGTACTAGAAAATACAAAACAAAAAAAACTAAAAATCTAATTACCGTCATTCCTAGATGCAGAAGCACTATGAAATTTTCCTCTCCATCCCTTGATCTTGGTGAAGTCATTGGTCTTCCCTGTCCTAGAAACAAAAGGAAACCCAGCATCTATAAAAGAAAAAGCAAAAGAAATGACCAGAATTCTAGTCAGCCAAATATGTCAAATTACTGTTTCTCTACTATGATACATTCTATTTATTAATTCAATGCCAAGAAACAAAAGACTTACTCTCTAAAATATCCTAAATGGATATCTAAATATCCTAAGTTAGCGAATAAAAGTAATGTTTTAAAATTTATACTACAAATAATCTAAACATTAAAGAAGAAAAATATTATTCAATTATAAAAATGCTACTACACACTCACCAGGAGAAGCAGGGTTGGTTCCTGTAAGGTTCCAAAAGGGAAAACTGGTGGCTGGAGCCAAAGGCAGTTGTACTCCCAAGTATTTAAGATCAATGCTCATTGTTGGATCCACTGAATTCAGTTTTAAGCCCACTACAAGAAAAAAAGATCACACCTCATATTATCTCCCTTCTGTCTTTGGGGAAGAAAAATACTTTTTTGGCTCAGAGTTAACAAAGCAAACGGTAAAGGGCAAAATGATTAAGTAAACAGTAACAGCCGCACTTAAATCCTTACCTTACAGTGTTACATATTACCTACCCTTGGATAAGGAAAAAAATCTATGATTTGCTTACATCCAATGGAATGTGGTACAGGGCATGGGAACCTACAAAATTATGTACATGTGATAACCTAGAAGTGTTGTTAAGGATGCAAGAAAATAAATTCTGTCAATAAGATGGGGGGGATTATTGGTGGTGGTGCATGCTTTTCATCCAAACACATGGGAGGCAGAGGCAGGCAGATGTCTGTGAGTTAGAAGTCAGCCTGGTCTATAAAGTGAGTTCCAGGGCAGCCAGGGCTGTTACACAGAGAAACCCAGTCTTGAAAAAAATCAAAGGGAAAGAGAAAGGGGGGGTGGGGGGAGGATAAACTAAGAGGATATGGAGCAGAATCCTCTCCAGCAAATAATGAAGAGAAAAAGGAAAACATGCCTTGCCAATTGCTTCATCAACATCTTGATTATAGTCTTTTGAGAACCTAAGCAAGTGTCAAGCCATGTTTAGATTACAAATACACAGAAAATGTAAAATATAAATGTATTCTGTGTAAAATATAAATGTTTTCCATTTTAGGTTGTCAAATTTGTAGCAATTCTCTAAGAAGCATAAATAAAAAAGCAAAATCCAAATCTTTTATTTTTTAGGCCTTGAGGTTCAGAAGCCTTCTTGAGTTCCAATAAAACCTTGCCACAGATAGTTTCTGGCCTGATTATGGGCACTAACTCTCCAGTTTTTATCAATAAACCTAAAATGAGACTTACTTATAAAGAGACAATATTTTGAGAAAATATTTTACCAGAATTTTTAAAAAACCAAGGCCAAAAGGAGTTTAAAGATTATATAGAGTAGCATTGTAATGAATAGGTTACTACTAAAAACAAACAAAAAATATATTAAGTAGGCATGTAAGTACTGGAGAAGTGAAGAAGATAAGATAGAGGCCAGTCTAGGCTACAATATAACCCTGTAAATAAAGTAATATAATGTGAAACAGAAGTAACAGGCTGAGGTTTCCAATCAAAAACTTACAAAGGATCTAGGAAGTTAACATGAGGAAATCAGAATAACTTGGGCAGAAATTGTATCTCTCTTTCTCCTACAGGGATTCCAGAGATTGAAATCTAATCATCAGATTTGGCAACAAGTACCTTACACTACTGAGCCATCTAAATTTTTTAATTAAGTTCCCAATACTCCTCCAAATGTTATATACTTGCAGGCACACAATGACAAAAATACTCTTGTATTTATGTGTTGATGCATGCACATGGACATGCTCCAACACCAGCACCTATGCATGTGGAGGTTAGAGACAGAGAGCAGTTTCACAATCACCCTTTATTTTTTCTGCAAGTTTTCTCACTGAAACGGGAACACACCAATTTAACTAAATAGATCAGACAGCACAAATCAGAGATCCTTTTGTCTCTTTTTTCCCAAGCACCAAAACTGCAGGCACGTACCACAATACTTGGCTTTCTTATGTGTGTGCTGGGGATCAAAGTAAGATCTTCATACTTCATAGCAAGCACACTTTATCTACTGAGCCATCTCTTCAGCCCCAATAAAAGTGTGTGTGTGTGTGTCCTTAATATGTTATTTAAGAAATAAAAACACGACTCTCAATCCCAAAGCAAAAAAACCTCACAAATGCAACCAATTTTAAAGATGCAAAATGCTCCCATTTTGAAGAGAAAATACTGCTTCCTGTGATACACTTTATATATACACACATCTTATAGCAATACATTATATATGTGTACTATATATATCTTATAGTACATGCTATATGCATATATATTACTAGAATAAGGAACTACATGTGCTTTTAAGTTGAAAAGAACTTTAGAAGCAGAGAAAATAAAAAATTGCTAGTTAAGAGGTACTGAAATGAAATGAAGGATAGGAGGAAAAGAGAGAATGAAGAAATAAGCAAAAAGGGGTAGGAAGAAAAGAAGAGAAAGGAGATAATGAACAAAAGACAAATTGGCTTGTCCACACTTAGAAACTAGTACCTTCTTGAAGAGCGGGATGTATCACCTGCTTATGCCTCAAAGACTTCAAATCTTCTATTAATTCCTTTTCCAACTGGGAAATTCTTGTTCTGCAATCTATTGACAAAACAGTGATAAAATAACAGTGTACGTATCAGAGAGAATAAATGTTCCACACTTCACTACTTCAGCCCCAATAGCAAATATATCTGAATTTATACTGTTTTTATATTTATATAATACCTGGGTCATTTGTGGCTGTAGTCGGAAGATTAGAAGTTTCTTCTGTGGTCCCATCAACTGCATGAATATCTAGAGCCTCCTATATATTAAAAATAAAATCCAGTTTATGTTGCTTCTAAAATTTTTAAAGGAAATTTAAAAAAATGATGATGATGACCAGAGGCTGGAGGGAATGCTTAGTAAGTACAGTGCTTACCACGTAATCATGAAAACCTGGTTTATCCCCAGTACCCATGCAAAAGCTGGGTATAGTGGCACTTTTCTGTAACCCCTAGTGGGGATCAGGGTGAAGGAGACATGAGACTGTCTGGAGCTCACTGGTTAGTCAGCCTAGCCAATCAGTGAGCTCCTGAGGATACACTACCTCAAAGAGTAAGACTGAAAACAATGAAGAAGGTGCGAACCTCTGGCCTCTGCAGACACTCACGCAGGCATGCACACTGATACCCAAATACATGTATAATCACTCATACACACAGAATCTTTTTAAAATAATAATAATAAAGGACTAAGAATATAAAAAGCACCAATAGCTTCAAATTCATAGAACAGGAGTACCTGTTCTCATACTTTGGGGAGTTTCTTGTCCTTGGGTGGAGGGGTGGTGGCGGCAGCAGGGTTTAATGTAACACAGACTGGATTCAAACTCATTAAGTAGCTGAGTGTGCTAGTAAATTCCTGATCATGCTGCTCCTCTATCTCCCAAGTGCTAGGATTTTAGGCATGTATCACCATATCCAGTGTAATGTACTTTATTATTTTCTATAGTATTCACATTCAATTATTTTAATCATAAGGGGCTAAGATGTAGTACAGAAGTTCTTATTATGCATAAGGACCTAGGTTTGATCTCCATCACTGTTCTCCCCGATTCCTGCTACAAACATAGGGATGGGATGGTCAGGGAGGGAAGAAAAGAGGAAGGAGAAAGAAGAAAAGAAGGAGGGGGGGAAGAAAGAAGGAAAAACCACCACCACCTAGAAAAGAAGCTTTCTCAGTAACAGAGGAGGAGGAAAAACCAGGTAAAAAGACATCCAACATCTACAGCCAACTTAGAAATATCAAACTCCTTAAAATATCTGCACGAAAAATATTATGCATGTAGAGTGAGAGGAGACAAACCAAAACACTATGGGTAAGAATCAAGTCATCAAGACGGCTAGCACTGAGCTGGACATGGTAGCACACACCTTTAGTCCCAGCTCTCAGAGGAAACAGCAAAATGATCTCTGTGGGTTCAAGGCTAGCTTAATCTACAGAGCAGACTGAATTCTGGTACAGCCAAAGCTATGTAGAGAGCCCTTGTCTCCAAAACAGGAAAGGAAAAAAAAAAGGACTGCTACTAGTTTGTTCTCCAATATTCTACACCACTGTTACTAGCCAGTAGTAGGAGAGATGAACTATCTTGCCAAGGCTGGTCCCCGACAGTATCTCAGGGGGGGTAAAAGTGAACTTTTCATGAATTGTTAAGCTTTGAGTCTGCAACAATGAAAATTCTAAGTTCAATTTCCAGTGCCAATGTCAGCTCCAGTGTAAACCAACACCTCTGGTCTCCACAGGCACCTACATTCACATACACCAGATACACATAAATCTTTTTTTAATCAGATAAATATCCTGAGTAAATTAGAGTGAAACCTAAGCAAAGGTCCATTTTTAAAGTCTATTTCAAAGGAGGTATATTAAGAGGTGATTGCTGTTAACTAAGCCAAATGTAAAGATAACCATACTCATTTCCTTTCCCCAACATACTCACAAATAGATACATTAACAAAAGTAGATCCTAAATTTTAAGCCAATTTACAATTCAAAACAGACCTCAGAAAAAAGCTGATCATCACAATCTTACCTTTGATTCAAAGGAAACAAAGAGCACACCATCTACATCTTCTAGATCAGGCTTCACATCAGGAAATGTAGTTCCAGGACCTACAGGAACATTCTTTGTAGCAGTTAAAGACTTTCCCGTGTTTTTAGGTGGTCTCCCCGCCTTAGAGAGTCTCAACTTTCGAGGCCTTCCTCTTTTTCCAGGAGTGTTTGGAGAGGCACTCTGACTAGCAGTCACAGTCTTTGAAGGTGTTGTCATTTTAAGCATAGTTGTTCGCTTTTTGCCCAAATCCTCTTTTCCTGAAAATGAGTCTCCAGATGATCCCTTTGAACTATCATTTATCCTTTCTGTGCTACTGTTATCAAATATGTCCGGATATTTCCACTGAGGTTCTTTAAGTAAAGTATACTTTTGTACCATTCTGAGGTCTGATGAATGTTTTCTGAGACTATTTTCTGAATCCTTATTTAAGCAAAAGTCAGTCCCACTGGAATTTTCAATATATGCAGGCAAATATTCTAATTCTGCCAACACTGATTTATCTTTTCGAGATGTGGAAAGCATATTATCGGGAAGTTCAGAAATTTTCACTGTGCTTTTGGTGACAGCACAGGGCTCTAGGTAAACCACTGGCATTTTTCCAGCATCTAATTTAAACATTTTAGCTTTAGCAACACCTGGGCTACTTGGTAGCCATTTATAAGATGGATGGTCAGATTCCAAGTTATCAACCTTATTGTGTCTCTTTAGTTGTTTCTCTAATATAGGATCATCATCGCTGTTTGAATATACATCCGTTTCCTCATCTGTCTCTTCTTGCTTCACAGTGACCCCTTCCGGGCATTCACTAAGTTCATAATCATAATCATCGAGAGGCTCCTCTTTAATGACGACATTAAAGCTTCCATTCGGGTTTAATGGTGAGGCAATCTGGGAATCATCTTCCAAACTGTTCCCAATAAGACTAGAAAGAAGATAAAAAGTACAGAACTGTCCATAAACAAAACTCAAGAAGAGAAAAACAGTTAAGATCAATTAATGCATCAGATTTTATGAACCATTCCTTAAAAACTATCTGTAACTTAACAAAGGGCTCAAAAGCAATTTACTGGGGCTGGAGAGATGGCTAAGAGGTTAAGAACAGACTGCTCTTCCAGAGGACCTGGGTTCAATTTCCAGTACCCACAAGGCAGCTCACAACTGTAACTCCAAGATGACACTCTCATACAGACATATATGCAGGCAAAACACCAAAGTACATAAAATAAAAATAAATAATTTTTTAAAAAGCAATTAACCAACATAACACATTTATCAATGTTTCATGAAAAAATATAATTCAAGAGCAAAGTTTCAGGGCTGGGAATGTTGGTAGAACATTGGTGGTAGAACAGCTGGTAGAATACTTGCCTAGAACAAAAAAGTCCTGAGTTCAAACCTCATCACCACATAAACTGACCCTTCTTATATAAATAAAACATGGGAAAAGAATATAGTTTACCTTTATCGTTAAATAAAAATGCAGAGTACCTTATAAAACATGTTTGCCTTTAGATATTGATCAGATATACGGAACTCCATATTGAAAGTCAGCTAGAACTGATCAAAAATCAAATCAAACCTCATGCATCATCAACTGCCAATAAGGAAGAGGGGGAAAATGTCTATCACTACTAGAAATCACAATAAAATATTGTGCTTTCAAGCTGCTAGTTCATGTCTATATTTCAGATGAAATATCTAAAATAAAAGTTAACATCTTAAGCAATACATTATAGTTTTCTTAGTATACTCAGGTTACTACCAGAAGATTTTCAATTTTTCAAAACTCACTTTCAAGAAAAAGGGGTGTGGCTCAGTAGTAGAGTACTAGCCCCTCCCCGCCTCCAGAAAAGACTTGCTTTCAATGCAAGGATTCACCACAGCAGCTGGGCATGGCATTCATGGAGGTGGTAATGGCATGTCTTTAATCCCAACACTCAGAAGCAGGTGGATCTGAGGTGAGGCAAGGTCTACAAAAAGAATTTCAAGCCAGCCAAGGCTACATAGTGAGACTCTGAATCAAAGACAGACAGGCGGACAGACAGATGAATGGACAGACAGATAAAGACAAAAATAAAGAGTTTTGCCACAAATTCTTCCAAAGTAAAAGGCTAGGTTACATACAGCTGGGAATGTTCCTCAGTCTGTAAAGTACTCGCACAGCATGTACAAAGTCCTATAGGTCAATCCTCAGCAACACATAAATCAAGCATAATGACACATATATGCAATCTTAGCACTTAGAAAGTAGAGACAAAGAACAAGAAATCCAAGATCAGGCCTTTGAGTTGGCTCAGTGGTAAAGGTGACTGCCGTTATGGCCTGTATGTGATCCCTAGAACCAACATGGTAAAAGAAAAACCAATTCCCACTAGTGCGCACACACACAGACACAAACTATAAAAGTAAAAATAATCCAGAAAAAGTCAGCTAAGTGGTGGTGGCGCATACCTTTAACCCTAGCACTCAGGAGGCAGAGACAGGCAGATCTCTGAGTTCAAGACCAGTTTGGTCTACAGAGTGATTCCAGAACAGCCAGATCTTGTGGGTGATAATTTTATTTGTGTTCTGACAAATAAAGCTTGCCTACAGATCAGAGGGTAGAACTAGTCACTAGTTAACATAGAAGTCTGGAGATCTGTACAGACAGGAGACAGGAAGTGATAAGGCAGGGTGTAGACGGATCTTAGCCCTTTTTGGTCAGAGAATTCGGAGTTAAGAAGTGACTGTGGCTACTCCTTTGCTTCTCTGATCTTTCAGCTTTTACCCCCTGATATCTGACTCCAGGTTTTTATTAATAAGACTAGGATTGCACTTCACCAGCACCCAACTGACTGACTGGTGCTGTGTAGAACAGTAAAATACCGAGTGGGTTTTCAAGGCAGCTACCTAGTTTGGCAGCAGTCCAAGGAAAGGGTCCAGGGAAAGCCCACAACCCACGCGGAGAGGTAGCCTGCTGTCTGAAAATTGCACACAGTGGATCGTGGGGAAGAAGCACATGCGGCGGGAGCTACCTAATGGCAGAGCTGGTCAGTGGCGAGGGGCTAACTCCAGCAGCGTTTAGACCCCAAGCACCTGTGGAGTTTGATGCAGATAGGCTGCAACAGAAAAATCCCAAACTCATTCAGAGAGCTTGAGAGGAGGAAAAAAAGGAAAGCCTAGTCTGCAGAAAACATGAGAAGATCCATGCTAATTGATTAAGAAAAATAAATTTTGTGGAAAATGGCTAAATTTCTGAAAGCTACCTACAAATTAAATGAAAGTCCCATCAAAATTCCAATGACTTTCTTAACTGAACTAGAAAAAAAAAAAAAACAACCCTAAGATTCATATGGAAGCATTCAAACCTCCAAATACCCCAAGTAATCCTAAACAGAAAGAACAATGCAAGAGACATCATGGTTTCAAACAAATAACAAAGCCATAGCAACAAAAACAACATGGTACTGGCACAAAGACAGATGTATAAAGCAGTAAAATGTAAAACACGTTGTGGGATAATGTTTTTGTACACTGTAAAGATTTGTCACTCATAATGATTTAATAAAATGCTGATTGGCTAGTAGCCAAGAAGAAGTATAGGCAGGGCAACTAAAATAGGAGAATTCTGGGAAGAGGAAAGGCAGAGTCACCAGACAGAAACAGAGGACGATGAGAATGTCATACTGAGAAAAGGTACCAAGGCACATGGCTAACCATAGATAAGAATTATGGATTAGTTTAAGTTGTAAGAGATAGTTAATAATAAGCCTGAAAAAATAGGCCAAACTGTTTACAATTACTATAAGCCTCTGTGTGTTTTTTTGGGACTAAATGGCTGCAGGACCAGACAGGACAGAAACTTCCATTTATAAAAACAGAGAACACAAAAATAAACCATGTATCCACATGTACCCAATTTTCAACAGAGGGGCTAAAAACATACATTATATATACACACGCAGGCACACATGTATGTACAGGCACATAGCATAAATAGCCTCTTCAACAACTGGTGCTGAGAACAGGATATCTCACAGGTAAGTATGAAAAAAAAATCACTGTGATGGTTAATTTTCATTGTCAATTTAAGAACATTCTGAATCACCAGAGAACCATATTTCTGATATGTTTATGAGGTTATTTTCCAGAAAAGATTGAGGCCGGAGGGAACACTCAACCCAGATATGATAAGCTTTCCCATCCCATGGGCTGGGATGTCAGGCTGAATAAAATTCGAAAAAGAGAAAGCCAATGGA
Source organism: Microtus pennsylvanicus (assembly GCF_037038515.1). NCBI lineage: Eukaryota > Metazoa > Chordata > Mammalia > Rodentia > Cricetidae > Microtus > Microtus pennsylvanicus. The sequence continues at coordinate 98,187,168 of NC_134580.1, read as the reverse complement.
GACAAACCCTGTATCTCCTGATAGTGGAGACAATGTGGCCAGCTATTTCACATTACTGCCACGGTGCCTTTCATAACATGATGGACTGTATCCTTAAAACTGTGAGCCCAAATAAATTCTTTCTTGCTTAAATTGTTTTTATCAGGAACAATTAAGTAACTATTATACTAACCCTACACAAAAATCTATTCAAAATGAATCAAAGACTTTTATGTCAGTCCTAAAACCCAAACAGCTTAGAGCAACGGTACTCAACCTTCTTTTATTAATACAGGTCCTCATCTTGTGGCAACCCCCAAAGATAAACTTATTTTGTTGCTACTTCATAACTGTCATTTTCTGTTATGAATCATAATATAAATATCCATTATGTAGAATATCTGATATGCATCCCCCTACATGTTGAGTACCTGAACTAAAGGAAAACATGGAGGGGGGGGAACAACAAACAACAACAAATACAGGCACAGGCAAAGACATTTTAAAGAACTTTTACAGATTGAGAAATAATACAAAATGACAAGCAGGTTGAATAAAGTTTAAAAAGGCCTGCCAAGGAACAAAATAAATAGCCTTGAACCAAAATAAATAGCCTTTACCACAGAGGTCTATACCTCTGTGGTAAAGCATTTACTTCTTGGTACTACTTAAGGCAAAAGAATGGGAGAAAATCTTTGCCAGCTATACATCTCACAAGGGACAATATCAAGAAAGGAAGGAATGGAAAGAACACGAGAAAGATGAATAATTTGAGTCCATGAATCCAAAAGCAGCCTGAATAAGAGTTCGAGCCTGGTTTACAGTCTCAGGACAGCCAGAGCTGTTACATATAAAACCCTGTCTCCAAAAAAAAAGGGGGGGGGGAGTAGAAGGGAAGATAACTCAGTAATTAAAAGCACACCTTTAATCCCAACACTCATGAGGCAGAAGCAGGCTACACAGTGAGTTCCAGGGCAGCCAGAGCTATTAGTGAGACCCTGTCTCCAAAAAAAAAAAAAAAAAAAAATCAGAAAAAAGAAATCAGTAACGAGACAGAACTCAGCAGTATTATCAGTTACGTTTACCAAGTTAACTGTAGACGATTATATTCAAAGGCGAGCTTGGTGAACACACCTGTAACCTCTACACTTGGGAGGCTAAGGCAAAGACTATCATGAATTCAAGAACTTGGGCAACAGTGAATACCAGGCCAGACAAAACAAAGCAAAAGACACTATCTTGCAAAACAGAAACAGAACACTTCACTCACTATCTATAAAATATATATATAAATAAAGTATTAACCCTCCAAAAGACACAGTAGGCTGGCAAATACAGCAAAGCCTTATGCTCTTGGGCAGAAATAAACTCAAACAATAAATGAGTAAGAAACAATGCAAATATCAAAATGTATAGAATGTAAACTAAAATAGTATTCAGAAGCAAAATTAGTTTTAAATATATATGCTAAGAAAAGCAAAAGTCTAAAATAAATTCTCTATTATAGAAATTTATTTTCTGTAAAAGGCTAAAATATAGTAAAACATTTAAACTATGCCAACTCTCTGCCACTAAAACACAAAAGAATCCATGCAAAGCATAAACACAGTTATGATCCAACAAAGAGCCTCTGAAATTTCAATTACATAATTTTCAGAGATCATGAAATATTATTCCTTCTTTTTCTCCTATCTAACTAACCATGTAAGAACTATTACTGGCTGGCAAGTCACACAAAACACAGTTGATGAAGTATGGACCTAAGTCTTGACTTGCTAACCCCTGATAAAAGGATTAATTAAAGCAAAAGTAAATAGAATTAACAAGATCCAAAGGTAGAAAAATAAAAAGTTCTTTGTCATGCAGGTACTAGCCTATAATATAAACACACACACATATATATTTAAATGAGTATAAATACGTAAAGTCTAAAAGCTTAGAAAGACCAAGAGATGATAAAATTGGGTGATAAGAAAGGATCACGTTGTAGGCAAAAGGACACCAACCAGGAAAAAGAATATAAAGCTAGTATGTTGCTAGTTTCAATTCTGTCATAGTTTTTATTCTGTGGATTTTTGAATTAAAATTCCTGTGTGTTGAAATAGTAAAAAACATTTCTTCCATAAAGACAATACAATGATGTCACAGAACTTTTAATCCTAGGCAGAGGGACCTCTGAGTTCAAGGCCAGCCTGGTTTACAGAGTGAGTTCCAGGACAGACAGGGTTACACAGAGAAACACACACACAGCATTCCAAAAAAATTTTCTAGGAAAGCTGGTTAGCTTTCTAGTTCCACTGACCATTAGCCCAACAGGCATTAGACACTACTAACCAATCACTAATACATTTGTCACACTAATCCATTTAGGAAAAAAAAAAGTTTTAATGTGTTCTGAAGAATTTTGTAATTTGAAATTTTTTCTTTTAAGACTGTATTGCTTTTTAAATTTATAATTGTATTGTTATACATATAGTTTCTTGAGGTGATAAAAATTTAAAACAAAATTAAACACCAACTTGGAAAGTATGGGACACTTCTAGCTTTTTTCAGGGGAAATTTACAACCATGATACCTACCCATGGGAAATAATACTAAAAATAGCTATCTCTCATGAATTTAGATGAAAAATTTCCACAAACTCAGCCCAGCAATATTAAAAAGATTATAGCTGCCGGGCGGTGGTGGCGCACGCTTTTAATCCCAGCACTTGGGGGGCAGAGGCACGTGGATCTCTGTGAGTTCGAGACCAGCCTGGTCTACAAGAGCTAGTTCCAGGACAGGCTCCAAAACCACAGAGAAACCCTGTCTCGAAAAACCAAAAAAAAAAAAAAAAAAAAAAAAAAGATTATAGCTGGTTATGATATATACCTTTAATCTCAGTACTTGGGAGGCAGTGGCAGGATCTCTGTGAGTTAAGGCCAACTTGGTTACAAAGCAAGTTCCAGGACAGCCAGGACTATATAGAGTCCTTGTCTCAAAACCCAAAACAACAACAAAACTGTATTACTATAAATAAGGTTTAGTCCAACAATGCAAGGCTGGGTAATAGCACCCCACAATAAAATTTATCAACAAATGGGGGCGGGAACATTATATCCCAATTAATATGAAAATATGTTTATGAAATTTACTGATTATTAACAACTCAAAGTAGAGAGTGGAATAAAAATGTCTCCTCATGTGATAAAAGATGCTACAAGAGATACATAAAAGTGCTAACTGATGGATCCTATTCTTGTAAAAGAGTTCTCAACATCTACTCTGGGTTGCTCACAACCACTTTTAACTCCAGCTCTACAGGATCCAATACCCTCTTCTGGCCTCTGCAGGCATCCGAACTCAAATACATACCACACAGACACCAAAATAAAAATGAAAATAAATCTTTAAAAAAAATTTAATTATAGTGAAAGGGCCACATATATACATACAGCCAGATGATCTCCGTTCAATCCCTAGATCCACATGACAGAACTGACTCCTGCAAGTTGTCTTCTGACTTCCACATACGCACCACGACACAAGCACATCCACACACATATACATATACAATAAATGTAACAAAAAATTGTTTTAAAAAGAGAACTAGGTAGCCAAGTGGTGGTGTGCACACCTTTAATCCCAGGACTCAAGAGGAAGAGGCAACGGGATCTCTGTGAGGTCAAGACCAGCCTGGTTGTTCCAGGACAATTAGAGCACAATCAGAGCAACACAGAGAAATTCTGTCTCAAAAAGCAAATGAAAATTTTTAAAAGGCAAACTTATAACTCTCACACATGAGTCTGTAAGTGTCTCTGAAACAATTATTGTATATAGCGTGAAGAAGGGAGCTTATACTTTGCAGTGTTCTGTCATTGTTTACTGAAAACTAGCCAACACAGAGAGGATAAAGGGGAAATAACAATCATGAGGTTTGTATTCAGTAGTTTCAATATGTCCCTCAAAAGTCTGTGTATTAGAAACTTAACCCAAAGTGATGTTAACACCATCTGGAGAGGTAAAGATTAAAGGAGTGCCTTTGCAGAGCATTCACAGCGTTTTAAGAATAAAGAAACCAAGACTAGACCACCTGCTGCCTCACAGTGATACCCTATGTTATGATGTGGTGAGAAGACTTCACAGATGCCAAACAGATACCACTTCCATGCTCTTCAACTTCCCAGCCTTCAAAACAAAAGGACAAATAATTTACCACATCTCTGGTGTTTTATTCAAACAAAATAAACTAAGCTAAATTGTTGTATTGGCAAATAATTTTAAATGGTAAAGGATGCATATGTAGTTCAGTGATAAAATTTATCTCATATGCCCGGGGTTCAATCCTGAGCACACTAAGTTGTAGGTCCTGGTGCCAAAAGCTTATTATCTCAGTAATGAAAGTTAAAGCAGAATGATCACAAATTCAAGGTCTACCTGAGCTAGACTGAATTTGAGGCAGCACAGGCAACTTACTTTGACACTTTCTCAAAAGGAAAAAAAGGAGGGGGGAGTTAGAGGTTAGTCCTGTGGTAAAACACGAGTCTCTGTAGTCAGTTCCCAATACAAGCAAAAAACAAATAAAATAGGTAGTATTAAGCTGGTAGAACATCTACCTGCCATGCCTAAAACTTTTACTTCAATCCCCACAACTTAAGAAAGGGAGAGAAGAGAGGGAGAAGAGAAAGGAGGGACAGTAACATGTAAAATTTGGAAAATTGGTAGTTGGGAGCTGAGTAAATGGCTCACTACTTGAAGTAAGTCATGGCAAAATTGGAAGAAAGGATGGCACAACAATCTGAATTATAAACTGCAATCAAGAGACAAAGCAGCTGGGCGATGGGGCCACACGTCTGCCTCCACTCGGGAGGCAGAGGCAGGTGGATCACTGAGTTTGAGGCCAGCCTGGTCTACAGAGCTAATTCCAGGACAACTAGGACTACAAAAGGAAACCGTATCTCGAAAAAACAGAGAGCAAACCCAGGCAAGCACACCTTAAATCCCAACACATGGGAAGCAGAAGCAGGAGTATCTCTTAAGTTTGAGGCCAGCTTAGTATACATATTGAGCTCCAGACCAACCAATAGTAAGACCGTGTCTTAAAAAAAGAGAAGGGAAGATGCAAAAGAGAGAACAGAATAAAAAATAACATCGAACTAGTTGGGAGTCAACAATGACTAATTTTAGAAAAAGACACTACAACAAAAGGTGAACTATGTAATAGGACCATAGTAGGGCAGTTAGGACTATAAAGTTCTAGTAGTTTAAAAAACAATGTAATTTTGACTTTAAAGGTACATAAAACTGAACACAGGAAGAAAACAATAACCAAGGAAGATGCTCTCATATATAGTTCTCAAAGACATCAGAAAAATGAAACCTAAAACTATAATGCTCTCACCTTTAGCAGTTCTACACAACACAACCCAGGACACTCTAGTTAGAGCGACTGGGAGGGAGGGAGGGAGGGAGGGAGGGAGGGAGGGAGGGAGGGAGGGAGGGAGGGAGGGAGAAGCTTAAAACAATTTTTCTTAAAAACAAGGTCTTACTTGTTTCAGGCTGACCTCAAATTTGATATATAGGTGAGAATAACCTTGAACTTCTGATCTTTTTTCCTGCCTTCCCTTCCCAAGTGCCAGGATTACAGACATGTACCACCATAGAGGGGTTTTGTTTTTTTTTTTGTTTTTGTTTTTTTTGTTGTTGTTGTTGGTTGGTTGGTTTTTTGAGACAAGGTTTCTCTGTAGCTTTGGATCCTATCCTGGAACTAGCTCTTGTAGACCAGGCTGGCCTCGAACTCAAGAGATCCGCCTGCCTCTGCCTCCCGAGTGCTGGAATTAAAGGTGTGCCCTACCACTGTTCAGCCATGCAGTTTTTATATGGGGTTGGAAATCAAAGGTATGGCCTATAGTGGGCAATCATTCTATCAAAAGAGGTGCATCAAATGTCCTAAAGTACAGTTAAGTTATCCACAAGAAATGGTTGCAATTCCTATACTTTTTCTATACACAGGTAACTAAGATAAACCTCAATTCATAAATTAGACACAATAGATTAAAAACAAAGAATATCATAAAATTATAACAATACACTATAATAAATGTAAATGAGGTCGCCTCTAAAAGTATTTTACTATACAGAACTCACCTTTTTTTGTGATGAACTTGGAAAATATCTCTGATTAGATACATGAAATATATAACACAAGCACTGTGCCAACAGCATAGGATAATATATAAAGCATAAACCAAAAACAACAACTACAATTCTTCCACAATTCCCTTTCTTATTGAGAAGGCTACTAAGTGACTCGAGAGCAGGTAGCATACACAGGTGGATATCCTAACACTGGAGTGCACATCTCATGCAGGACAGAGCAGGGCAACACAGAACTTCATCATGCTATTCCTAAGTGTTCAACTTAAAAATTAATACATCATTTTGGAAGGAAGTTCAGTACTATATATTACTCAGAACTTTAAACATGTTAAGTACCACTGAGCTACACCCTTGGTCAGAGAATCTTTCTGTAAATGTTTAAAGGTGGGGTTTTTCTTGTTTGTTTATTTATTGGGTTTTTTTTTAATGCTTAAGTAAGGGGATGGTAAGAAACAAATCTGTTTTCAAAACACAAATGGGGTGACTGGAGGGTTACCAGTTGTTAAAAGCATCTGCTGTTCTCCAGAGAACCCAAATCATGTAGCTCAAAAATACCTGTAACTCCAGCTCAGGGGAATCTACCCTCTCCTGGCCTACACAGGTACCCACACATACACATTTAGCATATACAGCACATATAGCACATACCCACACATTTAGAAAAAATAAAAATCAGTCAGGCAGTAGTAGTGCACGCCTTTAATACCAGCACTCAGGAAGCAGAGGCAGGTGGATCTCTGTAGACAGCATAGTCTACAGTACAAGTTCTAGGACAGTTAGGGCTACACAAAGAAATCTTCTTGAAAAAAACCATAAATAAATAAATATGTTTTTAATTTCTTTTAAATTAATATTCTTTTAAATAAAAGAATCTTTTAAGTCAGGCATGATGATGCATATCTTTAATACTAGCATTTGAGAAGCAGAAACAGGAAGATCTCTCTCTGTGAATTCAATTCCTGCCTTGTCTACATAACAAGTTCTAGGCCAGCCAGGCCTACATAATAAGACCCTCTCCCAAAAAACTTGAGAATAAAAAGAAACATAGAGTCAACCATAGGTAGACACCCACAATTCACCTGTATTTCCAGTAGCTGAGAAAGAGACAGAAAGATCTGGTATCTGGGGCCAAGATGGGCTAAATATAGCAAGCTCCAGAAAACTAGGCTATACACTGAAACCTTGACCCCCCCCCAAAGAAAATTAAAATAGAAGCATATGTATTTACATACACGCATATATATACATATACATGTATACACACACATACACACACACAGGCTTTTACAGTGGATAATACACAGCCTCTTTTTCAACAATGCATATACAACTAAAATGAAGAATCAGTATAAAATATAAAGAAGCTGAGTACCTCTTACCTGAATTGCTTGGTATTTAGAAGTACTCCAGCTTTTGGAGAATTTTTTTTTTTTTTTGCTTTTTTCGAGACAGGGTTTCTCTGTGGCTTTGGAGCCTGTCCTGGAACTAGCTTTGTAGACCAGGCTGGTCTCGAACTCACAGAGATCCACCTGCCTCTGCCTCCCGAGTGCTGGGATTAAAGGCGTGCGCCACCATCGCCCGGCTTTGGAGAATTTTTTTAAACACAAAATTTTCAATTATATACAATGAATTCGTTTCTAGAAAATACATTAGGAATATTTTCACAGATAGTAATTTTTTGATTCTATTTTATTTGGGCAATATTTATTTATTATGGCTATAAATTCAGCTTATAATGAGTACATCTTAGGCCTTAATTGGATAAACTGTTTCAGTTATAATTTAATTTTTCTCCCTGTTCCACAATCATAAATTGTCTACATGTGTTAACAAGGAACAACCCACAAATAAATAAAGTTCCCTATTTTGATAAATTTTCCAATCTGGCTGCAATTCTACAACCTGAACTCAGTAGCTATTCCTTACACCAAAATAAGCTGTCAAAGAATTAAAAGCAGGTGTGGTTTGCTTTACAGCAACTGACATCAACATCTACCTGCATTCCACGAAACCAATGAACTAACTCCAAAATCTGGCCCATCTCAATCTTCTTTTTATCTCTAAAAACAGAAAAACTATTTCCCAACTAAAGAGATGATCAGTGGGCAAAGGTGGATGCCACCAAGCCAAATGACCTGAGTTTGATATCCTAGACCCAAATGATGTAAGAGGGAACACCAATTCCCTAAAGCTGTCCTTTGACCTATACCACACACATACAACACTAAATAAATATAAGAAAAACTACGACTCACCTTTCAGAAATTTCATGCTTCAATTGAGGAACTTCAAGTGCAGAATCAGAACTCATAAAACCAAGGAAGTCTTGTTTTACATTATGGAGTGGCTTCTCCAAGCCTAGGCCTGATGTTTCATGACCCTTTAACACAGGATCAAAATCACCTGAATGTGTTTCTGATCCCTCGCCTTCAGTAAGACGAACACGATGACCAGGAGAACTAGAAACACTATTCACTTCTTGATCAGAACTATTTCTTTGTTTTCCATCTCTCTGGGGTTTACTGCTCAACCCATCATCCCGAAAGCCTTTGGCAAATGGATTATAATCTATTTTCAACTGGGTAATCTGAATGTTTTGATAAGCTGTTACTGCAAAGAATTCAGTCTGGGGGAAAGTAAAAGTATGAACACCGGGGCCATTTAATTGTATCACTTCTGTAGCCTTTTCTGCAGGCACCAAATGAAGCCTTGGCAGGTAACGGTGCATAGAGTGCAAGATAATATGACCTTCCTGGTCCAGTGTATTGTTGGTAAGCTTGAGTTTATAAAAAGATACTGGCTGATGCATCCAATAATGACCTGTGGAAGGAGATTCTGGATGAATAAAAACTCTTCCCAAAATATGGGGCTCAGCCTTCCCACTGGGTTCCCACCAACGACCATTCCACTTATAACGATGGTTATCCACAGGAGATATGTCCATTACAAGAATATACTTTAAATTTGAATCTAAGCCTGTTATCCAATAGCGACAATAAGGAAACATGCGTCTTCCTTGCTTGGTCAGAATCATCTCTGTACTTCGATTATGGAACTCATTCCACATACTGTTGTTATCAAGGGTAACAGTGATTCTTCCCACAGTACAATCAGCTGGAAGGCAAATCTTCCCTTTGGATTTTCCTGGTGATGACACCCTACTAGACAAAGCACAGGTATCTCGATTAGTAACCAAAATTCCTTGATCAGTTTTGCCATTTCCTGGCTGTTTGAGGATGACAAAGAAGGTAGGTGCTGCTCCTGTCACTGTCCCACCATCTTGATTAGCTAATATAATTTGCTGTTTCTCTTCCATGATTCCAGTGAGAAATTCAGTAGTAAGAAACTGTAGTCAACACATAGTCACAAATGCTTCTCATCCTAAAAACAAAAACAAAACAAAACTTTAATCAACTCAGAATTTTGCAAACAAATACAACTGTGATGACTGGAACTCTAGCTCATCTGGTAGAGATTTGTCTAGCACTCATGAGGCCTGGGTTCAATTTTCAGCTCTGCATAAACCAGGAGTGGTGGCGTAGGCCTGTACTCTCAGCACACTTGTGAGATGGAGAGAGAAAGAACACAAGTTCATAGTCCATGCTTGTCCAGCACTTGTCCATGTTCCAGTAAATAAACCCCTGCCCAAGCTACTTAAAACTCAGTGGAGGCCAGTGAGATGGCTGAGCAGGAAAAGGAACTAGTCAGATAAGCCTGTTGATCTGAGTTCAACCCCTGAATCTTACTTACATAAAAATGAATAGAGAAACTGAATTCCAAAATTTTACTTATGTCTTTAATTTCCATGTTCATAAGTAGGCATGCAGATCCACACAAACACACAATAACCATTTATTTTAAAACTTTAAATTCACTGAATTACAAAAGAAAAAGAAAAAAAGCATTGAACTTGAGAAGACGGGTTTCAACTGCAGAGGGGTGGAGAGGAAGAGAGAAAAAAAGGGTAATGAGTAGAAATATAAAATGATTTAAAATCTGCTGGATGGTGGCAGAGGCAGGCCGATCTCTGAGTTCAAGGCCAGCCTGGTCTACAGGGCGAGTTCTAGGACAGATTCCAAGCTACATAGAAACTCTGTCTCAAACAAACAAACAAAAAAGGATTTAAAATCCATTATATACAAGTATGAAATGGCCAAAAAATAATTAAAAAGAAGTTCTAGGGAGTTTAAGATAACCCTGGAACACATGAGATCCTGCCTCAAAAAAAAAAACTGATTGTTATTCAAAAAATATTCCTAACTCTCTTAAGATACTGCTTATCTTAAGATACTGCTTATAGCCTTCTTTCAATTGCTGTAAAGGTATTCATTCTAGAATACCTAATCACTCTTTAAAAAGAAAATGTGGGGCTGGAGAGATGGCTCAGAGGTTAAGAGCATTGCCTGCTCTTCCAAAGGTCCTGAGTTCAATTCCCAGCAACCACATGGTGGCTCACAACCATCTATAATGGGGTCTGGTGCCCTCTTCTGGCCTGCAGGCATACACACAGAGAGAGTATTGTATACATAATAAATAAATAAGTATAAAAAAAAATTATAAAAAGAAAATGTGGGCCGGGCGGTGGTGGCGCACGCCTTTAATCCCAGCACTCGGGTGGCAAAGACAGGCGGATCTCTGTGAGTTGGAGGCCAGCCTGGTCTACAAGAGCTAGTTCCAGGACAGGAACCAAAAACTTATGGAGAAACCCTGTCTCGAAAAAAATAATAAAAATAAAATAGACATATTTTTTTTAAAAAAAAAGTGGGAGTTCTTTCTTTTTTGGTTTGTTTTTTTTTTTTTTTTTTTTTTTTTTTTTTGGATTTTTCGAGACAAGGTTTCTCCGTAGCTTTTGGTTCCTGCCCTGGAACTAGCCAGGCTGGCCTCGAACTCACAGAGATCCACCTGCCTCTGCCTCCCGAGTGCTGGGATTAAAGGCGTGCGCCACCATCGCCCGGCTTAAAAAAGTGGGAGTTCTTAAGACAGAGTCAGAGTCTCACTATACAGAACAGGCTAGCCTCAAACATTAATCCTCTATCTGGCTCTCAAGTACTGGAATTATTACAGGCCTAGGCCACTACACACAGTTATCTTAATCATTTCTATCATTTTTGTAAACTAATTTTAATCTAATCTAACTCGGTAAAAATTATTCATATCCTATCTCTCAAAAAAATAATAGCCCTGTAATCTTACACAAACTAAAAGTATGCATTTGTTTTAGAAAAACTATATAAACTGGTGTGGTTCTCATGATATCCTAGCACTTAGAAGGTTAAGGCTGGCCAAGCAGTGGTGGCACATTTGCCTTTAATTCCAGCACTTGAGAGACAGAGGCAGGCAGATCTCTGTGAGTTCAAGGCCAGCCTGGTCTACAGGGCTAGTTCCAGGACAGGTAGGGCTACACAGAGAAACCCTGTCTTGAAAAACCAAAAAAGGTTAATGCAGGTAAAGATTACTTAAAATAAAGGGCAGTTGGGCTACTAAGCAGTCAGAGAAGCTCTCAGGTACAGAAGATGGCTGTTCTCTTTGGCAGAAATCTACCTTAAACTTCTACTTGCTTTCAAATAAAACTTCGTTCTACTTCAAAAAGGGGAAAAGAGAGATGTAGGCTCAGTTGACAGAGTAGCCACCTATTAAACCAACTAAAAGGCCTGAGCATAGTGGCTTAGCGCATGCTTATAATCCTAGCACTAGTGAGATGGAAGCTAGAGAGTCAGAAGTTCAAAGTCATCCCGAACTATGTGCGATCCTGTCTCAAAAAACAAGCAACAAAAAAAAAAACAACAAAATAAAACTAAAGGGAGAGGAGAATGAGAGGGAAAAAATGCATAAAATAATTTGCATTTTAAAAAGGAATGGTTATGAAATAATTTACAAAAAGATTCAGTTATATCAAATTCTTTGGGGATGGGTAAAAATTTTAATTTTCACTCCCATTCCAAAGAGAAACTGCAGAATTAACTTTATTATTAGCTGTACTGGGAGTTGAACGCAGGGCATCAAGTACGCTCAGAAAGTGCTCTAACATGAACTATATACACAATTCCAGAATTAATTCTTTATATGGCACTGACATGATTTCATAAATATCATATCCAGCTAGTTCTAGAGCGGTAATTCTCAACCAGTGGGTCACAACCCCTTTGGAGTTGCCTAAAACCATCATAAAACACAGATATTTGAATTATGACTCACAACAGTAGCAAAATTACAGTTACGAAGTTATGTGGTTGGGGGTCAACCACAACATAAGGAACTGTATTACAGTTAATATTAAACTGTAGTAGGAAGACTGAGAACCACTGTTCTAGAGAGATCCAATCTTGGCCTCACCAGAGCTGCGATTACAAATAGGCTACCATGCCCACCTGGCTTTTTATCTGGGTACTGGGGACAAGAACTCCAGTCCTCACACTTAAGTGCTTCACCTCTACAGGTCCTGGTGCCCATTTAAACTATGAATTTTATGTAAGGTGAAGTATAGCTCAAAAGTTAATAACAGCAGCAGCACATGGTGGCACATGACTTTAATCTTAGAACATGGAAGCAGAGGCAGGAGGATCTCTGTGAGTTTGAGCCCATCCTGATCTATAGAGAGCTCCAAGACAGCCAGGACTAAGTAGACCCTGTCTCCAAAAACAAAATGTTATAGCCAGACTTGATGGCTCACACCTATAATCACAGCCATCAGAAGAAGGCTGCTAAGGCAAAAGGATTGCCATGAGATGAGATTAGGATAAAAGGGGCTGTGGGATGTGTTACAGCTTTGAAGGGAAAGGTACCCTGGAAGTCAGGAGCCAAAGAATAACACACACCGAACAACAAACCTCACACAAGAGATTTACTGAGGAAATACTGGAGGGTGGGGATACCACTGCTTCACCAAGAAGCAGCAAGAACTGAGCTGGAGGCAGGTTTTATATAAAGTTTCTTAGGAGTGGAGCTTTCCAGGTGGCCTGATTTCGGTCTTTTTTACTCTGTGGAGCAGGGCCACATCTCAAGGAGCTGGGTCCTGCTGTTATAGTTTTTTGTGGCACAGCTAGGCATAGCCTGGCAGTTAGTTGGAAGTCATCAGGGGCAGGGCCTGGCCACTTCCAGCTCAAGGGGCTTAAAAAGAGGGGATCTAGTTGTTAATACTAAAGCATTAACATCCATGAGCAAAGAGAAACTCTTCTGGCTTAGAGTAGTTTTTGTTTCATCTTGATGTTTGTTGGTTTGTTTTAGACAAGGTCCCTCTATTAGCTCGGCTGACCTGGAATGCACTCTTCAGAAATATATTGGGCTCTGGAGTCCTAGGATTCAAATGACTTTAGTATGTGGATATTTATTTTATAGTGCTAGTAATTAAACCCATGGCCTAAAATAGGTAAGAATTTAAAAGAATTATTTTCTGAAACTGACTTAAGATTTTATCCATAAGGATAACTAGTTTTCTAAAACTAGTATGTTTAGACCTTACCTATCACACATTGACAAAGCAAAAAGTTTCACAAGTCACCTGGTGACTGTAACATACTTAAGCTTAGAGAACTCACCAAAAGTTATACACCATAGTAGAAATAACTACGTTTAGCTTTTCCTTTGTCTAAATAGTTAAATGCTAAAAACTCAAATTGGGGAGGAGATGTAACTCAGTCAACACAGTGCTTATCTAGTATACAAAAAGCCAATGCCCAGCACCACATTTAAAAAAAAAGGAAGAAAGGAAGGAAGGAAGGAAAGAAAGGAAAGGAAAGGAAAGGAAAGGAAAGGAAAGGAAAGGAAAGGAAAGGAAAGAAAAGGAAAGGAAAGGAAGAAAAAAAGAAATCAGCCAGGTAGTGGTAACTCATACCTTTAATCCCTTGAACTTGCCATACATAAGACCTGCCTGCCCCATCCCTCCCAACAAAGAAAAAACTCAAACTGCCTTATTTCAACTTTGTACACAGTCATCTAACAAAAATGTGAAAATACACATGAAAACCAGGAAAAGTCAGAACTTGCAGGCTTGCATAAAATCTTAAGCCCAGTACTTGGGAGGCAGAGGCAGGCAGATCTCTGTGAGTTCGAGGACAGCCTGGTCTACAAGAGCTAGTTCCAGGACAGACTCCAAAGCTATCAAGAAACCCTGTCTTGGAAAACTTTAAAAAATAAATAAATAAACAAATACCCAAACCTAGCAATTTATTCCATCAGTTAACCAAAATACATAAAATCGAAGAGCCAATTTATGGCCCCAAAGTATCAGGAACTTGAGATACAATGGCTACAATTAAAAACAGGATTCCCTTGTAGTGCTGGTAACTGAACCCAGCCAGGGATTTTCACATGATATGCACCTGGAATACCACTGAACTACATTGTCAGCCCTATATTTGATTTTTCTCATCTACAGCTCGTCAATTAGTGCACATGCTGTTTCACACTTATGAAGAGCACTCTAAAGTCTAAGATAGCCATAAATGTTCACTGCAAAAATCAAATGTACTTTAATCAGGAAAGAAAAAAAAGCCTCCTTTCCAGCAATACTGGAATACTCTGTATTTTGCTCTCTCTTTTTTTTTTTTTTTTTTTTTTTTTTGGTTTTTCGAGACAGGGTTTCTCTGTGGCTTTGGAGCCTGTCCTGGAACTAGCTCTGTAGACCAGGCTGGTCTCGAACTCACAGAGATCCGCCTGCCTCTGCCTCCCGAGTGCTGGGATTAAAGGCGTGCACCACCATTGCCCGGCTGTATTTTGCTCTCTTAAAGTTTTAACAAAGAGCATAAGTTAGTGGTGCGTATCTTTGATCTCAGCACTGGAAAGACAAAGGCAGAAGGATTTCTCTGAGTTCTAGGCCAGCCTTATCTACTTACATTTTAAAATTCAAAAATGTTTGGTTCAGCCTTTTCTCGTCAAGCATTTACCTAAAGTGCATTAGAAAGGGCCTTAAATTTAGTTGTAAAGGGAAAAATTCTTGGTGATTCTTGATGTTCCTAACTACATACACAACCTCTAAGGTATATGCTTTACAACAGTGTAGCAAAGTGCACCAAATGTAACAAAGTCAGAGTACCAATTTTTTCATCCAGTGGTGTTGGTAAATTTTTACTATAATTGTGACCCTGATACAACCCACAAAACACACTATGTAGCAACTTAATGATTTACATACTGTGTCAAGAAAATTTAACTACACCAAGTCAATTTATTACTTTTAAAACACAAATTTCAAAAGATGGTCAGCACCATTTCTGACTGTTACACTTTCAAACAATAAGTTACTGTATTATGTATGGCAGGTTCACTACGATGTTTGTTCCTTACATTTTGAAACTTAAATTTTATTAAATATTTCCATTCCTTGGTATCAATATAAAACAATTCAGGCTAGTAAGCTTTTAGGTGCCCACGAAATACTAAGCAGAATCTGAAAAACCTTTACAGCAGAAATGGACAGAGAATTTTAAAAAAAATATGCCGAAGCACCAAGAGAACTAAATTTCCTTTATTTTGTAGTTAAGGGGACCCAACTCACTACCTGTGAATTTAAAAAACAAACAAGCAAACAAACAAACAAAAAAGCCCCAATTATTTCGCTTTTCAACTACAGAAGACTGCTTAGCCAGAAACGTTGAAAAACTGTCGCAAAGAAAACTCTTATGGGGTATAGTCCCAAGGATCACGTGCAGCCAGGCGGAACCCTGTGGTCCTAGGGCTGTTTAGTCGCTTTAGGTTACCTTGGAGACTACAAAAGGAGCCACCGGGCCGGCCCATTTCCCAGCAGCAGTCACGCCGGCACCTTAACTGCAGCCTTGCTGCGGCGTCGTGCCCGAAAGGAAAGCAGGCCTGGCAGGGATTACTAGGCACTCGGCCACTTAAGGTTGGCGAGCTCAACACGCAAAGGCTGAGCATAAGTGGGCCCTAATGTCTCAAGATCCACGTGTCGGATCCGGCGGCGAACAAGAGAAGGGTCTCCCTCAGACGGAGATTCTCCCGTTCTGCCAATCAAGTCACCCTCCTTTTCACTCTCCACCCATCCCTGCTTCCATCATTTTGCCGGAGGAAAGGAACATTTCCGGGGAACAAAAGTGAAGGCAAAAAACTTCACAGCAATGCAATACACTCTGCTAACGATTTCTCCAGTTCGAAAAGACTCCCAACTTCTCTACATAATCTTCGAACACAGATTCCCCAGTTTAGTGGTGGTAAGCTTACTAATGCCCCTGCTCACCTTACAAGACACAACCTACTTGAAAATTCAACAGAAAGGGGAAATCCTATGAACAGAAAACCAATCAAGGCTGCCCACAGAGAAAAAGAAAACAACACCTGCTCTTCCCCCACCTGTTTTCTCCACCTCCGATTTGCACTAACAAATCACAGGTCCTTTGTTTACAAAGTTCTCACTCCCATTCAACTCACTCAACGCCCCCTCCTAATTAAATTCGTGGTCTTGCTTTCATTTGACCAGAAATTAAAACGCTGGGGGACGTTTGTATAGGTGTCAAAACATCAAGTTACTTAGAGAAATCGACGTGGGTTGTTTCCATCGGAGAGTTGAAACCCCGAGAGCTGAACTCTAAAACTCGCGCTTATTCAGCACAGGTTTAAGACCTACAGCCAGGCTAAAAATCGTCACGCGGAACGTGCCATGCTGTTCAACACCCCACGCACGCGAGGGCTGGGCCGCGCCATGGGCACTTCTCACCCCGCCCGCCTCGTGGCCACGGTCTCCGGCGTCGATGTTCCTAGTTAGTTCTAGGATCGACACGGAAGTGAGGTCGGGGAGGAACGCGAGATGACATGCGCAATTCACTCAAGGGACCAAAGGCTGCATCGCGCAGGGCCAAGCCAGGCCCAGGCGTGCGAAGCTCTCTCTGCGGAACGCTAGTCAAGCCATTCAAATACACAAGTGGTTTAAACTCTCAAAAAACTCCAATCGGGCCACTACTGAAGCGATGCCCTCCACCCAGGCCAGAGAGTTACCGTGCGGGGCGTGGTCGGCCTCACCCCGAGTCCTTCATATCCCTCTAGGGGCGGGTTAATCTGAAGGGTTCGCACACCGTGTGTCCGCTTCAGCTGAAGAGCTTGCGCACGCACCGCACGTCCACGTCACCGCGCACGCGCTCCTACAAGCTTGGAGCCCCCCGCGCAGGCGCAAAGGGAGGCACGAGCAGCACCTCTTCACCCCTCCCCCAACATCAGGAAGCCAAACGGCCCGGAGCAGCGTCAAGACCCTTGGGATCCGCCCCCGAAGCCGAAGCGGCAGTCTTTTCACGTCTTAGAAACTCAGAAAGAGCTACTGAAGCTTCCAGAATCAAGAAAGGCAAGGCAGGAGAAAGGTACCCAATACCTTCAACCTTGTACTCGAAGCCTTCGTGAAAATTCTGAAACCACAGCCCACCGGGCCTTTCTCAATTAGACTTTTGAGCCTTTCCCAGGGGATCCTCAATGGTCCCGCCCTGCCGTACCCGACCCCACCCACACAAGGCTTCGTAGACCCACCCTGGCTTCACAAGTCTATCAAAAAAGAATCTGAGGACCTCCTGTACTGAGGGGTTGGAAAGTGCCAGAGCACTGGAAAACTATGAAGCAAACACCATATAAGAAGAGTAAGCAATTTTCCAATATTCACCAACAAAGAACGCTGGGAAAATAAGAGAAAGCTTCCCTGAGAGCAGAGAATGGAAGCTTATGCCTGTAATCACAACACTGAAGCTAAGGCAGGAGGATTGCTGCGAGTTCGAGTCTAAACTGAATTCTATAGTGAGTTCCAGTTCCAGGACAGCTTAGCCTGCTGAGACACCCTGTCGAAATGAAAAACAAAGGAAAGAGAAGTTCGCTAAAAGATGGAGAGCTGCCACTAAACTGCTGATACCAAGATGAAAGATGTCTTAAAAAACCATTTGCCTGAGAGCTTTATCTAAGATATAGTGACTTGATCCTGTGTATTTTTTTGTTTCTTCGAGGCACTGAAGCTTTTAAAATGCAAAGAGACCATGAACCAACAACTTTATCAGGCTGTTGCAAAACTAGGTCAAAGAACAGTATTTCTCAACCAAACATCAAAAATTTTAGTTTTCTTTCTCTATTACTTACTACTTTCTAATCCACCAGTAAATAATGTTTGAAGTGAATGGGGGTACAAAGAATTGAGTAGGAAGACAGAAACTGCAGTCCACATTGCTAAACTTTTCACTCTCAAAAGAACTGAGAGATAATAGGGAAAGTTATTCTGTGCTAGGTGACAACACAAACACACTTGGGAAAAAAACAAGACTGTAAGGATAGAGCCAAGAGGATTGATTTGACTTGCTTCTTTTCACTTAGCTCTTCCTGAGAAGACATTCAATACATAGACAGAAATTGCTTATTCTAATCAAGTCCAGAACTAAAGTTTACAGACTTATGAAATCATTCTGAAAACCATGATTCAAACAAGAGCATTGACGATCTTAAGCAGAACTGAAAAAGCAATTGTTTCCTTAAGATGTTCCTCTTCGACTTCAAGAACCAAAATGCCTTCTCAAGGGTTGGGATGTTTCCTCAAAAAATTCCATTTCCTGAGACTAAAACTTGAGTTTATTTAGTATTAAAATGTCTACCCCTAAGATATGAATGACTTCATAGCACCTCCAAAAAGACAACCCTAATAACCTCTCTAATTGGAAACTCAATGAGAACAACTTGCATAAAGAGGGCCATGGAAATGCTCTTTGGTGCTCTTTCCCCTGCTCCCTGCAAACATGAGATGCCCCATTTCAACAACTTTCAACAATTGCTTACTGATTTTCACTTATAAGACTCATTGGTTTTCTGAGCATAATTTTTTTTGCCAAAATCCTAAGTATATTTGCCCTGACATTTTGGGCTTTCTTCTTTTCTCTGAAAACTGCTCCCATCATTTCTAGAGCTTCTTGCAGACCAGCATTGCTGACTCTGACTCAAAAGGCATGACTTTCTTACACTCCCTCCAACTAACAAGATTTACAGCTTGCCCATCCTGTGTTCATTCTCTCTCTCTCTCTCTCTCTCTCTCTCTCTCTCTCTCTCTCTCTCTCTCTCTCTCTCTCTCTCTCTCTCCTCCTCCCTCCTCTCTCCTCTCTCTCTCCTCTCTCTCTCTCTCTCTCTCTCTCTCTCTCTCTCTCTCTCTCTCTCCCTCCCTCCTAATGAAATGGTTCTCCAGGTTATTTTTTTTTTCTTTCTCTTTTTTTGGAGGGTGGGGAGGGTTACTCTGTCTGGAACTAGATTTATACCCCAGGCTAGCCTCAAACTCACAGGACTAAAGGCATGTGACACTACCATCTGGCCAGGCTAATTTTTTTTAATTAATAAAACATTTTCAAGAGGCAGCACTAGATGATCTAATGGGTCACTACCCACAGGTTTTCAAAGTGGAGTCTACTTAACCTATAAATGTTGAAAGTTAGTGTCTGAGAGTTCTCTGAAAATTGTGTTTTTATATACTAACCTACAATTAATAATACAGCCATACCTATTTCAGTGATTTAGTTTGCATTTACCAAATAACTATTTTGCTTAAAACAGGGTTTCATATATCCCTGACTGGCTTCAAACTTATATACTCAAGGCCAGCTTTTCACTTCTGACCCTCCTGGCTCCACGTCAAGGTACAAACAGGTGCTATTGACAAACCCGGTTTATGTCTGCTAAGCAATCACTTTACCAATTGTGCTATATTCCAGTGACCAAGTGACATGATTATTTGGGGTTTTTTGGTTTGTTTGTTGTGGGTTTTGTTGTTATTTTGTCTTAGGGGTTTTTATTTGTATTTTGATTTGTTTGTTTGTTTGTTTGTTTTTGTTTTTCAAGACAGGGTTTCTCTGTGTAGCCTTGGCTGTCCAGGAACTAGCTATATAGACCAGGCTGGCCTCGAACTCACAAAAATCTATCTGCCTGCCTCTGCCTCCTAAGTGCTGGGATTAAAGACGTGAGCCACCACTGCCCAACTGTTGTGTTTTTTTATATTGCTCTTTCAAGTAATTGCATAAATGGATACATTCTACTTTCAATGCAGTATTCTTCAAATTGTACTTAAGTTATATTCTATTTTCCTTTAAAGTCCATCCTTGGCCAAATGTGATGGTACATACCTTTAATTCTGCACTTAGATGAGGAGGCAGGTGGTTCTCTGTGAATCTAAGGCTAGCCTGAGCTACATACTGACAACCATAGCTCCATAGAGAGACTGTCTCTCAAAAACCAGGGGGGGGGCACAGAAGTGTATTAGCCAGAAATGATGGTGCATGCTTATAATCCTAGCATTCAGGAAGATCATCAACTGCCAAACAAGCCAAAGCTATAGAGTAAGTTTCAGGTCAGCGTGAACTATACCTATCTCCAGAAGAAAGGAAGAAAAGGAAAATTACAGCAGTGGTAGAGTACTTAAAAAGTACATGCACAAAGCCCTAGGTTCAGTCTCTAAAAATCTAAAAGCTACAACCATATGCATTTCACAGTGAGATTAGAGTGGGGAGGAGTTTTGAAAAAAAAAAAAGAAATTGTTACAACAAAAGTTTTAAAATGCCAAGCCAGGACTGACTGCCTTGAATATAGCCAACCTAACCACTAAAGCTGATGCTAGGCTTCATCTATCTTACTGGAATTTTCAACTTGTTGCTCATGGGTCACCTTGTTTATTCAAGCCTAACTCACACGATCTTTTCCTTGATTTTTCTTGGTTTAACTTTCAAAATTTTACTAAATATTGAGGGAGAAAAAAATTATGCATAGAATATAAAGGATCTGCCTTGAATGTACACAGATTTGATCTATGTATGTATATGTAACATGTATTTTGTTAAGCAAGGAAACTGCCTCCCCAACACTGAGAATAAGCCTGTGCCACCACACCCAGCCTTTTATGTGGATGTTAGGATTCAAACTCAAATGCTCACACTTGTGTGGCAAGTGCTTTACTGGATGAGTTATTTTCCTAGTCCATCCCTACACACATACTTTTTCTACTCAATAAATAGAACAAATGCCTGCTAAATGATGAGGACAAAGGGAAATATTGTCATCTCACACACCATTCAAATTTCTACACTAGAATGCTTGGCATAACTTAAGTGACAGATTCAACACAAAGAAAATGTATCGTAAGCAATTTATTCAGATTCTCCCTCTTCAGTTCTAAAATGGTATGCCTTTGAGATTTTATGTGCATGACTGTTTTGACTGCATGTATGTCTGTTTACTACATGTGTGCCTGGTGCCCATGGAGGCCAGAAGTGGATATCAGATCTCCTGGAGCTGGAGTTACAGTTTTGAGCAGTATGGGTGCTGAGAACCAAACCCAGGTCCTGTGCAAGATGAGCTGTTTGTAACCACTGACCCACCTCTCCAGACCTAGACATACTTTTCTTAAATGCCTAAAAGAAAGCTGGGTGGTGGTTGCATGAACCTTTAATCTCAGCTCTTGGGAAACAGAGGCAAAAAGAATTGTGTGAGTTTGATCAACCTGGTCTACAAGATAAGTTTCAGGATGTCAAGGCTACACAGAGATACCTTATCTCAAAAAACCAAAAGACAAAAAAGAAAAAGAGTAAAAAAGGGCTTCACTATTACAAAGAAACCATTAGCACCCCTGATGGAAAGAGTCAACTTCAAAAAGTTGTCCTCTCACATCCACACCATATCATACACATGCAACACTGAAAAAAAAAACTTAAATGTATTCCCTTTTACAGCCTCATATGGCACAGAATCATGTTTCTCACATTTTACCTAAGGGGATCTTCCCTAATCTTTCATACTTAAATGTCACTTTTAGTTAAAGAAACTCCTACTAACAAACAGAACTGGATGAATATAGCAAGTGTACTGCACAGTTGAACTCGAGGAAAAACCCAAAAGCCTATATGGCAGAAGAAAAACACTGAAAAATTATACATGAAATAAATCATACTTACTTTCCATGAAGAGCACCACTGCCTCCTAAAAATAGATAATGGTAATCGACATAGGCGTTTCTGCCACCAACTCTGATGTCCTAAATACAATTCCTGGCAACCCATATAAAGAGCCAGGGAGTGGTGGTGAATGTCTGTGATCCCAGCACTCAGGAGGCAGAGGCAAGTGGATCTCTGGGTTCAAGGTCAGCCTGGTCTACAGAGTGAGTTCCAGGACAACCAGGGCTACACAAAGAACCCCGTCTCCAATAAAATAAAATAAAAACCTACCTACCATTAGTTGCCTTCTAATTTCCACATGCATTCTGTGGCACATGTAAATACACATACACCCCACGCATACATACGCGTAAATCAAAAAAAGTATACCATTTACTATATCATGTTTTATTTTTAAAAGGGAACATTTTGAGATTAGATACTAGAGAGGGCATACCTTACAATGAATAATCATTTTAGAAAGCTAAAATTTATTCATATTTCCTTAGTTTTTTTCATACTGTAAAATTTTACATTTATTTATTGTGTCTGTGTTTAACTGTGTGAGCACACATACCACAGTACCTTTAGGGAGCTAAGAAAAAAACTGTGGGAGTCAATTTTCTCTTTTCTACCATGGGTCCCAGGGGTTAAACTCAGATCTTCAACCTTGCCTCAAGTGCCTTTACCTATTGAGTCATCTCACTGACCTATGAATAATCTTTTTTTTCTTTATATTTATTATATATACAGTATTCTGTCTACATATATCCTATAGGCCAGTAGAGGGCACCAGATCTCATTACAGATGGTTGTGAGCCACCATGTGGTTGCTGGGAATTGAACTCAGGACCTCTAGAAGAACAGTCAGTGTTCTTAACCTCTGAGCCATCTCTCCAGCCCCCTTGAATAATCTTAATACATTTATATGGATGGAAGATTTATATACCACTGAAAATGTCCCTGCAGACAGGTATTTAGAAATTATGATCAGGCACATAGCACCCTCCCCAAATAACTATGATTTGGTCTTCTGAAGAAAAAAAATAGCACAAAACAAACTCAGAATGGGATATAAATCATCTTGCCAAGAAATCAATAGTCAGCTTCTTCTCAGAACAATAATGTCTAAGCAAGGAAACACTCCAATCCAGAACAAATAGCACTTGTAAAATTAATACATTACTAAGTATCGAGAGGGAAGCTGGGCGGTGGTGGCACACACCTTTAAACAGAGCACTCAGGAGGCTAAGGCAGGCAGATCTCTGAGAGACACTCAAAAGAGGGTAATAACATTTATACTGATACTTTTGTAAAGTATAGAAAAGGTAGTACAGCGAAATCACCAAATTGTTCCATATGTAAGATAACTTGGAACACACGGTGGCTCTCCACCTTCCACCTCCCACGTGTTAGAATTACAAACCTGAACACCACACCTAGTTTATACAGCATTGGGAATCAAACCCAGGGCTTTGTGCATGCTGGGCAAACACTCTACAATCAGATTCTCATCACCAACTTCCCTTTCCACACACAGTTTTGTTTTTGAGGCTGGCTTTGAAATTTTGGTCATTTTTGTGCTACTGCCTCCAGAATGCTGATATTACACATGTACATACACCACTATGATTGGCTGAGATTTTAAGATGTATTACAATACATATGGGACAATACTTCATTCTACAACATGCTCTAGGTCATCTTAGTTAAAAAATGAAGAGGCCAAATATAATTAAGTACACCTTTAATCCCAGCACTAGGGAAGCAGATGTACTGTCAATCTTTGTAAGTTTGAACATTGAATTCCAGCTAGTTAAGTTTACACATAAGAGAGACCCCGTGTGTGCGGCGGTGGAGGGGGGGGGGGTAATAAAATCACTGTCTTCGTTTGCTCTGGTCATCAAGTTGAAACAACCTCGAATATTATGAAAAGGGAGTCTTGTTTGAGAGATTATCTAGCTCAGATTGCCTTGTCTGGGGAGAACTGTCTTGATGGTGGTTTGATATAAGAGAGCCCAGACCACTGTGAGAGGAACC
The DNA here is from genome assembly GCF_037038515.1 of Microtus pennsylvanicus. Lineage (NCBI taxonomy): Eukaryota > Metazoa > Chordata > Mammalia > Rodentia > Cricetidae > Microtus > Microtus pennsylvanicus. Next base: position 98,163,139 of record NC_134580.1, on the reverse strand, counting down.
AGCCCTAGGTAGATAGTTCTGTATCAGAAAGCTAACTAAAAGCAAGATGGTGGAAACACATGCTTTGAGGAAGGCAGACACAGGCAGATCTCTGAGTTCAAAGCCAGCCTGATCTACAGAATGAGTTTCCAGACAGTCAGGGCTACACAAAGAAACGCTGTATGGGGGGCGGAGGGGGGACAAGGAAGGGGGTGAAAAGAAAGAAAAGAAGGCTAACTAAGCATGGGCCTATGAGTGATCCAGTAAGCTTCATTTCCTCCATGTTTCTGCTTTAAATTCCTGATTGAAGTCCTGCCCTGAATTTAAACAAAGATGGAGGGGCTGGAGAGATGGCTCAGAGGTTAAGAGCACTGACTGCTCTTCCAGAGGTCCTGAGTTCAATTCTCAGCAACCACATGATGGCTCACAACCATCTCTAATGAGGTCTGGCACCCTCTACTGGTGTGTGGGAAGCAGAATGTCGTACACATAATAAATAAATAAATTTAAAAATAAATAAATAAATAAACAAAGATGGACTTACAAGCTGTAGGCTGAAATAAACCCATTCCTCCTCTAAGTTGCTTTTAGAGTGTTTAGTCACAGCAACAGATGCAAAGGAAAAAAATTAATTTTAATTATTAGTTTAACTAAATAAAATCACTTAAATACTTGTTGAGCATTAATTACATGTTAGAGAATGATGGAGGAAGGTCATTGGTTAAATAAAAAGAAGCTGCTTGGCTCTCATTGCTTAGGAGATAAGTGGGAGGAGTAAACAGAACAAAACGCTGGGAGGAAGAGGAAGTGAGGTCAGACTCGACAGCTCTCCTCTCCGGAGCAGACACCTCAGAGAGAGACGCCATGCTACCTGCTCCAGGGAAGACGCACGCTATGAAGCTCCGACCCAGGATGGACTTAGGCTAGAATCTTCCCGGTAAGACCGGTGCTATACAGATGATAAGAAATGGGCTAGTCCAGGTGGGAGAGTTAGCCTAGAAGATGCTAGGTAGATGAGCCAAGCAGTGTTTAAATGAATACAGTGTCCGTGTAATTATTTCGGGGCATAAGCTAGCCGGGCAGGCGGCTGGGGCTTTGGGGACGTAGCCCCGCCGCCGCTCCCCCTATTACTACAAGAGAATAAAGCATAGGTAAAGAGTAAATAAATGCAAGAACCCTCAAGAGTAGATACATGAACGCAAAGTCATAGCTTACAGAGTTCAAAAAAGCTTTGGGGGGCACAATAAGAAAACAAAGAACATACAGGGTCTAAAGACACTACAAAAAGGATTCCCAGTGGTTTTTTGTTGTTGTGTTTATTTTTCTGAGAAAGGGTCTCATGTAGCCAGGCTGACAGAAGTGATATTTTGTTTATGTTTTAACAAAGCTTGCCTGAAGATCAGCCAATAGAGGTCAGGAAGTCCCCAGGACTGGGGAGACTGAGACAGACAGAGAGCTCTATAAATTCAAGGCCACCCTGGGCTACAATCTGTCTAAAAGAGTAACAGAGCTCACAGAAAGGTGATCCCAGGACTTGGGAACTCTATGCACTAGAGAGGTGGAGACAGGAGTGATATAGCTGGGCAGAGAGAGTAATATAAGGCGGGAGGAAACAAAACCTCAGTGCAGTCTGAGGATCACCCTGCAGTCTGAGGATGCAGTCTAAAGAGACAGTGTGAGTACAGGATCACCCCTTTGGTCTGAGCATTGGTGGAGGTAAAAGGTCTCTCTAGTGGCTGGCCACACTGCTTCTCTGATTTTCAGCATTAACCCCTATATGCGACTCTGGGTTTTTATCATTAATACCAACTAGAATTTGTGCTACAACTGATCTCGAATTCATGATTCCCCTGTTTTGTCCTCCTGGGCACTAGGATCAGAGGCATGAACAACCATCATGTATACCTTCTACAAAATCAATAAACAGAAAAACAGTAAATGATCCAAAATTTGGAAATAGGATTTTCTCTATAAAAGGCCTTTGGGGAAAAAGAAGATTGGTGCTGGAAAGATAACTCAGCTGTTAAGAGCACTGCTGCTCTTGCAGAGGACTCAGGACGCAGTTCCTAGCACCCATATGGTCCTTTACAACTGTTTGCAACTCCAGTTCTAGGGCAGCTGGTATACCTCTGCAGGCACCAGGCGTGCCACAGTACGTTTAAAGACTGCAGTGTGCATACATTCACATAAAATAAAAATATTTTTAAATGAAAAAACACTTCAAAATATCAGACATGGTGGTGCACACCTTTAATCCCAGCACTCAGGAAGCAGAGACAGGCAGATCTCTGTGAGTTCAAGGCCAGCCTGGTCTACACAGTGAATTCCAGGATAACCAGGGCTATATAGAGACCTTGTCTCAAAAACAAAACAAGAAAGAAAATAATACTTTAAAATGTTAGCATACAAAGCAATATTTTTCATTATGAAATTTTCATACACATAAATCATTGTATCTTGCTCACATTTCCACACACAAGAATAAACCATGGGCTAGCAATGTGATACATGCCTATAACTCTAGCACTTGGGGGCAGGGGTAGAAGGATCGAGTTCAGGATCATCCTTAGCTACATAGAGAGAACCTCTGTCTTAAAAGAATAAAACACTTAAACAGAGATAAATGCAACAAGAAAGACTGACACAAGGTACATTATCAAATTCACTAAACAGGAAAGCAGATTATATATTGATAACTTCCCTATGAAATGAGCCTGAGCACTTGAACAATATAGTATCACGTCTTTAAGTCCATGAAGCTCATGATATAAATTCACCTATTCAAACATTTATACTGTTAAATATTTGTTAGAGGTATAAAAAAGAAAAACTAGCTGAGCTGTGGTAGCTCACGCCTTTAATCCCAGCATTTGGAAAGCAGAGGCAGGTAGGTCTCTTAAGTTTGAGGCCAGCCTGGTCTATAGAGTGACTTCCAGGACAGTGTGGGTTACACAGAGAAACCCTATCTCAAAAAAATAAAAATAGTAATAATAAATAAATAAAAACCTATAAAAACTTAATGGAGGAAGAAACTACCCTGGAGTTATTACTAAGGCTATTTTAATAGTCTTCAAATGTTAAGCACGTAAAGAAGGGGCTGCCTTAGTAAATATCTCCCCCCAGAAAAAAATAGAAAAAAAATTATACAAAGGAACATGATGCAAATAACCAGAGGATACCTTAATTCCTTAAGTCAAGCATTTACTGATGATGTAGCATGTATAAATCCTGGAAAACAAAGACAAGATCTCTGCCCCCAGTAGCCTGCAATCACTGATCATACAATTTATTATAATCAATGATCATTAGTAACAGCAAAGACTAAAGAATACTACTGGTTTTCTCTGCTGAATGTAAAGGAAGCACAAAGGATAATAAAATAGGACTAAGAGTACATAGAATTCCAAAATAGCTGGGGATGCAGCTCGCTAGTAGATAATTTGCCTAGCATACACAGAGCCCAAGTTTGATATCTAGTGTCACATAAACCAGGCATGGCGGGGCAAGCCAATAATATCAGCAATCAGAAGGTGGAAACAAGAGGATCAGAAATTCAAAGTCTTTCTTGGTCACATCAAAGCCAGTTTCAAATATATGAGGACCTGTTCTCAAAATAAAAAAATTAAAAAGAGAAACAGGAGAGATGGCTCAGGAATTAAAAGTACTTGCTGCTCTTGTAAAGGACCCAGTTTCTGTTTCCAGCACCCACATGGTTATTTTAATAGCAGTTCACAACTATAACTCTAGTACCAAGTAATCCAGTGCCTCCTTCTGAACCTTGAGGGCCCCAGGTACACAGGCTTGTGATATATATACATATACACGCACATGTATGCACAGGCAAAACATTCATACACACAAAATAACAACAAAAATATGAAAACAACACCCCCCCAAAAAAGGAAAGGAATGGAAAAAAATAAAGCAAGACCTGATAGCTACCAGTAATCCTAGCACTTGGGAGATAAGATACACCCCACAAGTTTAGCGCACAAAGCCAGCCTAGGCTCCTGTTGTCTAACAGTTTCCTACCAGGACTGAAACATTTCATCCTGAAAGAAGCCCCTTTAAGCAGAAAAGTAAACAACTCATCACAGCATCAGGAAGTCCCTGAAACTAACCAGAAAAAGCCAATCTCAAAAACAAAAAAAAAAAAGTTAATTAAAGCTATATGGCTGTTATGACTGCACTGTTGCAAAAGTTATATATTAAATTCTTTCTTTCAGCTAGGCAATGATGGCCCACATCTTTAATCTGAGATTTGGGAGGGAGATGGAGGTGGGATTCTATGAGTTTTGAGGCCAGCCTACTCTACAGAGTGAATTCCAGAACAGCCAGTGCTACCCGGAGAAACTCTGTCTTGAAAAAACAAAAACAAAATTGCCCAAAATTTCAGGAATATGTCCTAATTTTTTTCTTGCCTTTAAGAGAAACTAAAAAACTATGCTAGATCCTATAATTACTATGGCCCTAGGCACTATGCCTACTGTGCCTAATAGAAAAAATCATTATTGTTTCCCAAGGCTAGCTTATCTCTCTTTAAAAAAAAACTTTTTAATATTTATTTATTTATTATGCATACAATATTCTGTCTGTGTGTCTGCCTGCAGGCCAGAAGAGGGCACCAGACCCCATTACAGATGGTCATGAGCCACCATGTGGTTGCTGGGAATTGAACTCAGGACCTTTGGAAGAGCAGGCATCACTCCAGTACGCTAACTTATCTCTTAATAGTACTTTTATGTGATGTTTATTTTTCTTATGTTCTTTTTTTTTTCAGACAAAGTCTTACTCTATAGTCCAGGTCGGATGGAACTCATAGCAATCTTCAGCAGCCTCCAAAGTGCATGGATCATAGGTATGAGCCATTAATACCCAATTTAACAGAACTAGAACAGTAACATCCATACGTACAGATGGTAACCTATATACTTCTAGTTATTTTTCCAGGTATGAGAATGAAAATAAAAAGCCAGCTTATTTTTTCTCACCTTATTAAGCAAAATACCAGTAAGATAAACAGCTAAATATTCTGGGTTAGATTTCATATGATCTTGAACTTTTGGTTTTGTTTTTGAGAAAAGGGTCCTGTTGTGTGACAAAACTTTTCCAGAGGAGACACAACAGACCTCAACTCACCCTAGACAGGGAGTACACAACAGATCAAAGTACAGATACCACCAAAGTCCATTTTGGTGAATGAGTTTTATTAGGGTTACTCACAGGAATATAGGTGAGGGATTGTAGGAGCAGGTTCATCAAAAACAAAACCAGGGCTGGGGATATAACCAACTGGTAAGAAAGCTTGTCTAGTATATATAAGGCCCTGGGTTCAATTTCCAGCACCAAATAAAACCAAATATATTAGTACACATCAATAATCTCAGCATTAAATTAAAAGGTAGAAGCAGGAGAATCTTAAGTCCATGGTCAAGCTTAGCTATATGGAATCCTGTTTCAAAAAAGGGGTAGAGGGACAGAGAACAAGATGGCTCAGCAAGCTAAAGTCACTTGCTGAACAAACCTAGAGGCCTGAGTTCAATCCCCAGAACCTACATAAAGATAGAAAGAGTGAACTCCTGGGGCTGAGAGATGGCTCAGACGGTAAGAGCATCACTGCTATTCTAGAAGTTTAATTCCCAGCACCCACATGGCAGCTCACAACTGTCTCATGCCCTCTTCTACCTTCTATGGATACCAGGCATACACGTGATGCACAGACATACATGCAGGCAAAGCACCTATACACATAAAAATAAATGTTTGAAAAAAAAGTGAACACCACAAAACTGTACTTTAATCTCCATGTATATTTTTTGACATGTACAACCCTCCTTTCCATAAACACATCACTCATATGTACACACAAATACAATAAAAATTTTAAGAAAGAAACAAGGGCTGGAGATGTAGAGCATTTTGCACAGCAGGCACAAGGTCCTGGGTTCAATCTCAAACACTACAAAATTCAATTGACAAATGGATTTAAACAAATAATTTCATTTTTGTAATTATTCATATCTCCCTTAAAGGTGTCAGGAAAGAAAACAGAAAAAGTCAAAGTGTGGCCTTCTATCTGAATTTTTGGCCAGCCTGGTCTACACAGAAAGTACACTACACTAGAACAGCCAAGGCTAAAGAAATCCTGTATTTAAAAATCAAAAGCTGACAGGAAAGGTTTGCCCTACCCAAATCTTCAGTAAAAGCATTATATTCAGAGGATAGCATCCTCAAAAGGAGGAGGAATTATTACAGTTTTAATTAAGGAGAATGAGGAAATTCAATATGCTTCTATATAAATATAATCTGAAAAACTTTGTTCTTTTCAAATATATCCCAAATAGCACAAAATCTAATTATCTTAAGTTCTTAGTGCCAACATAAACTGCTAGAAGTCGGTGTGCACTGTTTAAAAAATCAGTTTAAAGACTGAAAAATAACCTGCAGTGTTGAAAAGCTTTCATTTTCAAGACAGAAATACAGTTAACAGTTTGGATTCTTTTTGTTTTTATTTTTCAAGACAGGGTTTCTCTGTGCAGTCTTGGCTGCCCTGGAACTCGCTCGGGAGACCAGGCTGGCCTCAAACTCATTGAAACCCACCCAGCACTCAAGTGCTGGCATTAAAGGTGTGCGCTAAGACAGGCTTACCGGCTTGGCCAGCTAAGACTGGAAAAGACTAACAGATGCATACTCCTGATAAGGCCACCAGGTAAGGAAAGGGCACATTTGTAATATAGTGCTCCTTCCAAACTCAGTGAACATAACTGAGAACCAAATTTCTGTGTGTCTATAAACCTCCATTTACCAGTTACAAGGTTCCATTTCCATTTCTTAGAATTCTAAAATCCTCTAGATTTTAAGATTAGTGTTAAGTCGGTGTCAAGGTGACAAAGACAGCCCCACAGTGCCTCCCTTCAACACCCTGAGGAGTTTCCCTCAACTTTTAAGTGCCTTGACTCAGGACAAACCAAATTCATAGCTTTGATACTAAAAGAATTTCAAACTAGCCAGTATAGTAAGCAGAGTTAGAAAGTTTACTAAAGATATTTTAATGTCTTATCAATTCTTTGAAGATTCCATATATCATACTCATCTCTTCCCCCATTAAAGACATTTTAGTATCTTCAATATTTATTTATGGTATTAAATTCAGTTCCAGGGGACCCAGTGCCCTCTTCTGGCCTATAACAACTTGGTGTACATAAACTTTTTTTTTAATTATTTATTTATTTATTATGTATACAATGTTCTGTCTGTGTGTATGCCTGCAGGCCAGAAGAGGGCACCAGACCCCATTACAGATGGTTGTGAGCCACCAAGTGGTTGCTGGGAATTGAACTCAGGACCTTTGGAAGAGCAGGCAATGCTCTTAACCTCTGAGCCAACTCTCCAGCCCTGGTGTACATAAACTTACAACATGTTCATACACATAAATAAAAATAAATGAGTCAATCTTACTAGGGAGTCACCAGTGGTGCCTTAGTGTAGTGCACCTCCTTTCCTTACTGATGGCTTCTGGTGAGATTCTAAAAAACTGCAGGTTTATGGCTGGGAAGAGAGCAGTTGTTATGGAATTTGCCTTCAATGTGGCAAGTCTAGCAATTTGGGCAAGAAACTGCTCTTGTCTGGACTGCTTGATGGTAATGCTGTATGAACTGGATATGCAGGACCCACAGAAAAGTGCTGAGCTTTCCAAAAAGTTCCTTCAGGGTTCCTGCATCATGAAAGAGTCTGCCAGATATTCTATGGACACAGGAGAAAGCAACTGATGAACTTTGTCATTACAAGGCAAAACAGATCTTCAAATTTCCTACTTCATAGAAAAGTCTGCTGGATTCTATGTGCCTGTAATCTGAAGATGGATGTCCCAATATTACAGAAGAACTTTGGATGATGTCTCTGTCAATTCTAAAACTTTGGAAGTTGTTTACAATGCACTTCCTGTTTACTTAGGCAATATTACATCCTTCTGGGGTCTTTGAAGAGTTGAAGACAGATATAGTTTTCCTTAGTTATGATAAAGAATAAATTAGATATAAAACTTCAGACTTACAAAAATAAGGATAGAGGTTTTCCTTAATTTCCCAAATATAAATGGACTAAATATTGTAACTATAATTCTTGTTTGATAACTGTTTTGTATATTCAATTTTACTATGTTAAAGTTAAAATCTTACTTTTTATTTAGACAGAAAAGGGGAGATGATGTGGGATGCCCTTCTGTAAATGTGTTGTTCTTATTGGTTAATGAATAAAGTTGCTTTAACCTGGATGGAGGTGGGTGGTCCTTGGACTTCCCACAGGTCAGGGAACCCTGATTGCTCTTCGAGCTGATCAGGGAGGGGGACTTGGTAGGGGGAGGGGGAAGGAAATGGGAGGCGGTGGCGGGGAGGAGGCAGAAATCTTTAATAAATAAATAAATTTTTAAAAAAAAATAATAAAAAGAATAAAGTTGCTTTGGCATGTGGCAGGGCAGAATATACATAGACTGGAAGAGATATAGAGAGTGAGTAAGCAGAGTCACAGAGACACCATATAGCTGCTGAAGGAGAAAGATGCCCAGAATTTTACCCAGTAAGTCACAGCATTGTGGCAATACACAGATTAATAGAAATGGGTTAATTTAAGATATAAGAGCGAGCTAAGAATATGCCTAAGCTTTTGGCCAAACAGTATTGTAATTAACACAGTTTTTGTGTGATTATTCGGGTCCACGCAGTCGGGAAATGAACAAGCAGTCTCAGTTTACAAGACTCTGTCTCAAAAATAAATATAAAATAGATAATCTAAGCTAGGCTGTAATTCCAGCACTGGGAAGGCTAAGATAGGAAGATGGCCATGTGTGCACTTGTGTGCATGCACACACACACAAATACAAATATGTTTTTTTAAATGTTTATAATATTTTTAAGTAGAGAAATGCCAAGTTAGCCTCTGTAATACCGGTAAGTAAATATTCATTGGAAAAAGTTGGAAACTAGTGTAATGTGATAGCAAAACTAGGAACTAGGAAAATAACTCAGTAAAGTGTTTGTCATGAAAGCATGCAGATCTGAGTTTGATCCCTAGTACCCATTTAAAAGAAAGCCAGGTAAAGTGTTTAATGCCTATAATCCCAGCATCAGGAAAGCAGAGAAAGGAACATCCCTGAAGCTTGCCAGCTGAATCGGTGAGCTCCAGGTTCAGAGTACACTGCTTACTGTGCAATCATGAACAACTGAATTTGGATCACCATCTTCCTTTAAAGAGCCAGATATGCTGCAGAGTATCTCTAGTCCTAGCAGGGGGAGCAAACAGAGGTGGACCCTTCCAAACTGGCCAAAGAGACTGCCCCAATCACTGAGCTCCAGGGCTCAGAGAGACCATTTCTGAAAATTAATATGGAAAGTAACCAAAGAAGACACTAAACATTAACACCTGGCCTCCAAATGCACATACACACAATTCTACAAACACATATTTTACACATACACACACACAAATAAAGAGACTGACAAACTCATGGAGATCCCAAGAGGGTACTGTCTGAACAACGCATCCCATCATTAGAAAAGGATATGAAACAAACTGTCTTCCCTAATATTGTGACAACAGTTAAGCTTTTAATAGGAGCCATACTAAAGAAGAACTAGCAAGCAGAAGAGTCATATAAGGGTGGCTGTATAAAAAATAGTAAACTACAACTCCACAGGCCATGCCCTACATGCTTTGATATAGTCCACAGGCTAACACACAGATACACATTTTCTTTTGATTTGAGATAGGGTCTTACTCTGCAGCTATGTCACTGACCTAGAACACAAGATGTAGGCCAGGCTGGACTGTGACTCAGAGCAATTTTTCTGCTTTGGTGTCCTGAGTGCTGGGATTACAGCCATGAATCAACCCTGCTGAGTCTCTATATCTTCCCTTTTTTTTTCCTAGCACTGAGCTAGGAATTTTTTTTTTTTTTGATTTTTCAAGACAGGGTTTCTCCGTAGCTTTTTTTGGTTCCTGTCCTGGAACTAGCTCTTCTAGACCAGGCTGGCCTCGAACTCACAGAGATCCGCCTGACTCTGCCTCCCAAGTGCTGGGATTAAAGGCATGCACCACCACTGCCCGGCTTATATTTTTTTTTTTTTTTTTGCTTTTTCGAGACAGGGTTTCTCTGTGGTTTTGGAGCCTGTCCTGGAACTAGCTCTGTAGACCAGGCTGGTCTCAAACTCACAGAGATCCGCCTGCCTCTGCCTCCCGAGTGCTGGGATTAAAGGCGTGCGCCACCACCGCCCGGCCCGGCTTATATTTTTAAATAGTTAGAAAAAAATTAACTTTTATTTTCAGTGCTGCAGATGAACCAAGGACTGACTTTGTCTATGCTAGACTTCTGAGCTATATCTTCAAAACAGTAACATTATTTTACATAAAACAATTATATGAAATTCCAGTTTCAGGAAGCATAAATTACTGGACATAGCCATGTGTGTACTGTCTGTAACTGCGTTCATGCTGACAGCATATGGACCTCTGTGAATTTATGGCCAGCCTGTCTATCTATATATCTAAGTTGCAGGCCAGCCAGATATACATAGTAAAATCTGTCTCAAAAGAAAAGAGAGAGAGAGAGTGAAGAGCAGTGGTACATATGCTGATTCCAATACTCAGGAGCCTAACACAGAAGGCCCAAGAGTTTGAAGTAAGCCCACGTGATACACTGTCTCAAAAAGAGAGTAAGCAAGATGGCTCAGCTAGTAAAGGTGCTTGCTGCAAAGCCTGAGGATGTGTTGGATTCCTGGGATCTATATGGTGGGAGGCAAAAATTCCTGCAAGTAGTCAGTTAATCTTTGAATGCTATACATACATAACACAAAAATATGTATTTTTAAAAAGATGTTTACAGAGAATGAGGGACAGGGATGTTCGCCAGTTCTTAAAGTATTTATAAGCATGAGGGCTGAGTTCAGCACACATTTAAAAAAAAAAAAAAACCTGGATGAGGACTGAAGAGATGGCTCTGTGGTTAAGAGCACTGGATGCTCTTCTAGACCTACGTTCAATTACCAGTATTCATGTGGCAGTTCGTAGCTGTCTATAACTCTAATTCCAGGGAACTGGAAACTCTCTACTGGCCTCTGTGGTCTTCGGGTAAACACATGATGCACAGATATATATGCAAGGAAAACACCCACGCACATATTATAAAAATAAATCTTCAAAAGAAAGCAGGTATGGTGGTGCACGACTTTAATTGCAGAGGCGTGTGATTTCTATGAGTTCAAGGATAGCCTGGGGGCTGGAGAGATGGCTCGGTAGTTAAGGGCACTGGCTGCTCTTCCAATGGTCCTGAGTTCAGCTGGGCAGTGGTGGCGCACGCCTTTAATACCAGCACTCGGGAGTTCAAGACCAGCCTGGTCTACAAGAGCTAGTTCCAGGACAGGCTCCAAAGCTACAGAGAAACCCTGTCTCAAAAATCCAAAAAGAAAAAGAAAAGAGGTCCAGAGTTCAATTCCCAGCAAACAATTGGTAGCTCATAACCATCTGTAATGAGATCTGGTGCCTTCTTCTGACCTGCAGACATACATGCAGACAGAATACTGTATTCTGTATTCAGAATACTGTATTAAAAAGAAAGATAGCCTGGTCTACTAGCAAACCCCAGGCCACCCAAGGCTACACAGTGGAGCCCTGTGTCAAAAAAACAAAACTGGTCATATCTGTAATTCCAGTTGTGGGAAGGTGGAGACAAGCAGAACCCTAGAACTTGTAGGCCATCCAGTCTAGCCAAATCAAATGAGCTCCAGATTCATTGGGAAACTGCCTCAAAATAATAAGGTATAATAAGAGACTTCTCAGTCATTCAAGTGCCTGCCACAAACTAGAAGGAATTGAGTGTGGATCCCCAGAATCCAGTAACAAAAATAAAATAAAATAAAAAACAGTGTGATCCAATGAACACCACTGCTGGAGAGTGAGGTGAGGAGAGGAGACAGGCAGGTCCTTAAAACTCATTGGCTGGCCAGTCTAGCAGAAATGAGCTACAGAGACCTAGTGGTAGAGAAAATATAAATAAAGATGAAAAGAGACCCAGCATGATCTTGGACCCTCTTATCCATGCAGAGCTCTATGTATGCACACCCACACCGACATTTGTACACACCCACACTAACAAGTACACATACAAAAACATGGTGAAAAATGATTGGGGAAGACATTAGATGTCAATCTCCCCCACATGCACACAAACACATACAAAAAATGGGACTATAGATGCACTGGAGACGGGGTGAGGAAAAAAATTATATGCATGCAGAATTTGCAAGTCAAGTTCAAGTGATGCAAATTAGCTGAGTGTGGTAGTTCATACCTGCTATCTCAACACTTGAGATGCTGCAGCAAAAACACCAGAGAGTCCATCTTCAATTCAGGAAGAAGAAAAAAGCTGAAAACTAGCATACGACTGCATATAACTCTTGAGAATGTAATTATGGATTTAAGAAGTTCAAGTCCTTGACATATCACTCTGCTTTTACTGACATACTTCTTGTTAAGATCAAACTACTCTTTATTGTTACGTTTGAGTTCCTCAACAATTTGCCAAGATCTCCTATACAGAGAACTGCCTTTTATGTCTTTCTTAGGCTCCCCAGGAACACCTCATTTTTGGCCCCTAGAGGGAAGGTGCTCAATACATGCTGAATAACAAAATAATCAACTCTACTGTGGACTCACAGACCGAAACTCTCACACTTACAATTCACACCATTAATTCTCCTTCTTATGCAACAACTAAAAGGACATTCCTGGGGTGACTGCTGAGTATACTGGATTTATTACATTAGGTTCCTTTTCTGGCAAAGAGCTCAAAGTACATATGCAATGTTAAAATAGAATTCTTGACTACTGAGAAGGTAGGTGGGAAAGTGGGCAAGAGAAGGAAGAATCTATTGTAACAGCTGCTTCCAAAGAATAAACATTATTCAGCCCTAGAGACTAAAAACACTCCTGCCATGTCTTTGAACTGACTTCCTACATTATTTCTTCAAACTTTGTACTGGCTAACTTGTATCAATGAATATCAGTGAAACTAAAACCTGCCATAATAAGAGTCTAAAAAAAATCAGCTAGAAATCCATGATTATATATTGTTGGAAAAAAGATTGTTTTTGAGACTTTGAGACAAAGTCTCAAGTAGCCCAGGTTGGCCTCCAACTCACTTCACTATATAGTCAAAGATGACCCTGAACTCCTGATCCTCCTGCCTCCACCTCCCAAGTGGCTGGATTACACGTCACTATGATCAGTTCATGTGGTATTAGGGATTGAACCCAAGGCTCTGTGCATTCTAGGCAACCACTCTACCAACTAAACTATATCCCCAGATATAATTTTAATTTACTTATTAGTCAAATAAAAAAATATAAACTTTCTAAGCATTATCATTAAGCATCTGTTCACATGCCAAGCACAAACAATGAAAATGCCAAGTGATTTTATATTGTGCTATAAACAAAAGTACAAACAGCAGCTCTGGGAAAGGAAATGAAGTAAGAGATCAACTACCCATCCAAATTGGGAGAAAATACATTGCTACCTAATTTTAATTTTTTTTTAAAGCACAAGTACAATTTCATTAAAATTTAAGAGAAAAGCCGGGCGGTGGTGGCGCACGCCTTTAATCCCAGCACTTGGGAGGCAGAGGCAGGCGGATCTCTGTGAGTTCGAGACCAGCCTGGTCTACAGAGCTAGTTCCAGGACAGGCTCCAAAACCACAGAGAAACCCTGTCTCAAAAAAACAAAAACAAACAAACAAAATTTAAGAGAAAAATATAGTATGGGTTAGGCAAAAATCCCAGCAGCCACCAGGTGATAAAGTCTTGTCTTTCAAGTTAGCCATGAATAGAAATATCTTCTAAAGAAAGGAAATCAGATTAGTGGGATGACTAAGTCAGTAAGGGTGCTTGCTTTCAAGTTTGAGGTCTTTATTGATCCCTGGGATCCACATGGTAAAGGAGAAAATGGACTCCTGAAAAGTGCTCATCCACAAACAAGTATGAGTGTATAAAAACACACACACATACATGCACACACACACACACACACACAAACCAGAGGCATTAGATATCCTGGCTCTGGAGTTATAGGCAGTTGTGAGCCACTTGACACAGGTGGTAGGAACTGAACTCAGGTACTCTACAAGAGCAGTAAGTGCTCTTAAAGGCTAAGCTATCTCTCAAGCCCCTTTTCTGTTCTTTGTTTTTTTGTTTGTTTAGTTTTTTGTTTGTTTTTAGAGTCAGAGATTTTTTATGTTGCCCTGGATATCCTGAAATTCTCTCTGTACACCAGACCAGGTTGACCTCAAACTCAGAGATCACCTGTCTCTGCCTCCCAAGTGCAGGGATTAAAAGTGTGCTCCACCACTGTCTGGCTCTTAACTTTTAAGACAGGGTCTCACTGTGTAGTCCAGCCTGCCCTGTAGCTTACTATGTAACCCAAGCTAGCCTTGAATCTAAAATGATCCTGCTACTCAGCTTCCCACATGCTGGGATTAGTTATTATCCTGACTTTTGTTTTTTGGTTTTTTTCAGACAGGGTTTCATGCAGCCAATGCTGGTCTTGAACTCCTAGTCTTCCATCTCTCAAAAAAAATCGACTAATTTTTGTTTTTTAAAAAAAATTAACTTTCTCATCAGACGGGGGTAATGCATGCCTTTTATCCCAGCACTTGGGAGGCAGAGGCAGGCAGATCTCTGTGCGTTTGAGGCCAGCCTGGTCTACAAGCGAGTTCCAGGACAGCTAGGGATATAAAGAGAAATCCTGTCTCAGAAAAAAAAAAAAACAAAGAATAGAAATGGGGGCTTGAAGAAATGGCTCAGGAGTTATGAGAGCTTACTCAATGCCTTCTCAAAGAACCCAGGTTCAGTTCCCAGCAGCTCACAACTGCCTATAACTCCCACTCAAGAGAATATGACTCCCTCGTCTGGCCTCCAAAGGAACCAGCATACATGTTACATTCATATACTCACACATACATACATACAAATAAGAATTTTTCTAAAAAACAGAAGGGGGGTGTTGTAAGCAGAGGCCTGCTTGTTCATCCCAGCCACCCAACTAGCTCAGTTGGTAGAGCATGAGACTCTTAATCTCAGGGTCGTGGGTTCGAGCCCAACGTTGGGCACCAATTGTAAGGAGCAGCCCGCTTGTTCATCCCTGCCGCCCATCTAGCTTAGCCCCGAAATAACCACTCAGAAAGTATACTCATGGGGTTGGAGAGATGGCTCAGTGGTTAAGAGCATTGCCTATTCTTCCAAAGGTCCTGAGTTCAATTCCCAGCAACCACATGGTGGCTCACAACCATCTGTAATGGGGTCTGGTGCCCTCTTCTGGCCTGCAGGCATACATGCACACCAGATAGTGTATACATAATAAAAAAAATAATAATTTAAAAAAAAAAGAGAAAGTATACTCATTAAAACAATGCTTAGCCGGGCGGTGGTGGCGCACGCCTTTAATCCCAGCACTCGGGAGACAGAGGCAGGCGGATCTCTGCGAGTTTGAGGCCAGCCTAGTCTACAAGAGCTAGTTCCAGGACAGTCTCCAAAGATACAGAGAAATCCTGTCTCGAAAAACAAACAAAAACAAACCAAAAACAACAACAAAAACAAACACACACACACACAAAACACTGCTTGGCCCATTAGATTCTAACTGGTGTCTGTCTCAGGCAGAGGATCCATGGCTTCTCCCTCACTCTGTTTTCTTCCTCCCAGCATTGTTTTCCCTGCCTACCTAAGTTTTGCCCTATCAAAAGGCCAAGGCAGTTTCTTTATTCATTAACCAATAAAAGCAACACATAAACAGAAGGATTTCCTACATCAGGGGAGGACTAGAGAGAAGGAAATGGGGCTGGAGAGATGGCTCAGAGATTAAAAGCACTGGTTGCTCTTCAGAGGTCCTGAGTTCAATTCCCAACAACCACATGGTGGCTTGGCTCACAACAATCTATAGTGAGGTCTTGTACCATCTTCTGGCCTGCAGACATACAATGCAAACAGAATATATACATTAATTTAAAAAAAATAGGAGTGGGTAAAAAAGGGAGGTGGTGGTGCACAACTTTAATCCCAGCCCTCAGGAAGCAGGGGCAGGTGGATCTCTGAGTACAAGGCCAGCCTGGTCTACAGAGAGTTCCAAGGGCTACACAGAAAAACCTTATCATGGGGGCTGGAGAGATGGCTCAGTAGTTAAGAGCATTGCCTGCTCTTCCAAAGGTCCTGAGCTCAATTCCCAGCAACCACATGGTGGCTCACAACCATCTGTAATGGGGTCTGGTGCCCTCTTCTGGCCTGCAGACATACACACAGACAGAAAATTGTATACATAACAAATAAATAAATATTAAAAAAAAAAGAAGAAAAACCTTATCATGGAAAAACAACAAGACAGACAGAGATCTCATCGTGTAGCCCTAGGCAGACCAGGCTGCCCTTGAATTCAAAAAGTTCTGCCTTCTGCCTCTTAAATCCTGGGATTAAAGATATGTGCTACCATGTTCAACTCTGGGGTTGAAATCTGAACACTTCCCTATTCAATAGCTACCCCTGGCTTTCTAGTAGGCATCTCATGCTCAAAATATTCAACTACATCTGAGCACTCAGGAGGGAAATGTGGGAGGATCATTCCAGTCTTGGTCTATATACAGAGAAAGAGGCCAACCAGGAATACATAGCAAGAACTATCAGAGTCATCTGATAGTTTGATAACAAGCAAACTCTGAAAAAATATCGAGCCAAAAGCCTAAAAAGACCTAGCTATCTGAGTATGGTGGAATGTGCCTGAAATTCAAGTATTCAGAAATTGGCAGTGTTCCTTCTAGGGCAAGAAGGTCAGGTGTTCAAGACCAGCTTCAACTACATAGCAAGTTTGAGACAAATCTAGGCAGGTAAGAAGAAATAAAAATGGGGGATGGAGGCCCTAGTGGTGGTGGCACACACCTTGAATTCCAGTACTCAGGTAGCAGAGGCAGAGGATCTCTGTTGAGTGTAAGGTCAGCCTGGTCTACAGAGCAAGTTCCAAGCCAGGTTCCAAAAGCTACACAGAGGAACTCTGTCTCAAAATATAAAAATAGAAAAAATGGGAAGGGAAACACAGGAACAAGATTTTGACTACAAAAAGTATGTTCTGGTACTACTGCTCAATTTCATCTACTCAAGTATATTCAAGAGATTGAGACAAAAGGATAAAAAATTTCAAACCAATCTGGGCAAAAAAGCAAAACTTTTATCGCTAAACAAGTTTTGAAGGCAAGAATTATTTTTTCTTTTCACAAATCTGAATCTTTATTGTTCTGGGCTTCTTTTTAACATTTGTTTATCTATTGTGTGTCAATATACTGAAACGTGTATCAGTAAGTGCATGCCACAGTGTACATGTAAAGGGAGCTAGTTCTCTCCTTCCACCATCTGTATTCCAGGGACTGAACTGGGATGGTCAGGCTTGGGAGAAACATCTTTGCCCACTAAGCCATCTCAGTCTAGCCTTAAACCTGTGGTAATCCTGCCTCTGCTTCCCAAATGCTGAGATTACAGGCATGTGCACTGACCTCTGCTGTTTACTCAGTTTTTTCAAAGCAGCAATCTTGCCTTTGTTTTTTTTTGGGGGGGGGGGTTATTTGTGGGGGTTTTGTTTTTTTTTAAAAAAAATATTTATTTATTTATTATATATACAATGTTGTGTCTGTGTGTATGCCTGCTGGCCAGAAGAGGGCACCAGACCTCATTATAGATGGCTGTGAGCCACCATGTGGTTGCTGGGAATTGAACTCAGGACCTTTGGAAGAGCAGGCACTGCTCTTAACCTCTGAGCCATCTCTCCAGCCCGTTTTTTTTTTTTTTTTTTTTTTTTTGGTTTTTCAAGACAGGGTTTCTCTGTAGCTCTGGAGGCTGTCCTGGAACTCGCTCTTGTAGACCAAGCTGGCCTCGAACTCACAGAGATCTGCCTGCCTCTGCCTCCTGAGTGCTGGGATTAAAGGCATGCGCCACCGCCACCCGGCCAATCTTGCTTTTTAATTGAGACAAGACTCACTATGCAGTCCATGCTGGCCTGAAACTCATCATTAAAGAGGTATCTTTACTTCTTTACTTTCGAAATACTGGCATTACAAGTATATATACCACTCACTTGGTCCCAAAGTAGTAATTTTCTAATTTCACCCTTTTTGGGGGTGTGGGGAGGATCAAGACAGGGTTTCTCTATATAGCCCTGACTCTCCTAGAACTCACTCTGTAGACCAGGTTGGCCTTGAACTCACAGAGATCTGCCTGCCTCTGCCTCCTGAGTGCTGGGATTAAATGAGTAAACCACCACCACCCCTGTCCTAATTCACCGTTTATATTTAAATAATTAATTCACCTGAGTTTGATTTAAATGTATGGATTTTTTTTCCCCAAATGATTAGCTTAATGGTCCAACATTTCCCACAGGGTATTCATTATTTTGTTTCATTGTCCTGTTTACTTCAAGGTTGCTACGTAAATTATGTGTGTTGGTTTTCTGCTTTGAAACAGGGTGGCGGTATGTAACCCAAACTAGCCTATCTCCTTCTAGAGGGCTGAGATTACAGACTAACCATTTTGATTATTAAAGGGTTTTTAATATATTCACTAATACAAAAAGAATTTTTTTCAAAAACGTTCTTAAAGGCTGGAGAGATAATTCAGTGCTAAGAGCATTTACTGCTCTTGCAGAAGAACTGAGTTTATTTCTCACCACCCACACGAGGCAGCACACAACTGACTTGAACTCTAGGTCCAGGAGTATCCAATGCCTCCGGCTCTAAGAACAGACAGACAGACACAATTTAAAGTAAAATTTAATTTAAAAATTCTCCTTCTCTATAGCTGTACTTTTCCAATAAATTTCGGAAGCCTTGAGATGTAGGTCAGTTGGTAAAATGCTTGCCTGGTTCCACTGTGTTCCATTCCAGTATTAAATAGACCAAATGTGGGTACTGTAGCACATACTTGTAATCCAGGCACACAAGAGATAAAGGCAGGAGAATCAGAAATTCAAGATCATCCCTGGCTACATAGTAAGTTCAAGATCCATAAGGCCTACATAGAACATACACAATACTTAGAAATCCAGGCTATAAAGATGTTATTAGCTGAGCGGTGGTGGCACATGCATTTAATTCCAGTATTTGGGAGGTAGAGACAGGTAGATCTGAGTTCAAGGCCAGCCTGATGTACAGAGTGAATTCCAGGATGGTCAGACAAAAAAACCCTGTCTCAAAAACCAAAAAAAGGTGTTAGCTATTTGTGTAATTATTCAAAAGTGACACCTATTGATTGTTCAATGAATATTTTCCACACTGTTTCCACAAAATCCCAAGACATTTTAAGTAAAGATAAGTCAAAAGATACTATAAACAGTGGTACATAGGGTGAAGTCCAGTGGTGGAGCTCCTGTCTAGTGTGCTTGAGGCCCTTGGGCTTGATCCCTGACGCCCTAAAAAAATAACTTAAAAAAAGGTTAGGTATGTTATCTGCCAGGCATGATGTCGTGCACACCTTTAATCCAGCACTAAGGAGGCAGAGAAAAAGGATCTTTGAGTTCAGGACCAGCCTGGTCTACAGGGCAAGTTCCAGGGCAGAGAGGACTATATATAGAGAGAGACTTTGTCTCTAAAAGTTAAAAAACTGAAAATTATAAAACGTGTTATTAGCAGTGATTGGCAATGTATAATTTATAGGTTTCTCATTTCTACAAAGCTTTGACCTTGATAAAAAACAAAGGCTGGATGGTAGAAAGCTTCAACATTCTTACAAGTGTTAAGTTTAGGCCCTTTCAGACAGCTTTGGGAAACAAATATACAGCAAAAATGGAACTAATCAAGACAGATAAAGCCAGATGGCATGGTGGTACATCCTTTTAACTCCAGCACTTGAACAAAATCTGTTAACTCGAAGCCAGCCTGGTTTACATAGCCTCAAACCGAAGAGGTAGATGGAGTGGTTGAGGGCAAAACTTGTCCGGTAATAAATATCAATAATTTGTTCACTGTGGCCTAAACCTTCTAAATTCTAAACAAGCATTCTGTAACTGAGCCTCACTCCTCATTACCACCTGTTATTTTGGTTTTCTGCGCATAACTGCGGCCAGGAAATCATGGGCCTTAATAAGACCTTAAGAAACAATCATCTCTACCTTGCTTTTAAACTATACATAGAAAGATTACAAAACTGGCCAAAGTCGGGGACCCTGTATCTAGCCTCCCAGATTAAGTAAGGTTCATTCCACTGCACCGCACAGCTTCTCACGGATGCTTGCCAGGCTTCGAGAAGGGAGGGGTAAAAGTCGACCATCAGGCCTCAGCAAAGTCGCTCGAAATCACAGGCTCGCGAGCCGCGGACACGTGACTCGCCACGCCCCGAGCCTCCCCCTTCCCCGCGCCAGCAGCACGCGCTGCCAACCTCGTCATGTGACCTTCACGCGGCCCCAGCGTTGCCCCTGCTAGGCGACTGTTTCCAGCAGCCATTTTGCCGAGAACTTGTCGCCGGTGCTCGCGCGGGAGCCGGGCGAACACAACGTCGCCGGCAGATTTTCCAGGCCGCACACGCGCTTCGAAAAAGCGCACCACCAGTGAGGGCCCGCCCGAGCCTCACGGAACACGTCGCACCCCGGGGCGCCAGGAGGGCTGCGGGTGCGCCTCGGCCGGGGATAGGCTGCGGTGCGCACGTGACGCCACGGCGCCCCCCTCCACTCACCCTCGCCGTCCCCCTGCCCACGAAAACACCCACGACAGACTCTCCACGCCTCGGGCCGGGTACACGCTACTGGGCGCGTAGGGACGAACGGAAAGCGTGACAAACGAGGCGCCTGCGCGTACCTTTGGGGTGGACGGGAGTCGGCCCACGCCGCGCCGCTCCGGGGTCCCGGGATCGTCGCGCTGCCGGACCACCCGGCTGGTCATTGGCTGCCGGGCCCAGTCACGTGCCGCTCGCGGGCCCGCCCACGGCCGCTAATCACCTGGCACGGTGCTCGAAGCGGCACCGAAAGTGGCTTGCACGCGCAAGGGGAGCATGGCCGCAAGACCTCCTTCTGCCCTTTACGGGGTGGTATCCGTAAAGGGGAACCGAGAAAGTGGGGTCCCGGAACTAAGTAAGATCACACCTACCGGCTTAACTTCGCCTGCCCCTCCAGGAGCCGTGAACCATCGCCCTTGGGCGCTCCCCGTTGCACGCCGGGATGCGTCTGGCGCCCCTCAGTGTGCTGCAGAGCATGCCGGGAAAGCCACCTCTCCCGTTTTCCTGGCTGTCACCTCTCGGGCTTTGCTTTGGTGTCCCTTTGAAAGCCGGTCCCTGGACGAGGCGGCTAGGGTAATTACCGGACTGTGACAGTACACCAGGCACTTTCAGTCCCTCCTCCCCTACACGTTTGATCGGTGTGTTCTTGGGAAAACCGCTCAGCCTGCCTTCGTGGAGCACTGCCTGCCGACAGTGACCATTGGAGAAAAACAGCCCGGGTGTTTACCTACAAGAACCACCAGCCTTTCGTGGTCAATGGACTAGAACGCTGACTTGAATCCCGTCTACCACAACCACCACTTAAGAATGGTTGTAATTCTTAGAATTTCTCTAGGGATAGCCGACCTTTCTCAATAAGCTTATTGTTGTAGAAATAGGAGGAGTAGGGTTGTTTTATTTTTTTAAAAGATCGACAGAGTGTCCCCAGCATAGGCCCTGGTTAACCTAAACAATTTGTAGCACATTGGAATTATGCAAACAAAAATGTGCTAACACTAAGAAAAGGTGGGCTTATACTAGAATGAATTGGTTTTGTAATGCATTAGCAAATTCACCACTGAGCTGAACCTAGTATTCTACCCACAATGAAGCCCCTACTTACAGTAATTCACACCTCGTCTGCTTTGAATTACACTTCCCAGCATTGAGGATATCAAAACTGTGGTAAGTCAAAGGATGTTCAGCTTGAGAAATCCTGACTCTCACAAGGTCACAGTTATAGACTAGATGTTAGTTAACAGGTCTATTTACAGTACTACAAGCCAAAACCTATTGTAAGAGCACACTCCTGGTTAGAAGGTACTCATCACTCTAATATCCTAAAATTAATTCCTGGACAAGAAACCAAAAGCATTAAATAAACATATGTTGTCATATCTGTTGAAGCTTATTTTAAGAAACCCGTCTTTTTTTTTTTTTTTTTTTTGATTTTCGAGACAGGGTTTCTCCATAGCTTTTGGTTCCTGTCCTGGAACCTTGTAGACCAGGCTGGCCTCAAACTCACAGAGATCCACCTGCCTCTGCCAGTGGCCCAATCGGTTAGCGCGCGGTACTTAAATGAAACCCATCTTTATATTTAACTCTAGCAAAAACTCTGGAAGCTACTGATGTTACCATCCCTCGGTGTCTTGTGGAAATCAGAGAAAATATATTTTAATATGTTCTCTAGGCAAATTGATAAACTGGGCTTAATATCCACTCTCTAGAGCTAGGAATGTAGCTCACTTGGTAGAGGGCTTATCTAGCATGCAGAAAGCGATAAGTTCAGTCCTCTGCGCCCCAAATAAACCATGTTTTGTGGCACACGTCTGTAATCCCAGCACTTGGAAGGCAGAAGCAAGAAGGCCAAAAATTCTAGGTCATCCTTAGCTACAGCCTGTTTGAGACCACTCAAGGTTATATAACACTTTATCTCAAAAATAAAATCCATAGACTGTAATAGAAAGAGCCTTGAAGTCTGATAGATGTGACAGCTTGTGATTCACTTCCTGGCTATGAAAAGAATTCAGAACTTTTTTTTTATATCCAGTTCCTTTCGTTTAAAAAAAAAAGGAAAGGAAGGAAGAGAGAGAGAGAAATAGAAGAAAAGAGAACTAGGGACACTGTTACCTAGTATTTGGATGGTCATAATGATTTTGAGGGAAAAAATTTAGAATATCTGTCGTAGTTCTTGATTACAAACCATTCTAAAATGTCAGTAGTAATTGTTGCCAATGGTTGCATTCGAACACAGTCCTGTCTCTGTCCAGTACAGCATATTCTTTGTTTGTTTTTAAGATTTTTCTATTTTTACTTTATGTGTATGAGTGTTTTCCTGCATGTATGCATCTGTAGCACACGAGTGCCTAGTGCCCGCAGAAAAGCCAGAAGGGGGCATCAGATCTTCTGTTGTTAGCCCCCATGGAAATGTGGGAAACCAAATGCTGTAGGAAGTCTTACAGCCACGGGGGCGTGGCCTCTTATATTACATATGCCCATGTAGAGCGTGCGTCCCATCTCTCTCTCTTTTCTGGCTACAGCATTCAGGTTCTGATCTTCGTTTCAGCCCAAGATTCTGATTTGTGAGTCTACCCCTAAATAAATAACTGTCTATTTCTCAATTCTGAGCTAGTGTGCGATTTCTTTTAAGCGTCCTTCCACAACCAAACCTCTGCAAAAGTAATAAGTGCTGTGATCACTATGCCATCTCTCCAGTTTATTTTTTAAGAGGAGGTCTCACTGTATAACCTTAGTTTGATTGTTTATTTTTTGAGACGAGGTTTCTCTGTAACTCGCTGGGTAAACCAGGCTGACCTTGAACTCAGGAAGACCCACCTGCCTCTGTCTCCTAAAGGCTGGGATTAAAGGCCTGTGCCACCTGCCCTGCTGGAGATTTCTATGAAGACCAGGCTGTCCGTGAACTCCCAGAGATCTGCCTCCAGATTGCTGGAGTACAATATGTTCTTTTCTTTTCTATGTTTTCTTTTGAGACAGGGTCTCTCTTTCTGAATCCTGGAACTTACTGTGTAGATCGGGCGTGCCTTGAACTCACAGAGTTCCACCTGCCTCTACCTCCCCAGACCTGGGATTGAAGGTGTGCCACCCCTAGCCTACTATAACATACTCTTGAATTTTTTTCTTGACGACTTTGTTCTTTCCCTCGCCTCAACAGTGCTAGAGGAGCACTAACAGATTCTTTTTCATTGTTATTCTGGTTTTTCAAGACAGGGTTTCTCAGCCGGGCAGTGGTGTTACATGTCTTTAATCCCAGCACTCAGGAGGCAGAGGCAGGCAGATCTCTGTGAGTTCGAGACCAGCCTGGTCTACAAGAGATAGTTTCAGGACAGGCTCCAAAGCTACAGAGAAAGCCTGTCTCAAAAAAAAAAAAAAGACAGGTTTTCTCTGTGTAGCTTTGAAGCCTGTCCTGGAACTTACTCTATAGACCAGGCTCAGAGATCTACCTGCCTCTCCCTCCTGAGGGCTGGGATTAAAGTTGTGTGCCACCACCGCCCAGCCACTAATACATTCTTATACTATAGATCTCTTTGGGACTTCATGGTGACACTGTCCATCTGATGGGAAACATACCATACATTAGTCCTGACTCACGTATTCTTTTTCTTTCTTTTATTTTTATTTATTTATCTATTTGGTTTTTATTTTATTTGTTTACTTTTAAACAAGTCTCATGTAGCTCTGGCTGTCCTGGAACTCATTATGTAGAGCAGGCTTGCCTCAAACTCACAGAAAACCTCCTGCCTCTGCCTCCTAAATGCTGAGACTAAAGGCGTGTGCCACCATGCCTAGCATGAGTTCTGGTAGTTGCAAGACTTCTGTTTCTTTGTTGTTTGCTGTTCTAGTGGTGTGGGAGGTCCTTCTGTCTATGTGTTGCTTTTATTGGTTAATGAATAAAGAAACTGGCTTGGCCTATAGCACGGAAGGAGAAAGGTGGGGTTAGAGAGAAGTCATGGAGCCACCGCCAAAATCAGACATGTTAAAACTTTGCTGGTAAACCACTGCCATGTGGCGACACACAGATTAATAGAAATGTCTTAAATTAATATGTAAGAGTTAGCCAATAAGAAGCTAGAGCTAATGGGCCAAGCGGTGATTTAATTAATACAGTTTTTGTGTGATTATTTCAGGTCTAAGCTAGCCTGGCAGCCGGGAACCAACATGCAGCCCCTCCTACTATTCTAGAGGGTTTTTGGGGGAGATGGTTGTTGTTTATTTTGTTTTGTTTTGGGTTTTGAGATGGGGCTTCGCTGGTAGTCACTATATAGCCCAGACTGACTCATTCGTGGCAATCCTACTGCCTCTGCTTCCTGAATACTGAAAATAATTTCCATACTATTATCCAATATTTTACTTATTATTTTACTTCAAAGAATAGGCATAATTATATTTGTCCTAGTGCATTTGAAGTGGAGAATGAGTATATAACTTTTTACCAATAAAATATAAATGGGAATTTTGTGAATCACTTCTGGGAAGAAACTTTAATTTATCAATGCAGAGTTCAACCGTTCTGTCTTCCCTGCAGCTATGAGCAATGCTCCACCTGGTGGTTGTTCCATCAGCGTTGGTCTCTTTTGAGGATGACACAGAGCAGATTTCCTCAGTCAGTCTGCAAAGACTATGTAAGGTGAGCAAGATCTAACTTTCGATAAGACTCTCATCAGATTTGCACTTATCTGTTACAACAGAGAACACACTCAGTGGCACAAAAACAGAAGTTGCTAAATCTCGAAAATCCCATCTGGGAAAGAAAGGTGCCAATCGCCAGTGTCCAAGTTGTGACACAAACTTAGAAGGAAACTCTTGGCATGGTGGCACCCTTGCAGTCCCCGCACTAGGGGGACTGAGACAGGAGGAGCAAGAGTTTGAAGCCAGCCTGGGCTACATAACAAAATGTCTCAAGAAACTAAGGCCTGGGTATCTATCAAAGTGGAAAGCACTTGCCTAGCATGCCCCGAACCCAGGGTTTAACTCTTAGCACTGCTAAGGAAGGAGGGGCCAGGAACCAGGGACACAGCTTATCCATGGAGTGCCTATGTAGCATGTGTGGGCTTTGGTTCCCCAGTACAGCAAAGAGAAAAGGAGTGGAGCAGGGAAGGATGGAGGGACCAATGGAGACAACAGACTAGCAGCATCGAGAGACCACTTTCTGAGGATAACCCAAAGAAAGAACATTCACTGGAGCCTTAGACAGGGGTATTTCATTTGGGGGAGGGACATGTTTAATGTCTTTTGGTTTTACTTTTAATTTTATTTATGTGTGTCAGGAGGTGTGCCATGGTGCAGGTGACAGGTGTGAGGTCAGAGGACAACTTCTGCTTCCATCATGTGGGTCTGGGGGATCAAACTCAGTCAGTCAGGTGTAGTGGTATGTTATTTGCATTTTGATAAATAAATCCTGCCTGAAGACCAGAGGCAAAGCTAAAGCCACCAGAGGTCAGGCAACGGTGACATGCACCTTTAATCCCAGGATTTGGGAAACAAGCGTCAGATGGAGTTCTGTGAACTCAAGGCCACCCTGGGATATACAAGATCAATGCAGAAACAAATCCAGGTGGTGGTGGCTCACACTTTAATACCAGTCCTAGAGGGAATATAAAATGGGAAGAGAGAGAGGCTTAGTATGCTTAGTTTACGATCACCCAGCCTTGGTAGAGGTCAGACTTCTATAGTGGCCTGGTTGTTTTGCTTTTCTTTTTTTTTTTTTCGCGACAGGGTTTCTCTGTGGCTTTGGAGCCTGTCCTGGAACTAGCTCTGTAGACCAGGCTGGTCTCGAACTCACAGAGATCCACCTGTCTCTGCCTCCCAAGTGCTGGGATTACAGGTGTGCGCCACCACCGCCCGGCCCTGCTTTTCTTTTTTTTAAAAAAAAAAGATTTATTTATTTATTTTGTATACAGTGTTCTGTCTGCATGTATGCCTGCAGGCCAGAAGAGGGTACCAGATTTCATTACAGATGGTTGTGAGCCACCATGTGGTTGCTGGGAATTGAACTCAGGACCTCTGGAAGAACAATCAGTGCTCTTAACCTCTGAGCCATCTCTCCAGCTCCTGTTTTGCTTTTCTGACCTTCAGGCTGAACCTCAATTTCTGTCTCTGGGGTTTTATTTATTCATGCTACGGTCAGGCTTGGCATCAGACACTCACTGAGCCATCTTGCCAGCCCCACTTTTTGCTTGTTGTTTGTTTGTTTATTTAAATATATAACTATTTAGTTCAGACTGGCATCCAATTTGTAAGCCTTCTGTCTCTAGCTCCCAAGTGCTAAATTGCACCTCTGTGCCCAACCAGTCATTGCTATGTTATGATCTTGTTTTATTTTCTTTCCTTTTATGACTACAAATAAAAGTTTATTGAACAAAATTAAGGCCTTTATATTTCATAGTTTACTAAGGCTAGAGAAACACCGGGTTATTTTAGTTCTTCTCAAAAATTGTCTTTATTTCACCAGCCACTGAAACGACTTGACAAAATGCCCCTACAAAACACCTCCAGCAGCAACAACCTGTGGGAGTTGGGTAAGGGGTGTTGAAACAGGTCTCACTATGTAGCTCTGGCTGTCCTGGAACTCACTCTGTAGAGAAGGCTGGCCTCAAACTCAGAGATCCACCTGCCTCTGCCTCTGCTTCCCGAGTGCTGGTTTAGAGGCATGAGCCACCACATCTGACTCTTACCCATCATTTTCAAATTCAGCAAAACCAATGTCGTGCCTGCTAGATACCAGATGAACTTCTTGGGATAGATTAAGCAGCAAGAATAAAGTCATCTCATTAGTCTCTTTCAGTAATAAGGAATAAAAGTTAATTTGACTGGTAATCAGGGACCTGAGGATTTGGTTTCTAATTTCCTTGGATATTGACTGGATTTGGTATTCCCTGGCCAGCCCTTTATATTTGCAGTTATCAAATCATTTCTACAGTTTGAACTTTCTTTGCTCTTTTCCTCCCTCCTCTTCTCCCTTTGAAAGTGGCTGGCTGTGAATTCACTATGTAGACCAGGTTCATCCTGAATTCAGAGATCAATCTGTCTCTGCCTCTCAAGTGCCAGGATTAAAGATGTGCACCGCCAGGCTAGGACCCTTAGCGTTTTTTCTCCCTCCCTCCCTGTCTTTTCCTTTTCTTGTCAACAAAAGTACCAAGCACTTTAGTTTGAGGGTGTTTTTTAAATATGTGTTTATTGCCAGGTAGAGGCAAGAGGAATCTCTATGAGTTCTAGGCCAGATGAATCTACATAGCAAGCTTCAGGACAGTTAGGCTGAAATGAAGGGACTCTGTCTTTTAAAGAAATTATTTTTACTTTTTTATGTGTATGAGTCTTTTGCCTTCATGTATGTATATGTGCCACGTGTGCATGTGGATGTCGGAATAGGGTACCAGATCCCCTGGAACTGGAATTATAGATGGTTGTGAGCCATCATGTGTTGGGAACTGAACCCTGGTCCTTTGTAAGAGGAGTGAGTGCTCTTAACTGCTGAGCCATCTCTCCAGCCCCCAGTGTGTCTTTATGGCACATGCACACACACGGGCACGCACACATGTTTTTAAGGAAGTAGAGCTGTGGGTAAGATACACGTCTGTAGTCCCAGCAAGGGGTAGGTAGAGACAAAAGTCAGGAATTTGAGGGCAGTTTCAGCTGTACAAATCAACACCCGCCTGAACTACAGGAGCTCTGTCTCAAAATAAAAAACAAAATAGACGGCTAGAGGGATGGTTCAGGAGTTAAGAGCTCTGGCTGCTCTTCCAGAGGACCTGGGTTGAGTCCCAGGACCCATGAAGCAGCTCACAACTGTGACTCTACTTCCAAGAGATCCAGTGGCCCCTTCTAGACTCAGAGGGAACCAAGCATCCAGTTCCTACATGTAGACAAAACACACATACATATAAAAATTAATTAAAATTTAAGAGAAGGCAGAGCCGGGCGGTGGTGGTGCACGCCTTTAATCCCAGCACTCGGGAGGCAGAGGCAGGCGGATCTCTGTGAGTTCGAGGCCAGCCTGGTCTACAAGAGCTAGTTCCAGGACAGGAACCAAAAGCTACGGAGAAACCCTGTCTCGAAAATAATAAATAAATAAATAAATAAATAAATAAATAAATAAATAAATAAATAAATAAAAATAAGGCAGGCAATACAGCTCAGTGGGTTAAAAGCTCTTGCCACCAAGCCTGATGACCTGAGTTCAGTCCCCAGGACACACAAAGGTGGAAGGAGAGAACAAGCTCCACAAGTTGTTTCCCGACCTCCACACTCATGCTGTGGCATATGTTTACCCATACACACAAAAATAAATAAAAGTAATATTTTAAAAAGAAACAAATTTGGAAGACAGGAGAATCACGAGTTCAAGTGAGTTTCAGGTTAAGGGCCTATCTTGAAAGGGGAGTCAGGACTGGAGAGACAGCTCTGCAGGTAAGACCACACACTACTCTTCCACAGGACCAGAATTCAGATCCCAACACCCAGCTCAAGCCAGTCTCAGCTGCCTGGATCTGCAGCTCTAGTACCTCCAGCTCCTTCTGGCCTCCACAGGATACCGCAATCAGGTGCACATAGCCCCCCAAAACCACGCATACACATAATTAAAAATAAATCTTCTTAAACGAATAAAACTAATAAATATCAAGGATGTGGAGAAATTGGAAGCCTTGTGCGTTGCCGGTGGGAGTGTAAAACGGTGCAGCTGCTGTGAAAAACAGTATGGCATTTCTTCAAAACACTAAAAATAAAATGCCATATGGTCCAGCAGTCCGACTTCCAGTATTTACCCAAATGAATTGAAGGCGGGGTCTTGATTTTCCTTTTGTTTTTGAGTCTGGGTTTCTCTATGTAGCCCCAAATATACTGGAACTCCTATGTAGACTAGGCTGGACTCAAACTCACAGAGATCCACCTGCCTCTCCATTGCTGGGATTAAAATCACACTCCACAACACCCAGATTTGTTTTAGCTTTATTGTTGTTTTGGAGACAATCTCTCCCTCCCTTTATCTATCTATCTATCTATCTATCTATCTATCTATCTATCTATCTATCTCTATCTTGTTTTTGTTTGTTTGCTTTTGGTGGTGGTGGTGGTGGTGGTGGTGGTGGTGGTGGTGGTGGTGGTGGTGGTGGTGGTGGTCGTTGTTTTTTTTGAAACAGGGTTTCTCTGTGTAACAGCCCAGGCTGTCCTGGAACTTGCTCTGTAGACCAGGCTTGCCTCAGACTCATAGAGATCCTCCTGCCTCTGCCTCCCAAGTGCTGGGATTAAAGCCATGCACCACCAGCACCCGGCAGAGAGAGTCTCTTGATCCCAGTCTAGCCTGAAACTATATACTCAAAGGTGACCTCAAGCTCTTGATCCATCTGCTTCCACCTTCCAAATGATAGAATCACACGGACTTTGCCATTGTACCCAGCTGAGAAAGCAGGTGAGTTTTGTTGCTGCTGTTTATTAAAAAGGGGGAGGTGGCTGGGCAGTAGTGCCATGCATCTTTAATCCCAGCACTCACTCAAGAGGCAGAGGCAGTGGATCTCTGTGAGTTCAAGGCCAGCCTGTTCTACAGAGAGAGTTTCAGGACAGGCTCCAAAGCTACACAGAGAAAACGTGTCTCGAAGAAAAAAATAGGAATCTCATTATGCAGCTCAAGCTGGCCTGGAATTCAAAATGTAGACCAAGCTAGCCACAGAAATCTACCTGCCTCTGTCTTCTGAATGTTGGGATAAAGTCATGGGTCACAACAAACAGAGTGTTAAAGAGATTATTTGTACACCAACAATCACAGCAACATTACTGGCAATATTTGAAAAGTGGAAGCAGCAAATATACATCAATAAATAAATGGATATATAAAAAGTCACTATATGTATATATTATATATAAGATATTAGTCCAACTTTTTTTTGAGACAGGGTTTCACTATATCGCCTTAGCTGTCCTAGAAGTCTCTCTGTAGACCAGGCTGGCCTCTAACTCAGGGATCTGTCTGACAATGCCTCCCGAGTGCTAGGATTAAAGGTGTGTTACATCACCAGCCAGCATCCTTTTTTTTTAATTATTTATTTATTATGTATACAATATTCTGTATATGTGTGTGTCTGCAGGCCAGAAGAGGGCACCAAACCTCATTACAGATGGTTGTGAGCCACCATGTGGTTGCTGGGAATTGAACTCATAACCTTTGGAAGAGCAGGCAATGCTCTTAACCACTGAGCCATCTCTCCAGCCCCCAGCATCCTTTTTAAAGATTTAAAAATTTAAAAATTTTTAAAATTTCTTTTTAAAGATTATGGATATTTTGTCTACAAGTATGCCTGGGTACCATATGCATACAGTGCCCAAAGAGACCAGAAGAAGGCAATTAATTCTCTGGGACTAGAGTTATGTTTCTGAACTGTGATGTGGGATTTCCCTCTGTATGCTGTGATTGCCATTGATAAAGGAACTGCTTTGGGCCTATAGTAGAGTTATAGGGGAACAAAGCTAGGCAGGGAAAACTAAGCTGAATGCTGGAAGAAAGAAAGTGGAGTCAGAGAGAAGCCATGTAGCCCTGCCAGAACTTTACCCAGTAAACCACAGCATTGTGGCAATACACAGACTAATAGAAATGGTTTAAACTTTTTTTGCTGTTGTTTTGTTTTTTGTTTTTTGAGACAGGGTTTCTCTGTGGTTTTGGAGCCTGTCCTGGAACTAGCTCTTGTAGACCAGGCTGGTCTCGAACTCACAGAGATCCACCTACCTCTGCCTCCCAAGTGCTGGGTTTAAAGGCGTGTGCCACCACCGCCTGGCTGAAATGGGTTAAATTAATATGTAAGAGTTAGCCAATAAAAAGCTAGAGCTAATGAGCCAAGCAGTGATTTAATTAATATAGGTTCTGTGTGATTATTTTGGGGCTGAGCAGCTGGAAACCAACAAGCGACCTCCACCAACAATTTGGCGCCTAATGTGGTGGACTAAATCTATGTAAAATCTGAGAGGACTTGGAAATGAACTCTAGACATGAAAAAACAAAGTTTAGCTGCTTTTTTTTTTCAGCTGGTGGCTTGCCGCAGCTCCTTTAAGAGAGATTTTCCTGATTCAGTGGTAGCAAGAAAAAGCCGCACCATTTTGAAATGCTGACTTTCTGGGCCATGCTGCCTCGCAAACTCTGACTCTTTCAGGCAGGAGGTCCAGCTAAGAGCATTTGAGTGGGGTTTGTGAGCACACTGCTGCAGCTTGCTTAATGGTGGCATGGACTGGCTGTGTGCCTGAGAATGGGACTGTGGGCATGTCTCTCAGAGGCAGCAAACAGCTCCTCCATGCTGGGCTGAGCAGGGCAAGCAGGAAGTACTGTATATACCCTAGTAGTGACACCACTTAAGTTTTTAAGAAGCGCTTAGCATTTTAAGAAGCGCTCCTGGATAGTAAGAAATTACAGATACACAATAGGATAGATTAAGACATAAAGACCTCTAAATGGGTCACAGTGTTGGACAAATGTACATAGGCTTGGGAGAGAGAAGAAAAGGAGTATAGAGAGTTATCAAAAGAAAAAGGAGTAAAGAAAAATAAGCCATATAAAAATGGAAAATTCACAGAGAGTCTGTATTATGTATATTATTGTGTTTTCTTTGAATTTTTTGACTGTGAAGGCGCTAAGTAACCAACATACATACTTTAAAGGTATCTTGACTTCAGAATTTGAATCTAAGGATATGTTGCTTTGGAAAAGAGGTTTTTTTTGTTTCCACGGAGAATGAGAACCTATGGAATCCTTCCAGACTAATGTGGTTTGATGAAAGGTTGTCATGAACACCCCTCAAAAAAATTACTTCACTCAATAAACAACAGGAAGAAGTTTGGAAAGAACTATGCCCATATTCCCAAATATTGTCTATAAATGTTTGTTTACATTTAAAGGGGGATATGCTATAGAGATTTGCATTGGTGTAGATCTTGCTCTATTGTTACAAATTTAAGGTCAATTTTGTTATACTGTGTATATATATTTTTGCTCTGGATTAAGGTATTGTGATTATGTAGCTCACTTAAAAATGTAATGTATAAAGAAATATAGGTTAATAGATAATCATCTATAATAGTCAAACTAATAGTCATGTTAGTTAGATTTTCTAGATGGATAGATGTGTATTTCAGATGGATAGGCATTTTGTTGTTGTTGTTGTTTTCAAAACAAGGTTTCTTTATAGCTTTGGAGCCAATCCTGGAACTAGCTCTTATAGACCAGGCTGGCCTCAAACTCACAGAGATCCACCCACCTCTGCCTCCCAAGGGCTGGGATTAAGGGTGTGTGCCACCACCATCCAACTGGATAGGCATTCTTCAAACTTTTCAAAGACTACAGAATATAGCATTTAAAATGTTTAAGAATTTAGGACTTTTCATGACAAAGAGACACATCTGCTCCTGGGAGCACCAGTCTACTTCAAGAGAAAGATGGGCTTCAAAGAGGTGAATAATGGGGACTGTGATTACCATTGATAAAGAACTGCTTTGGGCCTATAGCAGAGCTATAGGGAAAACTAAGCTGAACGCTGGGAGAAAGGAGATGGAGTCAGAGAGAATCCATGTAGCCCTGCCAGAGACAGATGCCAGAACTTTAGCTGGTAGGCCACAGCCACGTGGCATACACAGATTAGTAGAAATGGGTTAAATTAATATGTGTTACCCAATAAGAAGCTAGAGCTAATGGGCCAAGCAGTTATTTAATTAATACATTTCTGTGTGATTATTTCGGGACTGAGCAGCCAGAAACCAACAAGCAGCCTTCTCCAACAGAACTGTCATGTGGGTGCTAAGAATTAAGCCTAAGTTCTGGAAGCCTCCACTGCTCTTCATTGCTAAGCCATCTCTCCAGTCCCCATTATTCACCTTTAAAAGGAAGTAAATTTGTAAGGTATTGGTAAAACATGTCTTTAATATCAACACTCTGGAGAAAGAGATAGGATGAGTTTGAGATCAGCTTGGAGTGTATAGTAAATTCGGGGCTAACCCGAACTACACAAAAAGACTGAAAATTAAAACCTCTATGGGTTGCCGATCAGTGGTGGAGGAGTGCTTCACCAGCATGCGTGAATATTCAGGTTTAATCCCCAATAGCAACAACAATTTTTTAAAAAAAAAATTCACCAAACATCAAGTAGAGGATGCATTAGCAATGACTTATGAGCTAGAAGATAGTTCAGCAGATAAGAGCCCTTGGTTCCAAGCCTGGAAGACCTACGTTCAACTTCTGGAACTCACTGATGGAAAAAAAGAACCAACTCTTGCAAACTGTCTTTAGATCACATGACTACATGTGTACCAAGTGTGTGAATAAACACACACAATAATAAGAATAAATTATTTAGAATAAAAGAGTTTGGGCCATGGAAATATGTGTAAAAGCACTTGCCACATATACCCTTGGGTGCATACGCATTCACATAAAATAAGTGTAATCAAATAGATTGATTTGAGGCAATTCAGGTGTGGTGCCTTGAAAGAAAGTGGCCCTATTTGAATATTTGGTCCCCGACTGGTGGCTATTTGGGAGGATTATCAAGTATAGCCTTGTTGGAGGAGACGTGTCACTGGAGGTAGGCTTGAGGTCTCCCTGCCGTTTTCCATTGCAGATGCATTTGTCTGCCTCCGCACCCCATCAACATAGACTGTGACACCCTGGAACCACAACACCAATTAAACTCTTTCTTTTTATGTTTTGTTTTGTTTTTGTAGCTTTGGGGCCTGTCCTGGAACTCTGTAGACCAGGCTGGCCTTGAATTCACAGAGATTCGCCTGACTCTGCCTCCGAGTACTAGGATTAAAAATGTGTGCCACCACTCCCTGGCCTGTATGGCTCACTAGTATGGGTGCTTTGCCCTCTGATCTTCATGCAAGTTTTATTTATTAAAGCACAAATAATATACCACTATACTCAATAGTATTGAAAGCTTGGTAAAGTGCTACAGGTCAGTACTCCTAGTATTTGGGAGACTTAAAGATTTCTATGAGTCTAAGGCTAGGGAGTCCAGCCTGGGCTATAGTATAAAAACCTATCTTATAAGGCAAATATAAATAAATAAAATCATAATAAAAACAATAATGAATCTTCTGATCCATTAAGATGAATTCACAACACATATATCTAACAAAAGATAAAAATCCAAAGTATATATTTTTTAAAAACCCTGACTCAATAAAACAAATCAAGTCCCATCTTTTTATTTTGAAGGAACAGTAAAGTCTTGGTCTAATATGTAGCTAAGGATGACATTGAACGTCTCACTCCCCTACTCCCATCTCCTGAGCACTGGGATTATGCCATCACATCTGGTTGCCTGGGATCCAACTCAGGACTTTGTGTGCTGTAGGCATGGATTCTACCAACCAAGCCACACTTCTAGCCCCAACATTTTTTACATAAGCAAAAGATTTAAACTGATGTTTCCTTTAAAAGTCATACAGATGGCTAGTGATCACACGAGAGCATTCATAGTGCTACTGATTGTCAGGGGGAAAGAAAACCACAATAAAATACCACTCCACCTCCTCCAGAATGTCTAAAATTAAAAAAGACTGACAAGTGCTGACTAGGATCTGGGATAACCGAAACTCTGCTTCTAAGAGTGCAGAATGCTTTGGAAAAAACAGTGGGGTAATTTTTTATGAAGCTTAAGGTCTGCAGACTCTTTTGTTGCCATCAGAAAGTCTACCTTGCTTTATTCGTGTTCCCTTCCTCCTCAGGATTTCACTCTACATTCCAAATGAATAAACCTTCACTAAGGGATCTGACCTGCTGTGGGATAATGCGCTTGTACACCGTAGAGATTTGTCATTTGTATTGGTTTAATAAAATGCTGATTGACCAAGCAGGAAGTACAGGTGGGGCCAACCAGACTAAGAGAATTCTGGAAAGAGGAAAGGCAGAGAGTCAGTCACCAGTCAGACACGGAGGAAACAAGACAAAAATGCCTTACTGAGAAAAGGTACCAAGCCACGGTTGCTAAACGTAGATAAGAATTATGGGTTATTTAAGTTGTAATTGCTAGTTAGTATTAAGCCTGAGCTAAAAGGCTAAACAGTTAATAATTAATGTAAGCCTATATGTATTTATTTGGGATTGAATGGCTACAGGACCAGTCAGGACAGAAACTTCTGTCTACACTGGCCTCTGGTCCACTTCCAAACACTAACTAGAGGCTGGAGAACAACTCAGCTGCAGGGTGTTCAAGTACTTTGGGTGAATGGGTAAGGCCCTCGCTTTGATCCCTAGCGCTGAAAACAAACAAGACACCAAACTGTCTCTTTCAACCTCAACCTTCTGAGAATTATTCTTTGCCCTAACATAGTTCTCATGTAAACATCCCCTACTGCTCAGAGATTCAAACGGGCTGGAAAGTTGGGTCAGACATTAAGAACACGTGTTGCTCTTACAATGGACCAAGGTTAGTTCCCAGCACACACATGCTTGAATATTGTAAACAGTATTAAATAAAGTCAACCATAAGTCAAGAGGTGAGCAAGCAACCAGTTGACAGGAAGTGAACATAAGATTATTAAGAAAAAACAGAGATTGTTTGAGGGGTTCAGAAGGACAGAAAGAGAGAGAGATGCACAGGAAGTTGAAGGGAGGGACTCTCAGTGTGAAGAGTTGGTTTTGAGACAGTGTAGGAATTGGCAAGAAAGGAGGCTTCTTGGACATCAGCTGAGGAGGAAGGTCAGCTGGGTGTTTTCTCTGCCTCACTGAATTAGCAGGCTTTCATCCCAGCATCTGGCTCCCAAGTCTTTATTACTAAAATTGAATGGTTTTGTTAAAGGGCTGGAGAGATGGTTCAGAGGTTAAGAGAACTGACTGCTGTTTCCAGAGGTCCTGAGTTCAATTTCCACCAACCACATGATGACTCACATCCATCTATAATAAAATCTGGTGCCCAGAACACTATATACATAACAAATAAATTTTTTAAAAAAAGATTGTGTGTGCCAAGCCTGATCACCTAAGTTTGCTCCCTGCAACATGCACGGTGGAAGGTGAGAATCTACAGACTTACATAAACACTCATCTTTGTGGCATGATCCTGTGTACATGTTCACACACACACACACACACACACACACACACCAAATGCACTCAAATAAAAAACAAAAAGCAACAGAATTTTTGAAAGTGAATTGGAGGCAATGGCGGGAGGATCCCCAAAAGCTACAGGATAGCCTGGTCTACATTGTCAATGTCAGATGTTCTACAGAGTGAGTTCCAGGCCAGTCAGGGTTACATGGTGAGACCGTGTCTCAAACATTTAAAAAGTGCTGTGGGACCAGCAAGATGAATCAATCAATAAAACCACTTTGGAAAGAGAGAAGAGACTCTGGTCCCCACACAGTTGCCATGGTAGGCACATGCACATGTATGCACAGACACATTTGCACATGCACGCACAGATACACACAGACACATTTGCACATGTATACACAGACACACACAGACACATTTGCACATGTATACACAGACACATTTGCACATGTACACACAGACACATTTGCACATGCATACCACACAGACACACACAGACACATATGCACATGCACACACAGACACATTTGCACATGCATACACAGACATACACAGACACATTTGCACATGCATGCACAGACACACAGACACATTTGCACATGCACATGCATGCACAGACACATTTGCACATGCACATGCATGCACAGACACATTTGCACATTCACATGCCTGCACAGACACACACAGACACATTTGTCCATGCACATGCCTGCACAGACACACAAAGACATATTTGCACATGCACACACAGATACATTTGCACATGCATACCACACAGACACACACAGACACATTTGCACATGCACATGCATGCACAGACGCACAGACATATTTGCACATGCACACACAGATACATTTGCACATGCACATGCATGCACAGACACACACAGACACATTTGTCCATGCACATGTCTGCACAGACACACAAAGACATATTTGCACATGCACACACAGATACATTTGCACATGCATACCACACAGACACACACAGACACATTTGCACATGCATGCACAGACACACAGATATATTTGCACATGCACACACAGATACATTTGCACATGCACACGCATGCACAGACACACACAGAGACACATTCATTCCATTTTCCTTTTTTTGGTTTTTCCAGACAGGGCTTCTCAGTGTAGCCCTGGTTGTCCTGGAACTTACTGTGTAGACCAGGCTGGCCTTGAACTCACAGAGATCCGCCTTCCTCTGCGCGTGCTGGGATTAAAGGCTTTGCCACCACACTTGGTACCTTAATTACTTTTTAAAGTTAGTTTGTTACTGGAGGACTAGACAGATGCCTCAGCCATTACGAGCATATAGTACTGTTGCAGAGGACTAGGGTTCAGTTTCCAGAACCCACGTGACTGCTCACAACCATCATAACTCTAGCTCCAAGAGGTTTGGTCTCTGAGGGCACCAGCACCCACATACACACACACCCCTACACACATATACACATAATTCATAATGAAGTAAATCTTTCTGTTGTTGTTTGGCTTCATTTTCTATATTTGTTGTTAGGGTTTTTTATTTTTGTTTTTGTTTAATTTTGAGATAGGGTTTCTCTTTGTAGTCCTAGCTGTCCTAGAACTCACTCTGTAGATCAGACTGTCCTTGTACTCAAAGAGATCGACCTGCCTCTATCTCCTGAGTGCCACCATTGTCCAGTTATAAAATATATCTTTTTATCCCCAAGTTTTTTTTTCTTTTTTTCTTTTGGTTTTTTGAGATAGGATTTCTCTGTGGTTTTGGAGCCTGTCCTGGAACTAGCTCTTGTAGACCAGGCTGGTCTCGAACTCACAGAGATCCACCTGCCTCTGCCTCCGCCTCCCAAGTGCTGGGATTAAAGGTTTGTGCCACCACTGCCCGGCTCTATTCTCAAGTTTTTTTAAAGGGCTAGGGAGTTGGAGAGACAGTTCAGCAGTTAATAGTGCTGACTGCCCTCTCAAAGACCCAAGTTCAGTCCAGAGCACCAGCGACAGGCAACTCACAGTGCCTTTAACTTCAGCTCAAAGGGAATCAGACATTTCTGGCCTCAGAGAGCAGTCACACTCACATGCACGTACCAACTCTGCACACAAATAATTAAAAGCAAAATAAAGTCGGGTGGTGGTGGTGCACACCTTTAATCCCAGCACTCAGGAGGCAGAAGCAGGCGGATCTCTGTGAGTTCGAGGCCAACCTGGTCTACAAGAGCTAGTTCCAGGACAGGTAGGACTGTAACACAGAAAAACCCTGTCTCAAAAAACAAAAACAAACCAAAAAAAAGTGTGAGCCAAAAACTAATATAATCACCAAGCATGGTGGCACTTACCTTTAATTCCAGAATTTGGAAGGTAGAGACAGGCAGATCTCAATGAGTTCAAGGCCAGCCTAGTTTATGTAGTGAGTTCCAGGACAGCCACGACTACATAAAGAGACCCTGCCTCAAAAAAAAAAAAAAAACCCACAGTTTTGCCTAAGGACATAAACCCAAACCGGTTCAGGCTGGATCAGCCCTTCTAGTCTTTCCCAGACAAGTGGAAACAGACACTAATAGAACTTTCTAAATTTGATTGTTACTAGGGCCAGAATTTAAACTATTGTTCAGAGATAATACTTTGTGTAGCCCAATGAAGATGGGGGTTCTAGGGGGTTCTGGGGTTGTTAGGTGAGTTATTTAGAGAGGAGCGTGTGTGCATACTAAGGTCAGGGACCTCGGCTGCCAAGTGCATTACTACAAAAGGTGGGTTAGACACAGTCAAAACCAGAGAGGGTCCCAGACTAAACTCTCTCATATGCTTACCTGACTCAAGGACCTGAACTGTGGTTCTCAGCACTCATAGAGTTGAGCTAGTTTCCAAGACCCCAATGCAAAACATGCAGACCCCAGGGGCTGGATAACCAGCTAGTCTGGCCAAAACTGGTAAGGTCTAGGCTCAGTAAGAGAGCACGGCAATGCAGGCAGTTAGGCTCGGCCCTTGGGAGACAGGTGGATGGATCTCTGTGAGTTTAAGGCCAGCTAAGTCTACATAGTGAGTTTCAGTCCCGCTGGGGCTACTTAGTGGGACCTTTTCTCAAAACAAAAAAAAATGGAGAAAGACACCCAATATTAACAACTGTTCTCCATAGGAGTGCGTGCCCCACTCCCCATCACCCACACACACTACTTTTCCATTCATCTACAGCTTTATCCCACCAACCATCTGAATTTTTACTAAGTCTACGATGGGACTGACCAGAAGAATACACTAGAAATTGCTAAGTGTGGTGTGTGGTGGCCAAACCTGTGACACTGGAGAGGCTGGGGCAGACAGATTGGAAGTTGGAGTCACATAATAAGAACCTATCTCAAAACAAATAAATAGAAAACAAAAACAGCCAGCAGAAAAGGCAGCGTATCAGTTTTAGGTCGTGTGTGTGTGTGTGTGTGTGTGTGTGTGTGTGTGTGTGTTCACACACACTGGTGCACAGGAGTTTGCACACAATCCAACCCTCCTGCTTCTACTCCTCAACTGCTGAGATTCCAGTTGTGAGCCACCATGTCTGATTTTTTCAGCCCTGGGAATCGAACCCAGGACATCATGCATTCTACCTAGGGCGCACTCTACTGATTAAGCCACACCCCTAACCTGGGATTTTTATGTATCAATAGATTACCGAAACATGACAATAGATGCTGGTGGGAGCCCGAGAGAAGAGGCCAGATCAACCCTAGAAAGGCAGGAAAGGACTTTCAGAGGAGATGAAATGGTCTATATATTTTGATCAGATGAATGGTTATGAAAATGTCTACTCTATCAAAACTGTGAACTGAAGACTTAAAACTTATATGCTGTGTATAATTGATAAAACTTTGTTTGGTACTTTTGGGCATTCTTGGCATTTAGGGAGTACATGGCAAGCCGCTCTGGTTTGCAATCTCATCGGCAAGGTCGGTGTGTATCCCAAGCCCAGCATTTGGCTTCAGCTCCATCATAGGTGTGAAGTAATGGTTGTCATGTATCTTCAGGGTCTTCCTGAATACTTTTAATTTCTTACTCAGGAAGAGAGGCTATCAGTTTGAACTGGGTGGCGTGGTTGGACTCTTGTGCCTTCTCCGTGGAGCTATTGTGGTCTTCATGACTACTATTGGTAGTCACACTGGCTAGGTAGGGTCAAGGATCTCCAGGCAGCTAGTCATAGATCCTTTGTGGAAAACAAAAATCAAAAATCTTGATGACAGCCCAGCTAGGCTCCATAACGGTGTGATAAACTCTACAAAATCACCGGTCCCCGCTTCCCATTGAAACTAAGCAGAACGGGTTTCAGTTTCACAGGGCCCAGGCTTCAGGAGGCTGTGCTGTCTTCCTGGCAGGCTGTCACCCACCTCAGGCTGCTGAAGTCTCAGTCATCGCCACGCCCACCTCTACCCACCTCTGTGCCGAGTCTTAGTCACCATCTCTGACTCCGAGAACTCTTTGTGAATACTCTTATTATAATGCTTGCCGCACATCGGTTTTTAAGTTTTTGTTTACAGATTTCTCTTTTTCACTGACTTCCTTCAGGAAAGAAAACTTCTGATTCATCTTCCTATCTCTACCAAGCGCTGGGC
The DNA here is from genome assembly GCF_037038515.1 of Microtus pennsylvanicus. Lineage (NCBI taxonomy): Eukaryota > Metazoa > Chordata > Mammalia > Rodentia > Cricetidae > Microtus > Microtus pennsylvanicus. The sequence goes on along the minus strand of NC_134580.1, from coordinate 98,121,770 downwards.
GGGGAGTAGATTCTCGGTAAACAGAAAGTGGGTTGCAGTGAATCAATCAGGCTCTCTTTGATTTTTCTCACCATTTTGTGGTAAATAGTCCTCTGTACCCTGGAATAGGGCGATTTCTAGATCCGGGCCCACGGCTGTCTTCTGGCCTCTGCTTCTCTCCTATTTTCTTGCCTCCATTCCTTTGGTAGTATCTACAAACTCAAGGTTGTAACCATTTCCCCCTCTGTAGATATGAGCAAAAATTATACGTCATCAGAAACAAGTTGTGGACCTGAGGATGTCGCTCAGTGGTCTTGCCTAGCATGCCCAAGGCCCAAACTCTGTATCTTCATGTCTGATGTTAAAGTGATCTTCAGGTCTCCAGCTCCTTTTAGCTTTGTTGGCTACAACACACTTCTCTCTCTCAGACTGGTTCCATGCCTGGTCTGCCACTCTCTTTGACAGGTATCCCACGACTCTGGTATGTCTGACATCTTGGGTCTCCAATGAAATCCAGGTTTCTCCTTCACAGCTTCACACATGGCCTCCATGCAAGGATGCCCTTGACACACTCGTGACCTCAGCAACTTTTCTTAGCTGAAGAGAAAGAGGCTCAAGAGCTCCTTTCTTGTATCCTTGACCCTAAAGCCAGAACCACGTGGCTAAAGCTGCAAAGGTCTGCTGCTTGCTGAGGCGGTAACTTGGCCCCTGTTCAATCACCCTTTCATCAGCTTTCTGTTTGATGTTTTCTTTTTCTGCTTAAGCTTTTCTTTAATCCTCTTTTAAGTTAGAAACTTAGCTGGGTAGGATCTTGCCTTGCCACTGTCTTTATTCCTTTTAGCATCTGGCTTTTCCTTAAGATTTTTAAATTTTTTTTTATTTTCTGTACGTTGGTATATTGCCATGGGTATCAGGTCCCTTGGAAGTGGAATTAAAGATAGTTGTGGCCAGGCAGTAGTGGTGCATGCCTTTAATCCCAGCACTCGGGAGGCAGAGGCAGGCGGATCTCTGTGAGTTCGAGGCCAGCCTAGTCCACAAGAGCTAATTCCAGGATAGACTCCAAAGCTACAGAGAAACCCTGTCTCGAAAAACAAAAAAAGAAAAAGGATAGTTGTGAGCTGCCATGTGGATGGTAGGAATTGAACTCAGGTCCTCTGGAAGAACAACCAGTGCCCTTATCCGCTGAACCATCTCTCCAGCCCCCTTAAGCTTTTTATCTCCCGGAGAACCGGAACTAGCTCCATTACACTTTCTGGTACTCCTTTTTTCCTCAAACTGTACATTTTGCAGTTTTTCTTGCTCTGTTTTTCCTTTTTATTGTAGATCTGCATAAGAGTGACCACTAAAAACCACATGACACAGTCAACTGTCAGACTGTCTTGCATTCTCCTCTGCCAAAATCATTCATCCAAAACTCTTCAGTGTAGCTTCCGACAAATTTTTAGGACAAGGGCAGAAAACAGCTATATTCTTTGACAAAATATCACAAGAATAATTTAGGTCCTTAACTCTAACCATAACCCTAATCTAAGAATATCACATAGAGGCCACTTACTAATAGTCTTTCCCTCGGACACTTCTCGAGCTGGGTCCGCATTGCTGTCAACACTACTGTCCTTGCTCCTCCTAGGCTGGCCCATTAAGCCGCACTTAAAGCGTTTGACCATTTTAGTCCAAAGTCCCCAAATCTTCTGTCATGGTGAGGCCTGTTGAAGCAATCTCTGACTCCTGGTACCAACTTCTGTCTTAGTCACTATTCTTTTTTTCTTTTAAGATTTATTTATTTATTTATTACGTATACAGTGTTCTGTCTGCATTTACATCTGCAGGTCAGAAGAGAGCACCAGATCTCACTACAGATGGTTGTGAGCCACCATGTGGTTGCTGGGAATTGAACTCAGGACCTCTGGAAGAACAGCCAGTGCTCTTAACCGCTGAGCCATCTCTCCAGCCCTTAGTCACTTTTCTTTTGCTATAGAGACACCACAATCAAGGCATCACTCATGAAAGAAAGCATTTTCTTGGGGGCTTGCTTATAGCTTCAGAGACTTAGTCCATATCCTCATAGTGGGGAGCATGGCAGCATGCAGACAGGAGCTGAAGTAGTACCTGAGAGTTACATCTTGAACTTGAAGGTATTGAAACAGAAAGCCTGGGCCTGGCATTCGCTTTTGAAATATCAAAGACCACCCAATGACACCCTTCCTCCAGCAAAGCCACACCTACTAATCCTTCTAATACTTTCAAACAGTGCCACTCCCTGGTGACTACGCATTCAAATAATGAACCTATGGGGTGATTCTTATTCAAACGACCACACCCCCAAAAGTTCTATAATGCTAGTATATGTTTATTGAGTGTTAAAGTACCAAAGTCTGAACATGAGAACCAGAAGACTTGAGAATTTGGAGAATACTGAATACAGGATGTAGGAAAGAGTAAAGGACTCAAATGTCTCCATGAAACCACCCCTCGGCCCTAAAGAACAGACGTGTCACCAAATGGTGAAGCCTAAAGGAGAAAAACAGTTTGTCTTAGCTGGGTAGAGAATGGCCTGTGACGTGCTTGGTTAATATGCACAGAGACCAAATTCAATCCTGCACTAAGCAAAATTACAGTTCATAGTCAATGCTATAACGAACTATGCAGTCCAGGCTGGAGAGAGGGCTCAGCAGTCAAAACACTGACTGCATAAGAGTACAGAGACAGAGCAAGAGTTGTCCATCAACCTCCCTCCTGACCACACCAGAGAGTGGCAGGAAAGAGATGGAGGCTGGGATCGACCTCCCTCCTGACCACACCAGAGAGTGGCAGGAAAGAGATGGAGGCCGGGATCGACCTCCCTCCTGACCACACCAGAGAGTGGCAGGAAAGAGATGGAGGCCGGGATCGACCTCCCTCCTGACCACACCAGAGAGTGGCAGGAAAGAGATGGAGGCTGGGATCGACCTCCCTCCTGACCACACCAGAGAGTGGCAGGAAAGAGATGGAGGCTGGGAAGGCACTGGACAAAGAAATCCTTACAGCAGAGGATAGACCACAACACTGACTACCAGAAACAAGTGAGGAGATCAGAAAGCTGATCTCTGTGAATCCCAGGTTATCCTGTCTTTAAAAAAAACAAAGTCAGAAATCAAGAAAAGTTCTTGTGGTAGTGTGAAAGAAAATGGCCCCCAAAAGAAATGGCACTGTTAGGAGGTGTGGCCTTGTTGGAGTAGGTGTGACCTTATTAGAGGAAGTGTGTCACTGTGGAGACAGACTTTGAGGATTCATACATGCTCAAGATAGTGCCCAGTGTGACAGTCCACTCTTTGTTGCCGTCTAATAAAGTTGTAGCCAGTACCATGTTTGCCTGCACACTGCCATACTCTCTACCATGTTGATAACGGACCTAACGTCTGAACTGTAAGCCACCACCTAAATGAAACGTTTTCCTTTGTAAGAGCTGCCATGGTTGTAGTGTCTCTTCACAGCAATAGAAACCCTAGCTTCTGTCAGGCAGTGGTGGCACACCTTTAATCCCAGCACTTGGGAGGCAGAGGCAGGCAGATCTCTTAGAGTTAGAGGCCAACCTGGTCTACAGATTCAGGACAGCCAGGGCTACATGGGGAAACCCTGTCTCAAAAAAAAAAAACCACCTAACTTCCCAGACAGACAGTTCTTTGGACAGGTATGATGAAAAGCATGTGTAATTCCAACACTCAGAAGGCAGAGACAGGAGGATTGGGAGTTCTAGACCAGAATAGAATATGTAGGACAGCATCTTACATATCCTCCTTACAAAGGAGGGCTGGAGGACTGCAGCACACATTACTCTTGCAGAGGACAGAGAAGGATTCATAAAACCCTCATCAGATATGGTGCAATAGTTTCCTCAGAGACTGAAGCATTCCATCCTTCAGGGAAGCTCCTTGTACTGGCCTATTTTATGTCAACTTGACACAAGCCATAATTATCAGAGAGAAAGGAGCCTCAGTTGAGAAAATGTCTCCGTAAGATTGGGCTGTATGCAAACCTGTAAGGTATTTTCTTTGTTTTTGTTTTTGTTTTTGTTTTTTTTTTTTTTTTTTTTTTGGTTTTTCGAGACAGGGTTTCTCTGTAGCTTTGGTGCCTGTCCTGGAACTAGCTCTTGTAGACCAGGCTGGCCTCGAACTCCCAGAGATCCGCCTGCCTCTGCCTCCCGAGTGCTGGGATTAAAGGTGTGCGCCACCACCGCCCGGCTGTAAGGTATTTTCTTAATTATGATTGATGGGGGAGGGCACAGGTCACTGTGGGTGAGGCCTTCCCTCAGCTAGTGGTCCTGGGTTCTATGAGAAAGCAGACTGAGCAAGCCATGAGGAGCAAGCCAGTAAGCAGCACTCCTCCACAGCCTCTGCATCAGCTCCTACCTCCAGGTTCCTGGCCTGTTTGAGCTCCTGTTCTGGTTCCCTTCAATGATGAACAGTGATATGGAAGTGTAAGCCAAATAAACCCTTTCTCCCCAGTTTGCTTTTGTTATGGTGTCTCGTAGTGGTAATAGAACAGTGACTAAAACATCCCTTAAAGCAAGAATGTAAACAATTCATAACTTCAGGAAGTTCCTGAAACTGACCAGACTCACTAGGCCCCTCTCTGTCAGTGTAAGAGCAATAAAAGCTGAGCATCCTCTCAAACCAGAGGAAGCAGAGCTCCAAAGACCATATCAGTTGCCTGGAAGAAGCAGAAACCAGCTGAGCTATCTGGAAGAGAGTTAGACCAACTGAGGCACCTGGACAGGACACTGTCTGTAGGGCCCATGGGTCTACCCCTGCTCCCCAGGTTTTATCTTGAGGACAGTTTTGGTCAGCCAGCTAAAACATCCGGTTTGTTCCAGTGCTCCCTCTGCCCCTCTGGTGGTTAGCTACAGGCCATTGTTGACTCCACCTTGGGCGTGGTAATTTCCCACCTACCTTGGGGGGTATTCCTTTGTGCAGCAACTAGGTATTTAAGGTGTTTCCTAAATTTGAATAAATGGCATTCGGCTGATCTCCTTTTGAATGACCCAGTTCTCTTGTGTGCTCTGTCAATCTCCTGGCCCTTGTCCGGCTAGTGGCTCGCGTTGAGAGAGTAACGCAGGTGTTACAGCTGTCTGACCTGTGTGCTCCAGGTTGCCAGCTTTGTGAGCTATCACTCATGCTGGGGTGAGCTTTGGTGATGCAGCTGTCTTTGATTCATTTCTGCTCCTGTAAGTAACCCCTCGCCTGTAAGTAATTCCGATAAAGATCACTAATTCACCAAACTGGACTTTGATGTTATCTGTACTTGGGTTTTCTGTCTGGGGTGTGTAGATGCGTGTGTGTTGTGTCTCCCCAGGAAAAGTTTTGCCACACAACATCAGGTAGCTCAAAATTCCCTGACCAGCTGCAAGGAACCCAGTGCTCTCTTCTTGCCCCTGCAGGCGCCTGCACTCAGGTACACAGACCTAAAAGCTGCTTTTTAAGAAGAAAAATGAGTCTTCCCTTAACCAATTATTTATTTTAAAGATTCTTTTATTTTATTTTATGTGCATAAGTGTTTTTGCTAACTTGTATGGCTGTGCAATCATGTGAATACTTGATGTCTGAGGAATTCAGACGAGGGCCACAAATCCCCTGGAAATGGACTTATAGATGGTTGCCAGCCACCACGTGAGTGCTGAGAATTGAACCCGGGTTTTAACTGCTGTGCCACCTCTCCAATACCACGCATACACATAATTTAAAATAACTTTTTGAAAAGGGGGACGCTGGAGGCTGGAAGATGGCTCAGAGGGCTTGCTTCTCAGACATGAGCACCTAAGTTTGGATTCTCCAGCACTCATAAGGAAAGAAAAGAAAAGAAAAGAAGAGAAGAGAAGAGAAAAGAAAAAAGCCAGGTACAGCTTCCAAGGGAGGAGGCAGGCAGACTTATCTCAAAAACAAAACAAACAAACAAACAAAAAGAACCCCTACAGATCTGGAGACAGATGACCACGAACAGTCGTGAGAGTGGGGGTTGGGGAAGAGCCAGATGGCAGAGGAACCCAAGAGTGAGTCACGAAGACACGGAAGCACACAGAATTTGGCAGGAAAGGGAAGGAAAATGGGACAGAAGCTTAAAGAAGGAGAGGTCGTGTCCTACAGAGGCCTTTTCCAAACAGGCGCCTGGAAGTGAGAAGGGAACAGACGCCCAAAGCAAAGGAACCAGTGGAAAAACATGGAAGCCAAACAATTCGTGAGACAGTTTTCCGGGGAGATAAGGAGAGGGCAAGATGCGGACGGACCATGTTGACTCCAGAAATAACTTTTTCTTAGTACTAGAGAAGCGACAAGCCAGGAGGAAGGAAGGCATCTTTTTAGGTGAAGGATTTGGAGAACGGAGTTCAAGTTCAACTTGACCCATGTCTTCCCAGTAATAGTAAGAAATCTAACATTTAATAAATATCGTGGTGCCAACCTAAGCTGTTTAAATTTTGCTTTCTTTTCTTTTGAGACAGGGTCTCACAGAGTAGCTCTGGCTGTCACGCAACTCAATGTGAAGACCAGGCTGGGGAGGGAGTTCAAGGCTAGTCTCTGCCTCTAAGTGCTGGGATTAAAGGTATGGGCCACTACATTGGGGCTCAGGTGCTTGTTTATAATGACCTTAGAATTGAATTTTAGCCAGGCAAGGTAGAGCAAGCCTATAATCCAAAGTGCTTGGGAGATGCAGATTGATGAGGAGTTTAAGTTGATCCTAGGCCATATATCGAGTTCAAGCCTAGCCTGGGCTATGTGAGACTTCGTCGCAAACAAACGAACCAATAAATAGAGCTGGATCTCAGCCTCAGGGCTGGGGAAGTGGCTCAGTGGATAAAGGCCTGATTTTGGATCCCCAGTGTTCCAAACAAACAGCTTCTGCTTACACCCCAAAACCCTAGTCGAACCACATACCTGTAACCCCAGTACGGGGGACACAGAGACAAGCAAGTCCCTAGGACTTGCTGTCAGACAGTCTAGCAGAAAAGGCAAGCTCCTCCAGGCTCAGCAACAGACCCTGTCTCAGGAAGAAGAGTAGAGATTGTTAGACGAAGACATTGGACTTCAACATCTGGCCTCTACATGTGTAGACACAGGCATGCACCCCACCCCTCACACACACACACACACACACACACACACGGAAGGAAGGAAAGGAGAGAAGTAAATGGTTCTCCATTTATAAGAAGCGAAAAGGATAGTTTCTAAGAAAATAATAGTAATACAATACACAGTGAGGGCCAGTTAAAAACTTAACTAGTTAATTTAAATAAAGCGAGTTAAAAAGGAACAGAGTAGAGCTGTAGAAATGGCTCAGCAGTTAGGAACACCAGCTACTCTTCCTGAGAAGGGGGGGGTCTTGAGTCCCAGCACCCACTGGAAGCTAACAACCATCTGTAACTACAGTTCTGATGCCCTCCTCTGGCTCCCACAGGCACTATACACAAGTGGTACATATATACACAGGCAGGCAAAACACCCATACACACAAAATAATAAAAAAGGATTTCTTCCAGGTTGTTCTTGTAGCCCTGCCCATAGGTAACAAGCCAGATCTAAGCTTCATGTGTTGGCACCTGTCATACCAGCACGTGAGAGGCTGAATCAGGACACTTCACCTTCCAGGCCACCCTAGACTACAAAGCAAGACCCTATCTCAAAAACAAACAAGGAAACCCAAATCAGTTAAAGAAGACTTTTGAAATATTCCATAATTATTTACGTCACTAAGGAAACAGAAGGTTTTATAAATAAGCCAAATTGCTCTATTCTCTTTCTCAAATGTCAGTGGTATGTTGGCAAAGCTTCCTAAAGGAGTGAGAACAGAAAAGCAGCCACACTAAAGAGTCAAAATGCTCCTCGTATGGATGCATCAATCCAAAACAAAACTGAAAAGAAAGATTACATTCAGGATAGTTTGCAGGCAAATTTGCATCATCACTATAACTTCCGCCAGTAATACAGACTAATATTTTTCACATTAAAATATGGTAACGAACAAGCAACTTAACAATAACTCTCTTGAGGTATTCCAGTTCACTTGAACACACACAGTGGGACTGTTGAGGCTTCATGACTCGAAAGGGTGAATCCTGGCTTGGAGACCATGCCAGGCAGCCTGGATGCTCAGCTAAACAACCAATCCAGAATCAAGCTTAGCTATGTAACAGTCCATTGTTGTCGAGATGTGAACAAGGAGCAAAACAGCACAGAATGGCGTCAGCTTAAGGATGTATCACTTGCATCCGCCTACGGACAACTCTGGGAGCTGTTCCTGAAATGGGAGGAGGCTGTCACCACCTCTCCTGGTGGCACAGGCACCGTGTGCTGCAGAAGTCATTATATTTGTTGCCTCCCTTCCCCCAGCTTCTCCTCCCCATCCTGAGAGGTGAACTTGGTCCTCCACTAACCTCAGTGATCCTTGGCTGGAGGAGGGAAGCGGGAAGCATTCTACAAATGCCTGTGGAGCTGGGAGACGGAACATTGCTCAGGCATCCTGGTGGGAGGGAAACCTGGTTCCCCACAGTGCAAGGAGGAGTCAGACTGAGGAGCCCCCCCCCCCAGTCCGTGAGGACTGATGGTTGCATCCTGTGCTTTCTTCTCTACGATAGACTTCACAGGAGTGACAACTAGCAATGCCAGGCCCTCCTCTAGAAAGAGACATCAGCAGTTTTTCTCATGGACTCGAAGAAGGGCTCAGAAGATCTGAAGAACACCTGATACTGAAGCGGTGACTTTAGGGCCACAGAGTTGGCTTTGTGGGGACATGTTCTTGCTGCCAAACCCGACAACTGGAGTTGATTCCTATGACACATGCAACAGGAGAAAACCAACTCTTGCAAGTTCTAATGCTCGGACTCCACGTGCATGTCCGTACACAATAAATAAAGACATACAAAATAATTCAAATGTAATAAAATCTAAATACAAAAATTTATAAGTCGGACTGGAGAGATGACTCAGCAGTTAAGAGCACTGGCTGTTTCTCCCAGAGGACCTGGGTTCAAGTCCCAGCACCCACATGACAGCTAACAACTTTAATTCCAGTTTGTAAAGATCTTATACCTTCACACCAATCCACATAAAATAAAGTTAAATAAATTATTTTAAAAAAATTTTAAGTCAATTTAAGTTATGAAAGGCATTGCATTGAAAGCTCTTTGCCTTCACCAGCCCCAAGCTCTGGGCCTTCTCAACTTTATTACACAATCTTCCTAACAAAGCAAGGTGGTCTCCCTGCCACCCTATCACTGTTTCTAACCATAGGCAGACACCATATAATCACACAAGCAAGTAGACCACAGAGTGAAAATCTAGCAGACTATCTGACCACAAGCTGTTTGCGATTCTTTTTAAGAAGGTTCGCGCCGGGCGATGGTGGCGCACGCCTTTAATCCCAGCACTCGGGAGGCAGAGGCAGGCGGATCTCTGTGAGTTCGAGACCAGCCTGGTCTACAGAGCTAGTTCCAGGACAGGCTCCAAAGCCACAGAGAAACCCTCTCTTGAAAAACCAAAAAAAAAAAAAAAAAAAAAAAAAAAAAAAAAAAAAAAAAAAAAAAAAAAGAAGGTTCGCTATAATCCTGAAGCCCCACCAGCCTTCGGAAGACACTTCCAGTTCTATAAGTCTATCTTAATCTCCTGGTACCAGGCTAAATCCAGACTGTCAATGCTTGAGTTTTAGAGTATATTTCATATCCCCTTCATCACTCTTGGCCTGTGTGGACTTTGGTTCCTTAAGATTTCCACCAAAAATCAGTTCTCTTCTTTTAGTTAGTTATCTTTGCTGCTCCTGTCTCCTGCTGGGTTAGAATGAGCTGACCATAATTATACAGAAAACCCTTCTTGCTGATTCACGACTTGTTGACAAACATGATGAAGTTTTTCCTGCACGCATGCGCACACGCACACACACACACACACACACACACACACACACGCGCGCGCACATGCACTCACCACACCACACCACTGTGATGGTTTGATTGAGACTAGCTCCCATGACTTCATATATTTTAATACTTGTTCTTAAAGTCTTAGAGGGTGAGACCACGACCCTTACGGCAGGAACTATGGCAGGCAGGCACTGGAGCAGTATCTAAGAGTTCCCATCTTGAGCCACAAGCACAAGGCAAAGACAGCTAACTAGGAGTGGCATGGACATATGACTTTTTTGTTTTGTTTTTTGAGACAGAATTTCTCTGTGTAGCCCTGGCTGTCCTGGTACTTGCTTTATAGACCAGGCAGGCCTCGAACTCATAGAGATTCACCTACCTCTGCCTCCTGGATGTTGGGCTTAAAGGTGTACACCATTGCTGCCCTGTGGCATGGGCATTTGAACACTCAAAGCCAGTCCCCAGTGAGACACCTCCTCCAACAAGATCACACCTCCTAATCCTTCTCTAATAATTCCACCAACTAGGAATCAGGCATTCAAATATATGAGCCCACGGGGCTAGTCTCATTCAAACAACCGCACATAGCAACAGCACCCATTCTGACAGTCCTGCTAAGGAAAGGAACGTTTGTGTGTTGTGGCAAGCAATTCGATCCTAGGTTTCACGAGGCATGCTCACACAGAACTCTTTTCTGTTGTTTTGTGTTTTGGGACAGGTCTTGCTATAAAGCCTTGTAGCCGAGGCTGGTTTGGAACTCCCTCAGTAGCCAAAGATAGCCTCCAAATTATGTCAGTCTCTTGACTTGATCTCTCGAATGCTGGAGTTACAGGCATGAACCACCTACCACTCCTGGCTTTCCAAAGTCTTTTATAAATAAAAGCTCATTTCATCCATGCAGTGATCTAACAAAGGCCTAGAAAAATGCCCCCATCCCCCTGGCAGATGAAAACTCTCCGGAAAAGTTATCGACCTATCCAGAGTCAACTAGGTCAAAAGAAGGCCCAGCAGAGTGGAAGGAAGGAAGCCCCAGGAGAGAAAGAAGCACCACACTGAACTGCCCTCAAAGAAACTGTTGGCTCTCAACCACAATGGTGTATGGGAAGAGGAGGAAACAAAGCCCTTGAGTTCTACTAACCTCCCAGTTTGGACAATGGATCATGTGGCAGAGAAGAGGGAAACTCAGGAAGGCCTTCTGAAGTTCCCGCTAGAGATGGAGAACTTGGAAACGCTAAGCTTTATCATTAATTAAAGCTGCAAGTTTGCTAGCTTAGTTCCTCATGCAAATTTGATAGGTGACTATAAAATGTTAACCCCACATGTCTGCCTCCTCTCCACCCTGCTCTTCCTGCTGCTGTCAGTTGCTGTGTGGTCGCTGTGTGCCATTTCCTCCCCGCTCAGCTGCACTCCATCCTTCTCCTCCTCTGCAGCAGGCTTCCTCTCCTCACTCCTCCTCACTGTTTTCTTCCTGTACTCCTGCAGGAACCAAACAGCTCCATTTAAGGACTGTGTGAAGCAGTGGAACAAGCTACCACTGATGGCTGACCCGCGGAGTGGGAGAAATCACAGGAAACCACGTTGGTATCCTAAGGCTGGTCAACATGGACCAGTCTGGAGCTTCCCTGCTGTCCTATTGGCAGTGACTCCAAGGAGTCCAGATGGTGCTAGAAAAAGTCTCTGGCCCAGGGATACTAAGACAGACTTGATTTGAAGCCCCTAGAAACATTGAATTGTAATTTATGTACTCTGAAATTTAGTTGAACCTGTGAGCCCCCTAATAGGTAGAATGTGTCCTTAATGTACAGTGGTCCAAGGTGGCGTCATGCAGGAGTCATTTTAAGATGCCAGGTCCCCTCCCAGTGAAAGGACATCAGCTCTGATTCTGAAGACCAAGAGGCATAGGCTACATCTAGATGTCGGGAAAGGGACATCCCAGAAGCTTCTTGTCAGAAGGAAGACTGTTGTTCAGGAATCTGCTCCATCCCCAGCCATGCACACCATCTGTTCATTTCTACTCCTGCACAGTACCAAATGCTATACTGAGCCTACTTCATGAGCTCATCTCCTTGTGGAAAACTGTGCCCCTTCTACTGATAAGAACTGATGATGTTCTGGTTTAATGCTTGCTGGGAAATATTCTATTTTTTTTTTTTGAGACAGGGTTTCTCTGTGGTTTTGGAGCCTGTCCTGGAACTAGCTCTTGTAGACCAGGCTGGTCTCGAACTCACAGAGATCCGCCGGGAAATATTCTAAATGATAAACCAAGGCACACAGTAACAAACTTGTAATCCCAGCACTCCTGAGAAGAGGATCCTAGCCATTGAGGCCACATTCTGATTATTAGGAGGTGTCAGGAGCCATTTTCCCAAAGATTATAGCAGAGACTATTATCCTAAGGATGTTTGTGGAGAGCCCCACACCCCAACTGTATTGAGAACTATTTGTTGGCAGAGCCCACCCCACACCCAACTATCTTGAGAGCTATCTGTTAGCGGAACCCGCCCCACATTCCAACTATCTAGAGAATTGTTTGTGGTTGGAATCACAAAAGCAACTCATGACCGTTGCTGCAAGATCCCTTCCTGCCCTTGCCATGCCCCTGCCCCCATCCCAAGCCAAATTCCTCATTCAAGGGCTATTATATAAACCACAACTATTTCACTAATAAAGTGAGACCTTGACAAGAACTCTGCTTGGTCTCCTTTTCTCCCTCCCGCCCATGTCTTTTTTCAGATAGCGCCTCTTCGGGACCTTGGAATAACTGACCCGCTGGGCAGGTATAAGGAGGAGATTCAACTGTTTGCCAGTATACAGGTCATCCTTGAATTCCTGCTTCTATTTCGCAAGTTTGAAGCCAGCCTGGGTGATATGAGACCCTGTCTCAAAAATGAAAATGTAGGGCCAGCAAGATAGCTCGGTGAGTAAAGATGCTTGTCACATAAATCTGGTGACTTGAGTATAATCCCCAGAACCCATGTAATGGTGGAAGGATAGGACAAGTTCCTGCAAGTTGTCCTTTGACCTACACACACACACACACACACACACACACACACACACACACAATAAATAAATAAATAAATAAATAAATAAATAAATAAATATGTAGGGCTGGAGAGATGATGGCTCAGTGGTTAAGAGCACTGGCTGCTCTTCCAAAGGTCCTGAGTTCAATTCCCAGCAACCACATGGTGGCTCACAACCATCTGTAATGAGGTCTGGCACCCTCCTCTGGCTTGTGGGCTTACATGGAGGCAGAATGTTGTGTACATAATAAATAAATAAATATCTTAAAAAATAAATAAATAAATAAATATGTATATAATAGAATAAAGGTGACAGTGTGGCTTCATGGAGTCCATTTTCCCATTCTTACCCTACTCTAAGGAAAGGGACAGCAGCTCTGAATACACGGACTAGGTCACGAGCCATCCCTGAGCCAAGTGACTCATCAGCCTCGGGGTTGCAGCAAAGAATTTCTCCAAGCTAAAAGAAAGAGAATCTAAAAGACAGTTTCTAGTCCAACTCGGAGTAAGAACAGAAGCCTCTGGAACCCCTGAAGCAGACTTGCTCAGGATGTAGGCAAAACAGTTAGCCTGGTGTGGCAGTACAGGCCTACAATCCCAGAATTTGTGAAGTAGAGGCAGAAAGATCAGGAATTCAAGGTCAACCTCAGCCTGGGCTTTAGGAGACCCTGCCTCGAAAGAAGACGTCTTAGTGGGGGAGAGGCATTTACACCTGACAATCTGGGTTTGATTCCGGGAACCCGCAAAGTCGAAGGAGATAGCTGACGGCACAAAAGCTGTCCCCTGAGTTCTGCGTGTGCACGGTGGTGCATGAGTACCCACGTGCAAACACACACAAAGTAAATAACTGTGAAAAGTAACTATGCCGCCGGGCGGTGGTGGCGCACGCCTTTAATCCCAGCACTCGGGAGGCAGAGGCAGGCGGATCTCTGTGAGTTCGAGACCAGCCTGGTCTACAAGAGCTAGTTCCAGGACAGGCTCCAAAACCACAGAGAAACCCTGTCTCGAAAAACCAAAAAAAAAAAAAAAAAAAAAGTAACTATGCCCCCAGACCACACAAATGGCTGCCCTGTGGACAGTAGGAACTTGTAGAGAAAAGAAGATGTGGGCTAGATAAGAGCGGCAATAATTCTGCAGGGAAATTTGAATTCTTTGTCAAAACACTGCCTCCGGGCATTAGCTAGAGGTGGTAGGAGGGGCAATTGTCTAAGAATCCGAGCAAAGAGGACGTTTGGATCCTCCACAGAGGAAAGGGCTCTCGCTTCCACCATCTTCCAGCTAGAGTCTTTTATTTACTTATTTTATTTGATTTTTCAGGACAGGGATTCTCTGTGTAGCCCTGGCTGTCCTGTAACTCACTCCTTGAGCTCACAGAGATCCCCCTGCCTCTGCCTCGAGTGCTGGGATTAATGGTGTGGCATGTACACTCCTGGTTCTTTTTTTTTATTAGCCTTATGAGAATGTCATACAATGTACTTTGATGATATTCATTTGACTCCTGCCCTAACTCCTTGCATATCATAATCTATTGCTGACCTTTCTAACCTCTCCCAATTTCATGTCCTACTTTTTTTTAATTAATTTTTTTTTAAATATTTATTTATTTATTTATTATGTATACAATATTCTGTCTGTATGCCTGAAGGCCAGAAGAGGGCGCCAGACCTCTTTACAGATGGTTGTGAGCCACCACGTGGTTGCTGGGAATTGAACTCAGGACCTTTGGAAGAGCAGGCAATGCTCTTAACCACTGAGCCATCTCTCCAGCCCTAATTAAATTTTTTTTAATTAAAAATTTCTGCCTCCTCCCCACCTCCTGGTTCTTTTTTTTCCAAGCATGTCCGGTAATCACTGGATGGGGGGCTAGAAATAGAGTGTTTCCAATCAGAGAGATAACACACAGAAAAGCACAAAGAAGACCCTGATAATCTCAACAAAGAGGAAAGGTGCGTGGGTGTAGGGAATATTAACTCAGGTGCTCATGGCTACATACAAGTGCTCTTAACTACTGAGTCATCTCTCCAGTATCTGACTTAGTCTACGGGTCAGGAAGCCTAGGACTAGCCAGGGACAACCCTGTAACCTAGCAGTATGGCATGGGAGGACCTGGAGTTCAAAGGTAGTCCAGGCTGCATAGCAAGATCCGTTCTCAGGCCTGGTGGAGGTGGTGCATGCCCTAATCACAGCATTTGGGAGCCAGAGGCAGGCAGATCTCTGAGTTTGAGGCCAGCCTGGTCTACAGAGTGAGTTCTAAGACAGTCAGGATTGTTTCACAGAGAAACCCTATCTCAAAAAAAAAAAAAAAAGAACAAAAACAAAAAAACAAAGTAAAGCAAAACGGAAAAGATCCATTCTCAGATAAGATACAGCTTAAAATACTCAGAACACTGTCCGATGTAAAGTATAAGCAACAAGGGTACCTAGGAGATGTAGAGACTTTCCAGCATCCTGGAAGAAAGCTAGCAAAAGAGGCCTGCTCTTCACACAACTAAAGGTAACACAGAAAAGATAAGAGACAAAGAATCCCATAGCTGATATTTGTTTGCCTGAGGCTTTGGTGAATGCTTTGTCCATGAATGGCCAACGAATTGAACATAGTCATAAGATGACAGCCATGGGGCTGGAGAGATGACTCAGTAGTCACAAGCACCTGTGTGCAACCACGAGATTCTGAGTTAGGCTCCCTGTGCCCACGTACCACACCAGACATGATCCAGCCTACACCTGTAATTCCAGAGTTGTTGGGAATGGAGACAGGAGGATGCCTGGGATTTATTGGCTGTCAGCCTAGCCAAGAAATATCAGTTTTGGGTTTAGGAAGAGGCTCCGACTCAAAGAAATAAGGCAAAGAGTAAGAGAAAAGGACTCTCAACAACCACCTCTGGCCTCAGGGAGTGAACACACATACACACACACACGCACACTCTATACACATATACATAGAATAAAGTGAGCTAAAAATCAAAATAAAAGATGTTTGAAAGGTAAGAACTGAGCACGGCAGCACACACCTTTAATCCCAACACTTGGGAGGCAGAGGCAGGTGGTTTTTGAGAGTTCAAGGCCAGCCTGGCCTATCTAACTGTCCAGTTCCAAGACAGCTGGGGTTACACAAAGATACTGTATCTCAAAAAAAAAAAGGAAAGAAAAGATAAGAATGATCTCTCTTTTGCCATTTTTCCTTTTATTCTTTTGTATTTTATTTTAGCGATAGGCTCTCATGTAGCCCAGGCTGGCCTCAAACTTGTATGTAGCTGTATTAGATGGGGTTTCCACTGTTGTGATAAACACCATGACCAAAGCAACTTGGAGAAGAAATGATTTGTTTCATTTTACAGCTTACAGTCCATTATGAAGGAAAATCAAGACACAAACTCTAGGCAGGAAACTGGACACAGGAACAAAGGCCATTGAAGAATGTTGTTTCCCGGCTTGGTCCCCATGCTCAGCCTGCCTTTTATATTACTCAGGACTGCCTGCTCAGGGGTGGGACCTCCCTTAGTGGACTGGTCCCTCCCACATCGATCATGAATCAAGAAAATTCCCCCACAGACTTGTCCATAGGCCAATCTGATGGAGCCATTTTCTCAGTTGAGGTTCCCTCGTCCCATAGGATCCTAGCTGTGTCAGGTGGACAAAACGGTACTCAGTGCGGGAGTCTAAGATGACTTGGGACATCTGATCCCAGAGTGCTGGAATCCAGGCATGCACAACCATGCCCAGCTTATTCAGTGCTAAGCGGTCAGACCCAAGGCTTTGTGTGTGCTGAGCACGGACTCTGCCTTCTGAGCCACATCCATGACTGAAACCCATTTTGTTTTAAATCAAAGGTCATTAGCTCTGCAAGGGCTCACACTTCCTAACCCTCCCCTTTCCTTTTCACTCTCTCTGTATTCATGTGTTCCTTTGTGGGACACCAAGATTATTTTTTTCTAGCAACCTCTATTTTGGATGATTTATGAGATAGGATCTCATGTAGTCCAGGCTGTTCTAGAACAGCATATTGTTGAGTCTGACTTTGAACTCCTAATGCTCCTGCCTCCGTCTCCCAAGTGCTAGGATTACAGAGTGGTGCTACCATGTCCAGCTCTATCTCTTTTTTTTGTTTTGATTTTTTAACTGATTTTTATTGAGCTCTACATTTTTCTCTGCTCTCCTCCCTGCATCTCCCCTCCCCTTCAACCCTTTCCCAAAGTCCCCATGCTCCCAATTTACACAGGAGATCTTGTCTTTTTCTAATTCCCATGTAGATTAAATCTATGTATGTCTCTCATTGTTGTCTAGGTTCTCTGGGATTGTGATTTGTGAGCCTATTCTATTTTTTTTTCCAAGACAGGGTTTCTCTGTAGCTTTGGAGCCTATCCTGGAACTAGCGCTTGTAGACCAGGCTGGCCTCAAACTCACAGAGATCTGCCTACCTCTGCCTCCCGAGTGCTGGGATTAAAGGCGTGCACCACCACCTCCCCAACCCTATCTTTTTATGTAGTATTTCCTTTGCTTCTGTGATGCTGGGTTTGGGACTCAGGCCTTTGTGCATGCTAGACAAGCATGAAGCCTGTGAATTCACTTGAGAGCCTCTGCCCTCCTGAGTTATGGAATTATAAATATGTACCATCATGCCTAGCATAACAACATTTGCTTGGAAACTAAGATTCTTGGCTAGGTGTGGTGGCACATGCCTTTAATCCCAGCACTTGGGAGACAGAAACAGGCAGATCTCAGATCTGAGTTCCAGACAACCAGACACTCAGGACTACACAGAGAAACCCTGTCTCAAAAAACCAAAAACCAAAACAACAACAAAAAAAAAAGAAAGGAAGGAAGGAAGGGACAGGTGTGTGTATGTGTGTGCGTGTACCGGTGCACATGTGCACACGGAGGCTAGGGGATAATATTGGGTGTCATTTCTCAAGCATTGTCTATCTTTCTTTTTTATTTTTTAGTTTGAGTATTTGAGACGTGGTCTCTTGCCTGCAACTTGCCAAAATAAATGAGCCTGGCTACCAGCAAGCCTGTCTCTGTTCCTCGTCCTGCACTGAGATTGCAAGTGTTTACCACCGCATCTGGTGTTTTATGTGAACTCTGTGGGTAAAAATCAGCTCCTTATACTTGCGAGACAAGCTCTTTACTATTAAAGCCACCTTCCCTTCCTAAACCAACAGTTCTTGCCAGGCTTGATGGAGCCGGCCACTAATCCCAGCACTTGGGAAGAAGAGGCAGGAAGATCAGAAGTTCAAAGACAACTTTTCTTCATTTATTTATTTATTGCTTTCGGTTTTTGTTTGTTTGCTTGCTTTTTGATTTTGAGCCAGGGTCTCACTACGTAGACCAAGCTAGTCTTGAACTCACAAAGATCCACATGCCTCTGCTTCTAAAGTGCTGGGCAAAGTCTACTTTGAGTCAATGTAAACTGAGTGTGGCAGTACAGACCTATTGATTAGCCCAGTAGCTGGAAGGCTGAGACAGGAAGACCTCAAGTTCCAAGTCTGAGGTCAGATGGAAGTAAAACTAACAGGGGATAGAAGGTAAAAATAGGAGCACTTTTATATTCTCTATCAGAAACATACTTGTGCTCCCGGAGAAGGGGCAGGCTGATACCAGCAAGCACTAACTACAGCCAGGGTTTCAAGAAATACCTGAGCCCTGATAGCCAGCGAATGAGGGACTGGTAACAAGAGAGGCAGGCACGTGACAAATCTGCCACAAATGTGGCGGATTCCTGTCCTGTCCAGAGAGCTAAGATGGACTCTGAGATGCTCTGTCTTTCCACCCTATCTTCTCTCTGCCATCTGGAATGTGGGGGGGTGGCAGCGTTCTTGTTTGTTTGTTTGTTTTTAACATGTTACTCAGTCAGAGCCTGGAGAGACGGCTCAAGTGTTAAGAGCACTTGCTGCTCTTGCAGAGGATCATGGTTTGGTTCTCAGTACCTACACTGATCAACCTGTAACTTGAGTTCCAGGAGATCTGATGCCCTCTTATAACAGCCTCCACAGGCACCTGCATTCACATGTACACAACCACACACAGATACACACGCATACTCACACAGACAATTAAAAATAAGCTGGGGAGAATGCTCGGTAGTTAAGAGCACACACTGCTCTTGCGGAAGACCTGAGTTCTGTTCCCAGCACCTACACTGGGCAACTGACAAGCTCCTATAACTCCATGTCCTGGAATTCTGATGCCTCTGGCCTAAATAGGCATCTGCATTCTCTTCTCATGTATACACCTACACGCAGACATACGTACATACACATAATTAAAAGTAAAATAAATATTTTAAATGTTTGTTTCTTTTTGTTGTTTTTTTTTTATTTTGTTTTGTTTTGGTTTTTTGGCTCGGGGGGGGGGGGGTGTTGAGACAGGGTTCTCCATAGTTTTGGAGCCTGTCCTGTCCTGGAACTAGTTCTTATAGACCAGGCTGGCCTCAAACTCACAGAGATCTGCCTGCCTCTGCCTCCCTAGTGCTGGGATTAAAGGCGTGCACCACCACCCAGCTAAATGTTTCTTTTTTATCTTAATTTTATTTCATGTAGCCAGGTGGTAGTGGTGCACGCTTTTAATCCCAGCACTTGGGAGGCAGAGGCAGGCGGATCTCTGTGAGTTCGAGACCAGCCTGGTCTACAGAGCTAGTTCCAGGACAGGCTCCAAAGCCACAGAGAAACCCTGTCTCGAAAAAACAAAAAAACAAAAAAAAGAATGTATTTCATGTGTTTGGGTGTTTTGAGTGTGGATGCCTGCTGCCCAAAAATGCCAGAAGAGGGCGATGGGTCCCTTGGCGCTAGAATGACAGACTGTTGTGAGTTACCAAGTGGGTTCTGGAAATTGAACACAGGTCTTCTAGAAGAGGAGACAGTGCTCTTAACTGGTGAGCCATCTCTTCAGCCCCAAATAATCTTTTATTTTTTAAGATGTCTCTCTGCTTTGTTCTCAGATTGCCTGCTCTCTAAATTAAGCCTGACTTAAAGATTTCTGTTCCTACTCTGTTGTAAGGCTCTCAGGGCACGAGGGCAGCCAGGTCCCACCCCTGAGAACTTCCAATCGCAGGCTCCAGACCCACAGACACTTTAATGGCCATAACTGCCCCCCAAGCAGCAGGTAGCCAAGCTCCAAGGAACAGAGTAAAAAACCCAAGATCAGGCCACCAATCCCAGGCCACTTAGAGAGCTCCATCCCCCAAAGCCTGCCTTCTTCTCCCCCTGGCCTAGGCAGAAATATCTTGCATGAGGTTTGTGGGTCGGTGCGACTTTCTTTGGCAGGACGCCTTCCCCTCTGAGCTGTAACACTTGCATCTGCTCGTTGGCCTTAGAAGTTATGGTCACCGTGAGCTCCAGTTACACATTTTGTCTCAAAAACCTAAAGAGGGCAGGGCAGAAGAGAAGGCTTAGAAGGTAAGAGCACTTCTTGTTCTTGCATAGGACCTGGATCCAACTCACAGGACTCATAGAGAGGCTCACAGTCATCCATTGCTCCAGTCCCTGGTGACCCAATGCCTTCTTCTGACTTCCTTGGTTTCCAGGCATGCACGTGGTCTATAGACACACACCAAAAACACTCACACACATAAACAAAAAAAAAAAGAAAGGAAGAAAATTACAGCAAGTTAAATTTCATTCATTTGGTTTGTTTGTTTTGTTGTTGTAGTTGTTTTATGACAGAGTTTCTCAGTTTTAGCCTGGTTGTCCTGGAATTCACTCTGTGGACCATAAGGCCTCAAACTGAGAGATCTGCCTACCTCTGTGTCCCGAGTGCTGGAATTAAAGGCCTGTTCCACCATGCTCTCATGTATTTATTCTGTGTTGTGGCAGTGGTGGTTTTTGGGTTTTAGTTTTTTTTTTTTTGCTAGTGTGTGTGTGTGTGTGTGTGTGTGTGTGTGTGTGTGTGTGTGAAGGTTAGAGGTCAGAGGACAACTTTCAGGAGTGTGATGTGCTCACTCATACAGCACGCATATGGAGAGGAGAGAATAATGTCTGGAGTTGGTCCTCTCCTCCACCATGTATGTCTAGGGGATTGAACTCATGTCCTCAGGCTTGGTCACAGCATCTTGACCCACTGAGCCATTCCTCCAGCCCACTCAGTGAAGTTTAGACATTTGGGGACTTTTTAAATTTTATTTTCTGTGCATGGGTGTTTTGCCTGCATGTATACAGTGCACCACATGGAGACCTGGTGCCCAGGGAGGCCAGAAGAGGGTGGCAGAGTTCCTGGAACTGGAGTTTCAGAGGGTTATGAGTCACCCTGTGAAATCAAAGCCTGGTCCTCTGGAAGAGCAGCCCGTGTTCTTGATCACTGAGCCAACTCTCCAGCCCTTGCTTTGTGGGTTGTAGGGTTTGTTGCGGGAAAGGCAGTTGGTTGTTTTATGAGATTTTTTTTTTAAACGAATTATTATGGGGGCTCTAATTAGGAAGAGGATAAACACAGAAGGGAGGAGGGAAGAGAACAGTAAGAATGTCTGAAAAACCATAAGGAATCATATTGTTAACTCTCTACCAAAAATACCTATAATATATTTAAGTCAGTACATAAATATACATATATAGTTTAAATGAAATTTTCCCATCTGGTCTGACTATGCTCTCCCAAAGAGCCATAGACCATCTAACGAAACCCCAGCATCAAGCATGAGAAGCCCTCTTTTGAGCTGTTGGTCAGAGTTGTCCAAAGACTAGCAAAAACATTATAGGCTTTTGCTCTTACCTTTAGTTGCCCCCAGAGGTAGAAGGTAAGCGCCTATTGCTAAAGATGCCATGCAATTCACATACAGGGCCCAGAGGCCCCTGAAAGGGAACCCCTGAGGGCTTCCTCCCTGAGGACTCGTTTTCTTTTTTTTTTTTGGTTTTTCGAGACAGGGTTTCTCTGTGGCTTTGGAGCCTGTCCTGGAACTAGCTCTGTAGACCAGGCTGGTCTCGAACTCACAGAGATCCGCCTGCCTCTGCCTCCCAAGTGCTGGGATTAAAGGCGTGCGCCACCATCGCCCGGCCAGGACTCGTTTTCTTGATACCAGAAAGTGCCACGAGAGTTTCCAAAAGGGGGAAGCAACCAAGAGTCCTACCCAGACCTGATGCCTATTGTTGGGGTCCAGCCTCAACGGGTTCATACATTCCAGGGTAGAGGCATGTGCATTAGAAATGTTAGGCAGAAAAAAATAGAGGCACAGGATAGAGTCAGGAGGGCAACCCAGTGAGTACTGAATCTGCCCACGGTTGCTTTTCATAGGCTTTATATACCCCATCCAGAGAGGAGGGGAAGACGAAGACCTGTTTACCAAACTGTAAGGAACAAAGTGGTTATCTTTTCAATACCCAAAGCATCAAGTAACCACACCCTAGGTCAAAATATCCTGCTAGCAGCCACAGTGTGAGCCAAACCGCCAGTGAATAACATTGAAGGAGCCAGAATAGGCCTGAACTCTCCGACCTTTGGTCAAGGTGGAAGGAATCCACGTCTGTGGGCTCCAACAGCCTATGACCCCCAACAATGACCAGCATAGCACAATAATCCTAGGGGTGCGAGGTTCAGCAGCGGTGGCATACTCACCTTGGTGATCAGCGGCAGCTCTTTTTTTCCCTGATACAGGGATTCTCTGTGTAGACCAGGCTGTCCTGGAACTACCTTGTAGACCAGGCTGGCCTTGAACTCACAGAGATCCGCCTGCCTCTGCCTTCAGAGTGCTGGGATTAAAAACATGTGCCACCTCAGCCCAGTGAATTGCCGCTCTATTAAACCAGTATAATCCTTAACTACATTCTAAACAGTTGTCCTTACACTCACAGATAAGTGTAGTACTCACCCCTTTGCAACATCCTCTGCAAAGATGGAGACCGTTACAGAAAACCACAACCAATCAAAGCGCAGAATTGTGGAGCCCAACCCCACTAATACCTCTGCAGCACAATTCCTGTACCTAAGGCTCAGAGACCATCGTGGTAGAGGGAACAGAAAGATTGTAGGAGCCGGAGGATCAAGGAGTGTGCTATGAGATGGTGTCTCTTAGGACACTCAGAAGTTACACCCCTACTCACCAGATGACCACGTAAGCGTGAGTTGAAGAAAGATGACACCAATAGACAAGCTAACGTGCATAGGGCAAGCTCACCAAGCTGAAACCCTACACAAATGACTATAAGCAGCTAAGAAATGCTGAGAGTGGGAGGAATGGCTTCCCCAGGAAAGAGCACATCACTGATTATTCAGAATCAAATGGTCAGTCCTGAAAACATACAGATAAGTAACATTATACAGACCAAGCAGGTTGTATTTCTATTTAGGAACACACACATGCACACAACACACACGTATACAATAATTAATGAAAAAGAGAACCAGGTGGTGGTGGCAAACACTTTCGATTCCAGCACTCAAGAGACAGAGGCAGGCAGATCTCTGAGTTTGAGGCCAGCCTGGTCTACAGAGCAAGTTCCAGGGCAGCCAAGGCTATATAGAGAAACCCTGTCTTGAAAAACAACAACAACAACAAAGAGTTCATGAATTTGGTGTTTTTTTTTTTTTTGGTTTTTCGAGACAGGGTTTCTCTGTGGTTTTGGAGCCTGTCCTGGAACTTGCTCTTGTAGACCAGGCTGGTCTCGAACTCACAGAGATCCACCTGCCTCTGCCTCCCGAGTGCTGGGATTAAAGGCATGTGCCACCACCGCCCAGCTTGAGTTCATGAATTTGAAAGAGAGTAAGGAGGGATATATGAGAGGGTTTGGAGGGAGGAAAGGGAAGGCAGAAAATGATGTGATCATATTATAATCTCAAAAGAAAAGATTAAAAGTATTTATTTTGAATCTCATACATGTGTGTGTAGATATGTACACATGGGTCCAGATGGCCACTGAGGCTAGGAGAGGCCTTAGGTCCCCAGAATCTGAAGCTACAGATTGGTATGAGCAGCCCCACTTGGGTCCTGGGGCCCAACTCAGGTCTCCCGCAAAAGCAAGAAGCACTTGCGCCACTAACCCGTCTCTCCAGCCCTGAGGGGTATTTTGTTGTTTTTGAAGAGGCAAGGTTTCGTCTGTCCCAAGTTTGTCTTGAATTGATATTAGACTACCTTTCAAGTAGTCATGCTGTTTGAAACCAGGCATTTGGGAAATGTGGCTGTCCATGTGCGTTCCTGAGTACGTGACAGGTTTGACCTGAGTTTAGTTTCAGCCAGGCTTGGTCACGCTGCCTGTAATCCCAGTATTCCAAAGGCTGAAGCAGGAGGACTGCCTCAGGTCAGGCTGGACTACAAGGCAAAACCTGACTCAGACTGATAAACTAGCTTGCCTTCATTTTAGGTTTGGAAGCCATCTTACAGTAGAAAACAAACTAGGTTCGTTCCTGTTTATAACTAAATCTCTGTTTCTCACAAATTGGCCTATGCCGCACCTGCAGCCTGGACTACAGATGGTCCTGTACTGCCTGATCCACGCCTTTGTTTCACCAAGGTCTTGTGACTGCCTTTTATGACCACCTCGCAACCACGTCTCCGTTTCAGGAGGTTGTTATGACCAACTTGTCACGATTATGTTCTCCTTCTGTGACCCCACCTATTTGCCTGCCTATCCCCCATTTGGAAGCCCCATACCTCTGAGCTATAAAAACCCTTATTTTCCCCATGTCCAATGCTGATCTCTCGAACCCTGTACACAGGGGAGACAGCCTGTGAACATGAATAAAGAGCTTGCTCCAATTTGACCATGATTTGGGTCAATGATCTTTCTTCTTGAGTCTGTGGGATTAACAAAACAAGAGAAAATGTAGCTCAGTTGGTAGAGCATATGCTTAACATGCACAAAGCCCTGGTTTCCATCTCCAGCACCATAAAAACTTGGTGTGATACTATCTACGGTCCCAGCTCTCAGGAAGAGGAGGCATTCCCAGCTACACTGCAAAAATTAAAGAATTTAGTTTTAGTTTGATGGCAGAGAGCTATTGTAATTCCATTTTGATTTGCCCCTTTAATGCAGTGTAAAAGGCCAATCCAAGCTAATTTTTCCTAGAAACCTTATTTCTAGAGGCTCCCTATATTTCTGGGCTCATGGACTTTCTATCTCTCAAGTGATGTCCAGAAACGTGAAGGACATCCAGTGCCAGCTTCATGATGCCCTCCTGTGCTTCACTCTTCTCCTGAGGTCTTCATTCCACCACCTACCAGCTAGTAGAGGCTAATCTTCCCCGCACAGACAGGGTCACCAGATTTGCAACCTTAATTCCAGCTGTAGCCTTGCTTCCCCTTTTTGATGGAGCCTAACGTAACTACAGACACGGGTTCCTAAGGTTAGGAGGCAGACGTCTGGGCTTTGCTTTGCGGTGACGGGGATGGAATCCAGGAAACTGCATGCTAAGCACGTGCTCTCTAACACTCACACACACACACACACACACACACACACACACACACACACACACTCTCTCTCTCTCTCTCACACACACACACACACACACACTCACACACACATACTCTCTCTCTCTCTCTCTCTCTCTCTCTCTCACACACACACACACACACACACACACACACACACACACACACGAAACAGATTTCCCAGGAGCCACTATTCTGTCTACTACAAAGGTTCTCATAGTCTTGCCAGAGGGAAGAAGTAGGACCAGGAGGTGGCAGTCAAAATGGCCTAGATTGTTACTGCATATAAACTGTACCTCAAGGAGCTTTTAAAAGGTTGGCTCTTGACAATCAAGGCCTCTATAATCATAGTAGCAGTTAGTAACTATCATGTTTGTTTGTTTTTTAAATACATTTATTTTATTTTATATGTATGGGTATTCTGTCTGCATATGTGTCTGGGCACCGTGTACATGCCTATGTCTGCAGAGACCAGAAGAGAACTCTGGATCTTCTAGAACTTCAGTTACAGCTGGTTGGGAGCCACCATGTGAGTGCTAGGAATTGAATCTGGGTCCTCTGGAAAAGTATCAAATGTTCTCTCTCTCTCTCTCTCTCTCTCTCTCTCTCTCTTTCTTTTTTTTTTCCTTCTGAAACAGGATTTCTCCATGTAGTCCTGGTTGTCCTGGAACTCACTCTGTAGGCCAGGTTGGCCTTGAACTAAGAGATCTGCCCGTCTCTGTTTCCCAAGTATGGGATTAAAGGCGTGCTCTACCACCACCTGACTGCATCAAATGTTCTTAACCATTTCTCAGACCCTGTTTGCTTTCATGTGTGTGTACATGCATACATAGCAGATGTGTGTTTGGGTGCACACATGTGCACACGCATGTGGAGGCCAGAGGACAGCCCTGAGTATCATTCTCAGGAAAACCATATGCCTCCTTTAAGGCAGTCTCTCATTAGTTTACCAATTAGATGGCTGAGCCCCGGGGATTCTAAATGTGAATCACCACACCTGGAACTTCTATCTGGGCTTTGAGGATGCGGCTTAGGACCTCATGCTTGTGAGGCAGATGACGACCTCCCTGGACCTGGCTGTCATTCATGAGAGTCTGCTATGACTTTATATGCTTTGTTAGGTACCCATAATTATCCTCACAACCTCAAGGAACTGAAGATGCTGTATTTCTCTTTATAAATGAAACCAAGGCTCAAAGAAACAAAACAAATTGCCCAGGTTCACACCTCTGGAGTGATGGGGTCCGGATGGGCATGAGGTCAAGAGAAACCAAAGCCTGCATACTAACCTCTAGCCATCTGGCCCTTCAGTGCGTCCTCTTTGCTCACGCCCATGCAAGGAGGCTGTCCCCAAACAGCAAAGTCTGTTTTCACCAAGTCTATACATCTGTTTCAAAGCCACTCTGTCAGAGAAGTTTCCCCAGCCCCTCACCCGGAAGTTCTTACTTTCTCTTCTGGGCCCACACAGGTCTCAACCTACTTCTAGTAAAGCGTTTGATCCTAGTAAAGCAATGGCATTTACAGGGTCACCTTCTTCCCCAAATTCTAATCCCTTTCAGATCAGAAACCACGCCTTCCTCATTTTTTGCTCCTCACAGCGGCTTGGTTCCTCGTGGATATTCACTGGGATTCTCTGAATCAAGTGGTTCTGAGAGCTCACTCTCCGGGTGTCCTCCCCTGCGCCCCACTCTAATTGCATAGCAACTGTAGATAAAACAAAAAGAACACACCAAAATGATAGTGTTGAGTTCAAAAACAAGATTATCATCTCTGGGACCTTCAACTAAATAGAAACACGAAGTCATGGACAGAGCTCAAACTCCAAGCTACAAGTCCTTGTAAAGATGGGGGAAGAGACAGCCAAGCACAGAGAGCAGAAAGTCCTCCAGGCAAGGGGCACAAAAGCCACACTCAGTGCTCAGGTACTGGGGTAACATTCTTCACTACAAAAAAAAACCAAACAAACAAACCTGGAGGAATAAGACCCCTGACGGCCGCTTAGGGACACTTTAGAACTCAAAACAAGAGGCCTAAGTGCTTGCCTAGGACTCCCGAAGCCCTGGGTTCAATCCTCAGCACTGCACAAACCTGTCCACACCAGTAATCCTAGCACTCAAGAGTTCAAAATCATCCTCCTAGGTTACACAGCAAGTGGAGACTTCTATGAGGCCCTGTCTCAAAAACACCATAACTAAAAGCCAGTTATGGTGGAGCACACCTTCAATCCCAACTGTGGGGAGGCAGAGGCAGGTAGATTTCTGTGAGTTCAAGGCCAGCCTGGTCTACACAGCAAGTTCCAGGACAGGCAGAAATATAGAGACCCTGTCTCAAAAAAAAAAAAAGAAAAAAAAAGAAGAAAAACAGGATGGGGAATAGAGATTGGTTAGTGGAAAAACACTTGCCTTGCAACATGGAGACCTGAGTCTGACCCTAAGAATTCATGTAAACCCTAGCATGGTGGAGTGCTTTTGTAATCCCAGTAGTGGGTGACAGTGGTTAGCCTTCCTCACAACATTCCAAGCCAAGGTACCCTGTCTCAAAAGTGGAAGACAAGCATCTGAGAAATGATACCTAAGGCCGTTTCCTGACCTAAGCGCACACATTCAGTATGTAACTTAACATATGCAGCCTTCAATGCCTAGCACCGCACATAGGAAAAAATCAAACGATAATAACCTATGTCATAATTAGTAGTGAGCGAGGCCTATAGTCCCAGCTACTCTGGAGACTGAGGCAGGAAGACTGAAAGTTTAAGACCTTCCTAGAAACTTACAGAGAAGCCTGGTCTCAAAATAAAAAGGGAAAAAGGAGCTGGGGATATTGTTCAAGGGACAGAGCCCTTTCCTAGCGTACTGGGAGTTCTAGGTTTAATCTCTGTTACTTCTAAGTAAACATGAGTAAATAAATAAAATAAATGAAGCTAGGTGGTCACAACAAATTGCAAACGGCTATCCAACCCAACTGTGTGTCCATCTCCACAAGCCTGGGGTAAGGTAGTCAATAAAATCCACAATCTCAGCTGAGCGGTGGTGGCACACTCCTTTATGTCAGCACTCGGGAGGCAGAGGAGGTGGCCTGTGAGTTCTGGGCCAGCCTGGTCTATAGAGTGAGTTCCAGGGCAGCCAGAGCTATGCAGAGAAACCCTGTCTCAAAAAACAAAAACAAAAACAAAAAATCCACAATCTCATGCTTGTGAGAATTTACTCCTTCAAGCTACTAGGATTGTGTAGGGTTGGAATCTGTGTTAGGTTGATGAAGGGAAAGAACTTTGTTCTTGGACAACCTTGAGAGTAGCAAGAGCACCTCTGTCCTCAATCACCAGCATTCAACAGAAGCCAAGAAGGAATCCTGACATCTAATGACTGCGACAGCCCCTCTTGGAGGTTCAGTAAGAGC
Source organism: Microtus pennsylvanicus (assembly GCF_037038515.1). Taxonomy (NCBI): domain Eukaryota; kingdom Metazoa; phylum Chordata; class Mammalia; order Rodentia; family Cricetidae; genus Microtus; species Microtus pennsylvanicus. Next base: position 98,093,134 of record NC_134580.1, on the reverse strand, counting down.
TGCTGCTTAGTCCAGTGAGATAAGACAGTTCAGGGGATGGAGGTCCTTGCTACTGAGGCTGGTGACCTGAGTTCCATCCTGGGAACCACGTGGCAGAAGGAAAGAACTGATTCCTGAAGGTGGTCCTCTGATCTCATTTATACCCTGACATGGCATCCTTACATGATAGATATAATAAAAATAAAGACCTCATGGGACCAGGTGCGGTGATAAGCTCACCTACACGCCCAACACTAGGACAAGAGCATTGGAGAAGCAGGTGAATTGTGAGTTCCAGCCTGGGCTACACAGTCACACTGTCTTCTTCTTTATTTTTCTTAACTTAAAAAAAAAATTAGCATTTGAAATACTGGGTTTCATGATGGCATTTTCACACACATACATCATTACGCTTTGTTTCGACCTCACTGCTCTCTGTCTTCCTTCCTCCAACTGCTGATCCATTTCCTCCGAAATACTCCATCTTTCTGTTTTCCATTAGCCTCTATCATTCCCACCCACACCTCCAGACCCTGGAAACCCAGACCAGGTTTTTTGTTTTTTAAGGAGCTCATGATGAGGGACAGACTGGGCATTTCTAAACCCTCAGAATTCTAAACTCCTTCCAAGAAGCCCTGCAAAGCGGAGAAGGTGCCAGGAATAAAATCCCAGCCAGAGGGACAAATAGGAAGAAGGCCCCAAAAAAGGAGAGGCGGGTGTGTGGCCCAAGCTGTAATCACAGACCTTGAGAGGTAGAGGCAAGAGGGGCAGAAGCTCAAAGCCAGTAGTCTCCAAAACATGAGACCCTGTCTCAACTGCACCCCACCCCCAAGGCAAGTAACTAAGACAATAATAAAATAAGAGTGAGGGAGGGCAGTAGAAGAGGCAGATCGCAGGAGGAGTGTCGAGACTCCAGACTGAAAGGGCATGAACATACCAACGGAAACTGATTCAGAGCAACTAATCCACTGGAGGATTGGTTCAAAACACTCAAAGAGGGGCTCGAGAGGTGTCTCAGCAGTTACAAGCACTGGCTGCTCTTTCAAGGGCCTGGGCTTGAGTCCCAGCGACTCACATGTTGGCTTACAATTGTCTGTAACTACAGTTCTAGGGGACCCAAAGCCCTTCTCTGGGTTCCTCAGGGACCAGACACACACACATAGTATCCATGCAAGGCAAACATTCACATGCAAACAATATAAAGTAAATAAATAAATAAAAAGAATATTACAGGAGCTGGAGAAGTGGCTTAGCAGTTAAGAGCACTAGCTGCTCTTCCAGAGGACCTGGGTTCGATTCCTAGCACCCACATAGCAGCTCCCAATTGTCTCTGACTCCAATTCCAAGGAATCCGACACACAGACATACATGCAGGCAAAGCATCAGCACACATAAAATAAATAAATAAATAAATAAATAAATAAATAAATAATCATTAAAAAATAAAGCCATCAAATTTATTTTTTAAAAAAAGAATATTACGAAAACCAGGCCAGTTTTGTGATGGTAAATAATCCTAATATTGATGAGAGCAAGAAGCAGAGGGTCAGGAATTCAAGGCTGTCCTTCCGTGGGGGAGGTGTAAACAGTGTCCATGCCTTCTCCTAAGGTCCCAGTTACAAATCAAGGCATGATTCCACCAAAGTTCATTCTGAACAATCGGTGAGTTTATTGAGGGGTTATCTACAAGGGTGTTGTAAAGCACTCCCCAAAAAAGCCACACTGGAAAATCTTTACTCAGCAGGGATGAGGACTTTCCCATCCCACGAAGATGGAGGCCTTCTCCTGCAGTCTCCCCTGGCCTACATACACAAACCTCTCCCCCAGGCCTGGGGCAGTGTTGAGTGTTAGGCCGTAGAGAGCAGCTGGATGCGCAGGTCACTGTAGGTCAGGAGAGGGAGGGTTGGAAAAGTTAGACTTGTTCCTCGAGTGTTCTTGGAGCTGACAGGTTCCGGCCTCAGGTGCTGGACCTCAAGGAGCCCCATGCTTTTCCGTGGGTACTCTTTGGATGTCTATAAATAGCTGGTGTCAGAATGCTATACAGTCAGGGACTCTCAGGCAACCAGACTCTACAGCAGTCTTGTTGACAAAAATACCTTCTGCAGAGTTTACTAAATCCTCCTCTGAAGCCTAGGATTCGCCTAGGCTTCCACACAACTACCTAATGTCTGAGTCCAGAAAGGTTCTGTTTGGGTCCTGCTAATCACTGTTCCCCTGAGGACCTCTGTCCAACTCTGTATACTCACCTACCTCTAGTTTATAGTTAACGGTTTGTTTATAAGTGTGTATGTGTGTTGTGTGTTTCAAGGCAAGGTGTCTTACTCAAGGTTTCTACCACTTTGAAGAGACACCATGACCACGGCAACTCTTACAAAGGAAGCATTTAATTGTGGTGGCTCGCTTACAATGCAGTCCATTATCATCATGGTGAGACACGGTGGTGTGCAGGCAGACATGAAACAGTAACTCCACTTCCAGAGGGTCTGATGTCCTCTTCTGGCCTCTGCAATCACCAGGCACGCACTGACACACTGATGCACTTACTGTAGGTAAAACACTCCAGTACATAAAATAATTTTGTTTTGTTGTTGTTTTGTTTTTGTTTTTTGAGACAGGGTTTCTCTGTATAACAGACAGCCCAAGCTGTCCTGGATCTAGCTCTGCAGACCAGGCTGGTCTTGAACTCACAGAGATCCGCCTGTCTCTGCCTCCAGAGTACTGGGATTAAAGGCGTGCCCCACCACCACTTGGCAATAAAAAGATTTTTTAATATATATAAAATCCTCCATTTTTTCCCAAAAAACAGTTCAAAAGTCATCCTTGGCTACATAACAAGTTCAAGACTAGCCTGGAGCCGGGCGGTGGTGGCGCACACCTTTAATCCCAGCACTTGGGAGGCAGAGGCAGGCGGATCTCTGTGAGTTTAAGACCAGCCTGGTCTACAAGAGCTAGTTCCATGACAGGCTCTAAAACCACATAGAAACCCTGCCTCGAAAAACCAAAAAAAAAAAAAAAAAAAAAAAAAGACTAGCCTGGACTACATGAGATCCTGTTTCATATATATATATATATATATGTATGTATGTATGTATGTATGTATGTATGTATGTATGTATATGTATATGTTTGGCTACATTGTAATCGAAAACTTCTGTATTTAAAAAGCCCACAAAGGAGCCTAGGCAGTTTGGATGCTCACCTTACTAGACCTGAATGGAGGTGGGTGGTCCTTGGACTTCCCACAGGGCAGGGAACCCTGATTGCTCTTTGGGCTGACGAAGGAGGGGGACTTGATCTGGAGAGGGGGAGGGAAATGGGAGGCGGTGGCGGGGAGGAGGCAGAAATCTTTAATAAAGAAATTAAAAAAAAATTAAAAAGCCCGCATAAAGGGCTGGAGAGATGGCTCTGAGGTTAAGAACAACAACTGCCCTTTCCGAGGACCCAGGTTCAGTTCCCAGCACCCACATGGCAGGTCACAACTGTTTGTAACACTAGTTTCAGGGGATTTAACACCCTCTTCCAGACTTCATAGGCCCTGCATGGTTATGCACAGACTTACATGTAGGCAAGCATTCATACGCATAAAATAAAAATAAAATCTCACAAAATGGAAAAGTGAAGAGTCTCCCCCTTTAAAAAAAAGCCTACATAGGAACTAAGGATGAAGCTCAGTTGGTAGGTCACTTGCTTTGCATGCACAAATCCTTGGGTTTGAGCACCTTTACGACATAAACCAGATACGATGGCACACACCTGTAACGCCATCAACTGGTAACAGGTGGAGGCAGGAAGCGTGGAAGTTTGAGGCCATCTTGGACCACATAGCTAGTGCTTTGTTGATCAACTTACTGTGTAGGCCAGCCTGGGTGGGGCACACAATGTCATGTCTAAGAAAAAAAAAAGACAAGCTAGCCTGCTGTTATGGTTTATGTCCACAGTCCCAGCACTTGGCAGGCTGAGGCAGGGGGATCACCCATGTGCTACACGGTGAGTCCCAGAACAACCTGGGGTACAAAGTAAGATCATGTCTCAAAAACAGAACAAAAAAATAGAGACAAAGAGAAAGCAAAGAAAACCACAAGTCACAGCCAGAAGACTTGTCTGTCATAAAGCTGAGACATAATTGGCTCAAAATGGTTAATGCATTCCTCAGGTCAGTACACAAAAACAGCATAAGCTGTAGGAAACCAAAGCCATACCCAGTTTCCCATTGTCAACTGAACAGTCAAGTCACCAGTAAGCAAGGATGTTCGTGCCCATCAGATTGCTAAAACTTAAAACATCTGAAAATGTTAACTTGGACTGAGACTGCGGAGCAGAATGGCTGTCAGTCACTGCTGGAGTTCTCCAGCACAGGCTCGCTGAGCGCTTGTGTCCAATAAGGGGAGCTGTACTGCACTAGGCCAGCAAGAGAGTCTGCAGGAGACCTGAGCTAGGGTGTTGAGTGGGTGCTGTGGGTGCTAGGGTGTTGGGGTAGGTGCTGTGGGTGCTAGGGTGTTGGGTGGGTGCTGTGGATGCTAGGGTGTTGGGTAGGTGCTGTGGGGGCTAGGGTGTTGGGTGGGTGCTGTGGGTGTTGGGTGGGTGCTGTGGGTGCTAGGGTGTTGGGTGGGTGCTAGGGTGTTGGAGTAGGTGCTGTGGGTGCTAGGGTGTTGGGTGGGTGCTGTGGGTGCTAGGGTGTTGGGTGGGTGTTGGGTGGGTGCTGTGGGTGTTGGGTGGGTGTTGGGTGGGTGCTGTGGGTGCTAGGGTGTTGGGTGGGTGCTAGGGTGTTGGAGTAGGTGCTGTGGGTGCTAGGGTGTTGGGTGGGTGCTGTGGGTGCTAGGGTGTTGGGTGGGTGCTAGGGTGTTGGAGTAGGTGCTGTGGGTGCTAGGGTGTTGAGTGGGTGCTAGGGTGTTGGGTGGGTGCTGTGGGTGTTGGAGTAGGTGCTGTGGGTGCTAGGGTGTTGGGTGGGTGCTAGGGTGTTGGAGTAGGTGCTGTGGGTGCTAGGGTGTTGAGTGGGTGCTAGGGTGTTGGGTGGGTGCTAGGGTGTTGGAGTAGGTGCTGTGGGTGCTAGGGTGTTGGGTGGGTGCTAGGGTGTTGGAGTAGGTGCTGTGGGTGCTAGGGTGTTGAGTGGGTGCTAGGGTGTTGGGTGGGTGCTAGGGTGTTGGAGTAGGTGCTGTGGGTGCTAGGGTGTTGGGTGGGTGCTAGGGTGTTGGAGTAGGTGCTGTGGGTGCTAGGGTGTTGGGTGGGTGCTAGGGTGTTGGAGTAGGTGCTGTGGGTGCTAGGGTGTTGAGTGGGTGCTGTGGGGGCTAGGGTGTTAGGTGGGTGCTGTGCGTGGTAGGGTGTTGGGGTAGGTACTGTGGGTGTTGGGTGGGTGCTGTGGGTGGTAGGGTATTGGGTGGGTGCTAGGGTGTTGGGTAGGTGCTGTGGGTGCTAGGGTGTTAGAGTGGGTGTGTAGTTTATGCCTGTAGTCCTTGCTGCCTGAGAAACTAAAGTGTTGCTAGAACTCAGAAATTCAAGATTAAGCAACATAAAGACACTGTGTTGTAGTTTTCTTTCTCATTTTAAATTTTATTTATTTTGGGACAGCACAGATACCCAGACTGATCTTGAACTGACTTTGTAGACCAGGAAGGCCTTGGATTTCCTGGGGCTAAATGTGTAGGTGACACTAATCCTGCGGCACTAGGACCCATCTTATTTGGGGTTTGTTGGTGGATTTGTTTTGAGACAGGGTCTCAGGTAGCCCAGGCTAGCCTGGAACTTGCTACTTGGATAAGGATGAGCTTGATCACCAGCCTCTATCAGCCACACAACTAGGACCAAGGACCAGTTCTCCTGTGTCCCTGCTTCCAAACAGACTTCGACTGTTGCCATGAGCACGAGCCTTTGAGCACAAGAACTGGAACTCAGGCTCTTTTGTACTCCCCTCCATCAGGTTGCTACTTAGGGGACGAATTTAACCACCAGAAGCGGCAAACTCAGACAGCTTTGGCAAAGCAATGGCCAATCTTCAGCAGCAGGTTGAAAAGCTTGACCGAGGTGACTTGGAAATGCGGGACTCCTATTGGGTGCCCGTTAGTCACCCCTCCTGACCCATGCAGTGCTCTGCTCCGTCGCCTGGGTGCCTGCTCCACTCACAGCTGGAGGGCTGCCACACCGAGGACAAAGGCGATGGTGTCCCCTCCAGCCCGGCAGAGCCTTTCGCTGCCAAGGCCCGGGAGAAGAGAAGCCACATGTGACCCCGCGTGTGACCCAGCTCCTGACCAGGCTCCAACTCAGCCTCCCAACCCTGGCCGTCAGAGGTTCCCAGACTCAGCAGGCTCGGGGGACAGGCCCAGGGTCACTATGGGTCTTCCCAGCACTTTGGCTTAATTTTATGTGTATCCATGTATGTCTGTGTACCACACACATGCTCAGTGCCCACAGAAGCCAGAAGAGGATGATGGGTCCTCTGGAATTGGAGTTTCAGATCGGGTTTGAGCTATGACTTGAACCTTGGTCTTCTGGAAGAGCTCTTAACGGCTGAGCCATTTCTCCAACCCCTATATAAATATGTTTTTTTATTGCATTTGTCTGTCTCGTGGGCTTGTGCATATGAATGCAGTTGCCCTAGGAGGCCAGAGGCATAGTATCTCCCTGGAGCTAGGGTTACAAGCTCTTGTGGACTACCTGTGTGTGCTGGGAATCAAACTCATCTTCTGCAATTATGCAAGTAATAACTAAATGTTAATATAATCATAAGAAATGAAATAATAAAAATTAATTAAAACTTTAATACAGAGATTCAACTGTTTTCATCTTTTCCATTTGTATTACATTAAGTGATTTATATTGTTATCATTTTGTAAAGTCTTTTTAAAATCTCACTGCACATTTTGGAATTATTAATTATTAGTCCTCACTGTGCTCTCTTTCTCAGCAGCAGCGCCCACAATGAGCGGCGAGCATGTTAGAAACACAGCCTAAAGCCAGGGGAGATTATGCACACCTGCAATCCCAGCATTCAAGAGGTGGAGGCAGCAGGGTCTCAAGTTTGAGAGAGGCCTGGGCTACGTAGCGGGAACTTGTTAAGAAAAGAAAAATTAGAAAGGTTTTTAAGAAGCAAGGAAGAGAGAGCTGTCCGTGGTGGCACAGGGTTTTACCCCCAGGATTAGGAAAGCAGGCGCAAGTGGGTCGCAGTGAGTTCGAAGCCAGCGTGGCCCACATCCTGATTCCAGGACAGCCAGAGCAGCACAGTGAGACCCTATTTAAAAGCAAAACAAGCCAGACGGTGGTGGTGCACGCCTTTAATCCCAGCACTCGAGAGGCAGAGCCTGGTCTACAAGAGCTAGTTCCAGGACAAGCTCCAAAACCACAGAGAAACCCTGTCTTGAAAAACTAAATAAATAAATAAATAAATAAATAAATAAATAAATAAATAAATAAATAAATAAATAAATAAATAAATAAATAAATAAATGCAAAACAAAAGGATGAAAGTAAAAGAGAAACCAAAAATGTAGACTCCCTTCCCTAGGCCTACCTCAGACCTTTCCCATGAAAGCCTACATTTTGACAAGCCTCTGAGATGATTTGTCTGGGTGATATTGTTTCAAAACTGTGAGCAGGGCCGGGCGATGGTGGCGCACACCTTTAATCCCAGCACTTGGGAGGCAGAGGCAGGCGGATCTCTGTGAGTTCGAAACCAGCCTGGTCTACATGAGCTAGTTCCAGGACAGGCTCCAAAGCCACAGAGAAACCCTGTCTCGAAAAAACCAAAAAAAAAAAAAAAAAAAAAAAAACTGTGAGCAGGCCAGCTGTAGTGTAGACCTTTGACCCCAGCACTCAGGGGACAGAGTCAGGTAGATCTCTGTGAGTTCGAGACCAGCTAGGGCTGAATAGTAAGACCTGACCTATGCGCCAAAAGACGGGTTTAAATGAAAACCAAGGGCTAGGGAGGTGATGATTTAGTGTGTAAAGTGCCTACTCGAGAACCTAGATCCTAGGCACGAGGGTATTAGGTCGGGGCAGGATGTGGAAGCAAGCGGACCTGTGGAACTCTTTAGCTATCCAGACTGGCCGGCTCTATAAGCTAGTCCAGTGTCAAAAAGGAAGATGGAGAGTCATGGAGGAAGGCCCCAGTGTTGCCCTCTGGCCTCCACACACAGGTATACCCACACGAACTCATCTATACACTAATGCACACGTACATGCACTTTAAAGAAAAGCAATCAAAACCAACCCTGGTCTTGCCTTTGTCCTTTGATTCCAAACTCTTAAAAGTTACTGAAATTAGGTGGACCTGTGGGACGGGTGTGACCCTAGCACTCAGGAGCCTGCCAGGGATGGAGACCAAGGCCTCAACGTGCTACACCGCAAGGCTGTTAAAAACCTATTTTGCTGTTTTGCTGTTATTTATTTGCTGGTGCTAGGTAAATAAAATCCCAGCGAGCACTGTGACAGAGTACATACCTAGTATGCATTACATCTTAGGCCTGATCCCTAGAAGTACAAAAAGAAGGAAGAAGGGAGGGATGAAGACAAAGGAATTGAGGGACAGAGAGAGGGGGAAAAAAAGAAGCCAATTGAAAAATTATTTATCCTAAAGGATTCCTCAGATACAAATTCAAGAAAAACTACGTTAATCCCAGGCAAGGATCTGTCCGGCTAGAGATTGCCTCTGAGGAGCAGAAGGGAAGCTGAGACCTGGAGCAGATACCAAGGGTGGCTCCTGGGAGCTGGGAATATTATTGTTTTATGATCTGACTGCTTGCTGTTGGGATCTGTCAACGTTCTCAAGGACTAGACGGTTATGATTGCTGCGCTGTGTTTCTTGCCTTGTCCGTCAATAAAGGCTCACTGTGGGGCGGGAGGTACTGCTTAGGATGCTCACCTACTGTGAGGCCCTGGGTTTTATTCTCCAGAACCACAACAGTAATTCCACTGTTGTCCAGTACAGTGGGATACCCCTATAATCCCAGCAAGTTCAAGGCCAGCCCAGACTACAAAAGAGATTAAGAAAATGGCTGGACAGTGTTGGCACACACCTTTAATCCCAGCACCCAAGAGGCAGAAGCAGGTCCATCTGAGTTTGAGGTCAGCCTGGTCTACAGAGTGAGTTCCAGGAAAGCCAAGGCTACAAAGAGAAACCCTGTCTCAGATAGAAAAAAAAATTAAATATAAATACCCAATATTGTAGACATACACCTTTAATCCCTCACTCAGGAGACGCGGGAAGAAGGAGCTTTGTAAACTCAAGGCCAGCCTGGTCTACGTGGGGAGTTCCAGGTCAGCCAAGGCTAGGTATAGAAATTCTATCTCAAGGCAAACAAAGATAAATAATAAATAGGACTGGAAGGTGTGGCTGAGTTCTTCCTGGGATCCACACGGTGGAAGAGAGCAGAGCAGATCTCTCTCTCTCTCTCTCTCTCTCTCTCACACACACACACACACACACTGTAATAACAGATATTTCTTAAGGGCTGGTGAGTTCAGCAGGTATATGGATCTGCCATCAAATCTGATGAGCATCAAACCTGATGACCTGGGCTTGATCCCTAGAGCCCACATGGAGGAAGGAGAGAACTGGCTTCTACATATTGTCCTCTGACCTCCTCACATGTATCATGGCATGAGCGTATACACACATGCACACACACACACACAGACATTCTCTCTTAAATATTTAAACAGGTTATGTAACAAACTTTTTTCCCTCCTAAAACAGGGTTTTTCAGCCGGAGAGTGATGGGGCACACCTTTAATCCCAGTACTCGGGGAGCAGAGGCAGGCAGATCTCTGTGAGTTCGAAGCCAGCCTGGTCTACAGAGTGAGTTCCAGGACAGACCCCAAAGCTATACAGAGAAACCCTGCCTCGGGCAGGGTGTGTGTGTGTGTGTGTGTGTGTGTGTGAGACAGGGTTTTTCTGTATAGCTCTGACTGTTCTGGAACTCAAGATCAAATTGACCTCTGCCTCCCAAGTGCTGGAATCAAAGACATGTGCCACCTGTAGCAAACTTTAAAAATTAGAAAGAAAAAAATCCCTACCAGTTTAAAGGTGCTCTTGGGGTACTGGGAAGAGGTTGTCACCCAGCTAACCTCCCAGTTTATTCTACTCAAGTATTTCTGCCTCTCTCCTGTCCTAAAAGATGGAGGTGAAATTCCCACTTCTAGGAAGACCACAGTGGATGAACCTAGCCACAGACCCCAGGCAATTACTCGAAAGGAAGGGTCTTCTGGTCAATTCCCAATGTTATCTCAGTCAATCACCACCTCCAGTTAAAACTACTCACAGTGTGAGGTATTTGAAAGCTACTTGCCTGAATTGAATTCAGGTCTCACAGGCTACGTGGGAACCAGACCTGAGGAGCCAGCAACAGGTTTTTCAGGATACTTGCTCTGGGAAGGGGCCAACCTCATTCCATTGCCCTCAGCCAGCAGGGCTGTGGCTCTGCCTCTCCCAATTTCCCTCCACCCTAGCAGAGGCAGGCTCCGATTGCACAAGGCCAGGACTCGCGCTGAAACTAGGTTGCAGGTGGCAATACCAAGAAGCAATTCTGTTTCTGGTATCTCTACTCATCAAGAGGCTCGTTTTTCCTCAACCCAGGTTTCTGGAGTGAAGAGAAGACAACCTAAGGAAACATTTGACAGGGTAGAGAGAACAGCCTGTCTAGTCCGTATTTTTTCTGTGGGGGTGGGGATGGGGAGTGGGGATTCAAGACAGGGTTTCTTTGTAGCTTTGGAACCTGTCCTGGAACTAATTCTAGTAGACCAGGCTGGCTTCGAACTCACAGAGATCCATCTGCCTCTCAAATGCTGAGATTAAACGCATAAACCACCACTGCCTGGCCTATTCCAAAATGTTTGCATTTGCCAGAGCCCAGTGGGAGTTAATACCCTTGGGCGGTGGGATTACAGGCCATCTGCATCTTCCTAGTGTCCACAAAGACAATGTATTATCTTTAATATGGAGAGTTTACTGGGTCTAATCTGCTAATGAGAAGCATATTGTGTTTAACTCAGAAAATTTAGGGATCAGGAAGAAAAAGTTTTTCTTAATCATATCATGTAAAGATAACAGCTGTCTACACTTTGGCATATCTTTCCAGACTTTTCGCTGCTGAGATGCCTCATTTGTTTCCTGGACTGGAAGGGGAAAAATGTTAAAGTTAAGACAAAGCTGCCAGGAGGTGGTAGTGCCAGATGGTGGTGGCACACACCTTTAATCCCAGCACTCAGGAGGCAGAGGCAGGTGGATCTCTGTGAGTTCGAGGCCAGTCTGGTCTACAAGAGCTAGTTCCAAGACAGGCTGCAAAGCTTCAGAGGAACCCAGTCTCAAAAAAACCAAAACCAAACAAAACAAAAGACAAAGCCTTGGGTTGGGCACCATAGCACAGGAATTTAATCCTGGCACTGGAGACAAAGCAGGTCTATCTCTGAGTTCCAGGTCAGCTAGGGATACTTAGTAAGACCCTGTCTCAACAAAAACCCAAAACAAAATAAAAAAGTATCAGCAATGATTTTAAGAATAAATAAAGCTTTGATTCTTTAGTTTTCAATTTTATTTGTTTTGAAACAGCAACTTAATAGCTTAGAGATGTCCTTAATAGCAAGGGCCTACCCCATGCACTCCAGGAGGTTCCTGGAGCCTAGACCCCAACCCTGGCTCCAGGAACCTCTCTCTCCCACATCAGCTACCAGGCTTGTTTTCTCTCCGGGACACTTGAGACAAAGAGGATGTCCACTTAGAGAGGAGGGTGGGCCTAAGGGTCACCATGTGGAAGGGTTGGGCTTAGACAGAACTGCCTCTGTTAGTTTGGGGAGTATTTGGGGACTTGGTAGCATGCTCAGACAGACCGTGGGAAGCTTGGAGGGGTCTTGAACTGCTTCACTCACTTCTGGGCAAGCCCCTCAGTGCCCCTCAGCACCCTTCCACCAGACAGACTCAGAAAGGTCTGCCTTTAGAAGACAGATCTCTGTAGCCTTTTGTCTTCCTACATGCCTCAGAGGCACCCAGTCAGTTCCTGGCCTTGGCAGGGTGGGGAATCAGGAAGGTGATGAGGATTCAGACCTGAGAAAATCCCACCATCTCCTGCCGCAGAGCTTTGGGGCCCAAGTGTGCCAATCCCTTCCTGCCACCTAAAAGTGAATACAAGGATATCTCTTTGTGATTTGGAGGGGCAAACCTGGCATTTAAGCCTAAGTGTGGTGGGCACTGATGTGCCTCCAGGCTGCAGGCAGCTCCAAGCGTGCACTAGAAGTAGTAGCAGCTCAGGCAGGAGGGTAGGGGCCCACAGGGCTGTTGCTACCCTCCTCTATTGCCATCCACACCCATGGTACCCATGGAAACATAGCCGCCACCCCCACCTCTTGCCAGCTGCCTGCATTCAGGCAACCAGCTCTAGCTCACCTCCTCTAAGCCAATGCCTGAACTGATGCCAGGCTGGCCAGAGTGGCTGCAGGAAGAACTGGGATTGGGCAATTTGGTCAGTTCAGGTGCCAGCACAGCTTGGGAGGGCTACCACAGGAGCCTCCATACCTTGCTGCCTGGGCTGTGATCAGGCTGGGCTTAGTCAGCCAGCACAGTGGCCAGCAGAGCCGGATGGATGGCCCCAGCTGTCCTCTGCCTGAGGGCTAACAGCTACTATGGGGCAGTAGCCCTTGCTGCAGCAGCAGCAGCCTCTGGGTCTCATTGAGGGGGCTTTCTGGCTGCTGCTCAGACTGCCCGGGGGACTCCGCCAGCCCTCCAGGGCTGAAGATGTACCGACAGTCACTGGAGATGCCACCTACTGCCCCCAAGCCACTGCCATCCCCTGCCTCGCCGCTAGACTGCTCTCCACAGGGCAGCTCAGGGCTGCTTCTCTCAGTCGGCTGCTCGGCTCTCTCAATGTTAATGTACAAGGGGTCCTGGCTGGTGGACAACACAGACAGGTGGCCCAGAATGTTCTCCAGTTCCATCCGCAGGCATGTGAAGCTTGGGCGCTGCTTCGGGTCCGCGCTCCAGCACTGGTACATGAGATCATACCTGAGGTAGAGAGAAGAGTGAGGAGAGACGTGGCCACGAAGCAGAGGCCCTCTAGGTCACGTGACACTGAGCGAGGGGGACACACTTTAACACTGCTATAGGTTTACTATGCATTAAGATCACATGGATTTAGTGTGTGTGTACATAAATGTGCACATACTCATGAACTCATATGCATGCACCACAGTCCACATGTCAAATGACAAGTTTTAGGGATTGGCTTTCTCCTTCCACCATGTGGGTCCCTAGGATTAAACTCAGGTGTTGTCCAGCCTTGGCAGCAAGCACCTTAACCTGCCGAGCCATCTTGCCAGCTGAACATCTAACAGTTCCTATTTTGAAAATACGGAAATTGAAGCATGGAGAGATTAAGAACCTTGATTATAGGCTGGAGAGATGGCTCAGTCGCTGAGAGTGAGTACTGCTTTTGCTGAGGACACACGTTCAGTTCTCAGCACCCATGTCAGGCAGCTCATAAGCACTTGTGACTTCAGCTCTAGGGGGCTCTGACATCTCTGGCCTCTATGGGTACCAGTACTCACACTCACATACCCAGTTAAAAAATAATAAAACTAAATCTTTTAAAAAAAATCCTTGAGCCAGGCAACGATGGCACACACATTTAATCCCAGCACCCAGGGGGCAGAGGCAGGTGGGTCTCTGTGAGTTTGAGGCCAGCCTGGTCTACAAATTGAATTCCAGTCAGAAATGTTACACAATTAACCATGTCTCAAAAAAAAAAAACCAGAAACTAAAAAATCCTTAATAAAGTCACGCAGGTAGCAAGCAGGAATGGTAAAGCACACCTGTAACCCCAGCACTCAGAAGGTAGAGGCAGGAGGATCACTACCAGTTTGAGGTGGGCTTAAAATACATTTTGAATACAATGAGGCCAGCCCAAAGCTGCAGGGCAAAGCCCTGTTTCAAAAAAATAAAACACAGGGTTGGTTAGGCGAGTAGCTCAGTGGGTAGGAGACTCGGCTGCCTGGTAAGCACAAAGGCCTGGGTTTGACCTCCAGTACCTCCTAACTGCTACTCCTGTAATTCCAGCACTTGGGAGGTGGAGGCAAGTTCAAACTACCCTTGAGCTACGTAGCAGGTTTGAGTCTGGTTTAGGATGAGTGAGATCCTGTCTCAAACAAATTCCCCAAAGTCACTGAGCTATGACTTGAAGCCAGAGAGGCCAGTGGCCCCAGCTTCTGCGTTGTCTCAGGAGGGAGACTAAAATACAAGTGCTTCTGTCTTACACAGAACCCCAGAGTCAGGATCGGCTCCCCTGTTTGTGTTCTGTGGTGCTGGAGAATCCCAGGTCTCATGCGTACTAAGCAAGTACTCTGTGCTGAGCTACTATACCCCAGACCCTGGACCCAGGGCTCTTTTCAGGTGGTAGACTGGTACACTCCCCTTTTGTCCCAACTTCAAACGAGGCAGAACCCACGCATGTACGCTCATTTTCAGAAAAGCTTCCAGCCCTCTCCCTCTGCCAGGAATACTCCACCCAACACTTATTTCATGAGCCTTACAGATTCTCTTATAGTTTCCACTGTTTCTAAGGACACACACACACACACACTCCTTCCCTCATGGGAGAGGTCTGAGACAAAATGCAATCAGCAGTGCCTGACTCTTGTCCATGGCAAAAGTCCCAAGTGACTGTCTCACAAAAAAGCCCTCCTAGACAAGGCCCCAATGGCAGAAGAATCATGCCAGACCCCAGGCAGGCTGTGGGAATAGTCCAGAACTGTGGGTATATGGCCAGACTGGGACATATTCTCAAGGCTGTGCGGGAAGCCAACTGGCACCTTTCCTCCAAGGCTGCCTGGTGGGAGGCCAGTGTCCGCCCACCCTTCATTGACAACGGCAGCTCCAGTCTGGGAGAAGGCTGAGCCAGGGTCTGTCTCTCCTGCTTCCCAGAGCTCAGCTGCAGCTCTAGAAGAAGGCTGAGGCTGGGACAGCCACAAGGAGACCTGAGCTTTCAATCTCAATTGCCTGAGCTCAGTTAAAGAATAGGTGGGCAGGGCTGGTTCCTGCACTCAGCCTTCTATCTAAAGTTCCAGTGAGGGGTTGGGGTGTAACACAGTGATAGCGCACTTGCTTATCCTACACAGTCCCTGAGTTCAATTCCCAACACCAAGATAAATAAATAAATGTTTGGTTTTTTCCCAGACAGGGTTTCTCTGTGTTCCCTAGCTGTCTGTCTTAGAACTCGATTTGTAGACCAGGCTGGCCTTGAATTTACAGAGATCTAT